>NW_015169781.1:1672123-1683652 GCF_001447785.1 Gekko japonicus | reverse complement strand
TTTTTTATCCTGGTAATTAAAACTCAACCCGGGAATAGCCATCTATACTGTGTTCCCTTTTTTTTTTGCAGGGAGAGGGTAAGCATTCTGTATAGTTTCCTTTGTTTTCTTACTTCAAATGAGATGTCTTTCAAAAAAAATTATCTCTTCATTCTTGATTTTTAAGGATTTCCCCATTGTTGACTTTAGCACCAGTTCTCTGGTTGATCATTTTGTGAATTATAAGTAGATTTCCCCTTTGAGTTTATTTTTCTTTATAAAACCCGGATAAGTCCTGCATGCCACATCCATTTCCTTAATTAAGTCTTCTTGTTTGTAATCCATTAGTGGGGCCAAGGCAACCACCTAGAATTCTTATCCTCAGGTATTCCATGGAAACGTAGAACATACATGGATCTTTCCAGCTGGAGCTGTATTAGTTGGGTTTTATCCGAGGATCTCTCCTTCTCTGCTTCATCCACTCTTTTATTAATACTCTCAGTCTGTTTTTCCATCTTTTTCAATGTTTTCTCAGTTGCTATGGTTCTCTTGTCCATCTGCTTTGTTTTTTCACATTATCCAGTTTGGTGCTGAGAGTAGTCATCTGATCCATTAGAGGGCACAGTGCATTTGCTAACAACGAAGAGAAGTCTGTAGATGCTTCCTGGTTCTGGGAGGGAGTCGTTGGTATGTTATTTCCGGTCACCAGTTTTTTCTCTGGCGCTCTCCAACCTCTCCCAGCCATAATATCAACAAGAAGTAAGTTTTCCAAAACAAAGCAAAAGTTATGCGTTTTAATTCCGCTTCATATATTTTTGCAGCTTTTGTGTTCGCTTAGATTCTTAATATGCTTGGTTTGGCTCAAAGTCTCTTTATTTTCGCTTTGAAACCGTTTTTACAGTTTACTCATATGGGGGGGCTTGAAATCTCCTCCCCCCCGCACTTCAAACTTAGGCGCTTCCAATTACTACCAAGGCTCCATTCGCTTATTTTTCACCTGAACTTTGCTTAACTCACAGTTTGTAGCCTTGGAGATCTTTTGGAAGTCTTTTTAGAAGTTTGGTCATGATCGCTTGCTCCGGCAGTCGTCTCTGGGCATCATGCTGGCTCTGCAGCGACGGTACCTATCGGGGAAGAAGGTGAACCTCAATTCCTTGGGTGTCCCCTTGGAAGAGGCTCTCCTCAGCTCCTCGAACCTCTCCTGTCAGCTGGGTCTCGGCGCGTCTCCATCTAAGCAAGATGAGACGCATCCGAGCGGCGAAACGCTTAAACCGGAAGTCCAGCTCCTATGATCCTATGAGGTGGACACTCCATGCATGCTTAGCAGGGTCTGCAGCCTTCCTGAAGTCTGTGTACTCCCAACTTGGGATCCTTTCTACCCTCCTCTGCTTCCATTGAATAATGCAGTGTATATGCAGGAATATGCATGCACACAGAAACAATCAAGAGGGTCCTGTCCAGGCTAGGATGAAGTAGAGTTTTGCCCATCACTTATTAAAGCTGATATTTATATGTCTACTATCCTTTAGTCATGCTTGATTGCCTTCCAGTTCAACTTGCATCTTTCTTACTCATTGTGATTAGGAAGGCAGTTCAGTGGGGGTATTCAGAAGCATCCAAATATATTCAGATGTATCAATTTGCCCTGCTGTCTCACAGCTGCTGCTTCCCCATCTGTGACTTCCTATGTAGATAACTCTGTGTCCCTTTGGTTCCTGCCCATTAATTTAGTAAACTTGCAATCACCTCTTGATACACACTGTACCACTGAGAGTGCAAGTACAAAAGTCAGGCAATGTGTCCTTCCTAGAGTTTAAAGATGCAGGTGACTGCATCAAGTCAGACACAAGGACAGAATCAACCTTGACTTCTGGGCATGGCAAATAGATAATTTCACTGACCCAGTTGTGGCCCCAGGTGACACACGAGGCACAAAATAAGAAGTCTGGACTTAAATTCAAACAGAATGTTTAAATCATATGCTTTTAACAATTGGAGGAGGCAGTGGCAGACAGGCAGGAGCAGATGGCAGGAGCAGCAGCTGTGAGAAATCAGTCTCCCTGGGATATGGGTCTCTTCTCAGATGTTCAAGAAGATTTTGTTCACAGACTATAAGACTAGACAAGAGTCTGCAAACTGCAATGCACATTTGTTACTTTTTTTTTACAAAGTTGTGACCTGGCCCTATAGCAGAAACAGCAACTGGTCAGGTTCAAAATTATGGTGTTAACCTTTGTGGCCATGGGCCAGCATACCTGCGGGACAGCCTCTCCCCATATATGTCCTGCTTCGTCTTGTGCTCTGCTGACCGGCACCGGTTGGTAGTCCCCGACCCAAGAGACATCTGTCTGAACTCAACCAGGGCCAGGGCTTTTTCAGCCTTGGCCCCAGCCTGGTGAAACATGCTCCCGGTTGAGATCAGGGCCCTGCGGGACCTGGTACCATTCTGCAGGGCCTGTAAAATGGTTGAGGCAGCAGATATCCAATAACATCAGCCTCCCCTGCATTGGCCAGCCATGGCGCCAGGCCCGTAGCCAGGATTTTTTCATTCGGGGTGCCTTTAAATAAGTCAGGGAGCACAACAAATAAAAAAAATTGGAAGTTGCAAGGCCTGGGCTGGATAGGAAGTCAGGGGGGCTTGGCAGTAAGTTGAGGGGATGGGCCCCGAGATGCCCCACTGTAGCTATAAGCTTGCATGGCACTTGTATATCAACTGTTAGGGGAGTGGCTGACCTGCTCCATCTTGATCCATCACCCCTTCTAGCATGGGGTCAACATACTTTAGTATGTATTCAACTGCTGAAGTGTCGGTTAGGAGACTCAGATTTTTGTGTGGATTCTAATGTTTTTACTCATTTCATATTTTATTCCTTAAGGATTATTAAATGTTTTCAAATGTTGCTGTATTGTGATATGATGTTGTACAGATTCTGCCCCCAAGTCTGTTCAGGAATGAGGGAGGAACCTATACTTTTACAGTACACTTAGCAACCACCCAGAGAGGTAGACTGCCCTCTCTGGATTTCAGAACAATAGCCACCAGGATCTCTACACGTATTCCCCCTCCAACCTGAGATTAGAGATCCACAATCTCAGTTGGCATCTGGGTTTTACAAACTAGTACTTCTGTCTAGAGTGGTACACTTAATGCTCAATGGTAGTGTGTGACCAGGTAGGCACAGGAAAGAGACTTGGAATTCAAGTTACAACATCAGACAAGTTAGAAACCAGAATAAGTTTATTCAGTACAGAACTTGGCATAGACTAGCAGAATTTCAAAATAAGAAACTTATGGCTCTTGGCCCTCACTAAACATTAAAGAGATATGCATAATTACCAACTGCAGGAATCCATAGTCCAAGATTGTCCATTAGAATAATCCAAGGAGCACCAAGGGATTTTTAGGACACCCATCTTTGCAAACATGTGATCAACTCACACAGCAGTCCCTTTGTTCGCCAACAGACCACATGACAGGACAGCATCTCAAATGAACAGAACACAGAGCAGCAGGAAGAGCAGGAAGACAGAGAGAGCTCTCCTCCAAGGGATCAGACAATTAAACCCCAACCTAGTCACAATCAGCTGTGGCCATTTAGCCAACCGCGAGTAGGAAGGGTGTGTCCAAATCTTAGTTTCATTGTAGCTTTGAGGGGATAGGTTGGAAGTTTGGAAAACCACGCCCACAGTCACATGGCCCCCCAAACCCCAAGCCTCATTGCGTACGTGACTCTTTGCTTGTCCAGCAAAGGCCATCTGGTCTCTCCCAGCATGGAAGTGTGAAGAATGTGGGTTTATGGCATGGCAATTGAGCCTCTCTGACCAAATGTGCAGGCCAGTTGGCTAGAAACAGGAAACATGGGAAGGCATGAAACCTTTAGAAATCAATATTTCTATACAGATGTGAGCTGCCCTGAGCTCGCTTGCAGGGCAGGGTGGGGTATAAGCCAAAAATAAATAAATAAATAAAGAATTTCAAGCAATTTAAACAGAAAACATTGAAGTGCTCCTTTCAGGAGTTTGCCTTGCATATAACAGAGAGTTAGATCAAGGTAAATTTGCAGGGTGATCATGTGCATAACTTAGTTCTCAGCCGCTTTGGTATTCACACAGAATGCCCATCATTATGATGCATGGTGAATAATGGAACAAAAGAAGATCCTGCTAGGTCAGCACAGTGTTCCATCTAGTCCAGTATCCTATTTTGCACAGTAGCAAACCAGTTGCCTTGGAGGGCAAACAGGGAATAGAGGCTGAGGCCTTCCCCTGTTTCTGTGTCCCCGCAGAGGTTTGCAGCCTCTCGATATGGAAGCTCCCTTCAGACACAATGGCTAGCAACCGTTGATGGTCCTCTCCTTCATGTATCTGTTTAACTCCCTTTTAAAGCTGTCCATGCTTATGGCCATCACTACCTCCCCTGGCAGTGAATTCCACAGTTCACTTACTTGCTGGGTAATGAAGTGTTTCTTTTTGTCTGTCCTGTACCTATTATTCATCAACTTCATTGGGTGCCCCTGAGTGTGAGTATTAAGGGAGAGGGAGAAAAAGCTCCCTCTGTCCACTTTTCCCACTCCTTGCATAATTGCATACCCTCTATCATGTCTCCCTTTAGCTGTCTTTTTGTCCAGACTGAGAAGGTCAAGATTCTCCAGCCTTTCCTCATAGGAAAGGTGCTCCAGCCAATCATTTTGGTTGCTCTCCTTTGTCCTTTTTCTGGGTCTGCAATGTCCTTTTTGTGATACAGTGACTAGAACTGTAGTCCAAATGAGGCTGCACCAGGGGTCATTTCCTGCAGGAGCGCATAGGAGCGGAGCTCCGGCAGTAAAGAGCCCAGGGGGCGGGCACATGCAACAAGCCCCGCCCCCTGCTCCCAGCAGCCCTCAGTCAGAGCAAGAAGCAGCCAGGTAAGTTGCAGAGCCCCCCCCGCCCCCCCCGGTCCAAAACAGTCCAGTGGCACCTTTAAAACCAAGTTTTATTCAGGTACAAGCTCTCCCTCCTCTGCGAGGACAGATCTGCACATCCCCCCCCCAATAGCTAGCAATCCAAAACAGTCCAGTGGAGCTTGAGCGGTGGGTGTTGCCTTCTGACACACTTCTGGTGATGTCAGGGAGGGTGGCATATGCAAATAAGTTATGCTAATGAGTTATGCTAATGAGCTTCTGCACCTCTTTTTCTACGAAATGACCCCTGGGCTGCACCATAGCTTTATGCAAGGGCAGTTCAATATTGGCCATTTTATTTTCAATCCCTTTCCTAAGGAAAGGGAAGGAAGGCTTATATATTGCAAAACCCTCTAGTAGGTACAGTGTGTTGATGTGCAGTCTGCTCACAGAGATCCGTTGTCCTCCTCCTCCTAAACTTTCTTGGGAATTAGACCCTACTGCAACAGGATCCCAAAAGTCCAGTTCTTTGCTTTTCCTCTCCGTACAGGGTGGCAGCTATTCAATTATTTGCAAGTCTGATAACCCCAACCTGCTGCTTGACAAGGCTACTGTGATTTTCAAAGTAGCAAACTTCATTCGGGGAGTCAGCAAAGCAGCCAGTCCTATCTGATATGTGTGTGTTTAATTTCCTGCACCTGAATCCTGTCTGTCACACACAGTGAGCAAGTTGTAGATTCATTCTGGTATGCTTTTTCTTGTGGGTTTATCAATTTAAATGTTAATAAGATTTTTTCCCCACCAGGAGCAGGTACTAGGTACCCTGAACCACCAATCTACCAGACTCTTATTGGCTCAGGACCCTGGAATCAGGGATGTTTGTTTAGGTTAGTGGGATGGGGCAGACTGTGAAGAAGCACATCCACTTAAGTCAGGGTTGCCAACCTCTGGATGGCGGCTGTTGATCTCCCAGGATTACAGCAAGAGAGTTCAGTTCACCTGGAGAAAATGGCTGCCTTGGAAGGTGGACTCTTTGGCATTATATCCCATTGAAGTTCCTCCCCTCCCCAAATCCTCCCCTTCTCAGGTTCCACCCCCAAAATCTCCAGATATTTCCCAACACAGAGCTGGCAACCCTCATATAAGTAAAGTAACCCCTCATTTTTTTCTTCTATATTTTGAAGGAAAGAAGAATTTCATCTGACGTGCCTAAGTTTGCACTCACATTTTATACTAGAGAGGCCTTAGGGTGCTAGGTTGCATGCTTCCTTAGAATAGAAGCTCAAGTTTCTCATGTCTCTAGATTAAGGGCTTGTTTGAGGTCTTTATTGTGCTAATTTAAAACACTTGGTAAGGGCAGCTGTTGAAAAACAGTCCTTAAATTTACATTATGAGCAGGTCTCGACTGGGTACTTTTCTCCTGTGCTGCCACAACTCCGTGTTTAAAAGCAAGGATCAAACTTTGGGGGCAGGGAAGAGGTATCCTTTCCCAGATAGTAAGCCTATAGCCATGATATGGTTTTATTTCATGATTCATAATTTTATTTTATTGATTAGAATATTTATAGGCCTACCCTTTTCATGAGGATTTCAAGATCCAAGGTAGGTAACAATAGTAAAACATTGTTAAAAAAAACCCACTGAAACTACAGAGACAAAAAATAATTCCTAGGGA
Source organism: Gekko japonicus (assembly GCF_001447785.1). Taxonomy (NCBI): domain Eukaryota; kingdom Metazoa; phylum Chordata; class Lepidosauria; order Squamata; family Gekkonidae; genus Gekko; species Gekko japonicus. The sequence continues at coordinate 1,677,118 of NW_015169781.1, read as the reverse complement.
AGGGGGTAGGGAGGAAGGCTAACATAGAAGGGGTGAGAGGGGGAGGTGAGGGAAGATTGATAGATCAGGGGTGGGTGCAGAAAGACAGGAGGGAACTTTGACAGAGAAGGAGGGAGAGGGAAGCAAAGGTGGGGGAAATGCCCCCTCCCCACAAATCTCGTGTGGGTCTCCCCTTGTATGAATCAATTTTCTAGAACCCACATTGTGAGAACTTAAATAACCTAATAATGGAAACCACTTTTCTATACATTTGGGGTATATTTCCATAGTGGGTGGCAGTGTTCCCTCTAAGCTGAGTTAGTGTGAACTAGCTCACAGTTTTTTAGCCTCCGGCTCACACATTTGTGTCTCAGCTCAGGAAGGATGGCTCCAGAGCAAACTGATTTATGCAGCAGCCAAATTGCTCACTCACAACTTTAATGCCAGTAGCTCACAAAGTAGAATTTTCGCTCACAAGACTCCACAGCTTAGAGGGAACATTGGTGGGTGGGAGTGTGGCTAAAGCCATTGGTGAGGCTGGGCCAGCAGCATTGCTAAGGTGATCCTGCTGGGGCAGTGTCCCTGATGGATTAAAGTATCCCGGCCCTGCTCCTTTACCTGACAAACACTCGCCTGTGTAGTGTAAGGGGGTGGTGGTTGTGTTTAAAGGCATGGGGGAGGCTGGGCCAGCAGCAGCGCTAAGGCAGTCCTACTAAGCAAACCTTCCCAATGGCTGTAAGCTTTCCACCCCTTCTCTTACACCTGACAGGCAGCTGTCAGGTGTAGGGGGTGGGGGGAACATGTTTGAAGCCATGGGGGAGGCTGAGCCAGCAGCATTGCTGTACCTCACAGGTGGTTGTTGGCCATTCCTGATTTCCTCAACTGTCATTAGCTCTCTGCAGTCTCCTGTAACTGTTTTTTTTTAACCTCAGAAAACTGAGCTCTGAAGCTGACCAATCAGAGAGTGGGGGGGGGGGGCAAGGAGGCAGCGGCCTGGCAGCCACATAGGAAGCAATAGGGGGAGCACATTTTATCCCTTCAGACCCCCTTAGGGGTCAAATTTCTAAAAATCCCTTCTTAGTGAGCATCTATGTCATGGTAGGAGTGTTTCTAGATCCAGGGGTTTGGCCTGGGCGTTGATTTTACAGTGAGGGGACTTTCTTTTATATGGATATAGATAGATAACTGTTTTTAACAGCAACTGATCATTGTTAATTATTGGTTTTAGTGTTAGCAGACTTTTGGGGGGCAAAATGTCAGTATACAAAAACCTGGTATAACTCATTTTTAGGTTCGTAGCAAATACATATTTTTAAACTTCCAGTTGATTGGTGCATACCCTTCTCTAGCCAACTAGTTTCACAAATTACATATTTCATGTGCTGATAGTGTATCAATAATAAAACCAACTTCTAGCTTTTTCCTTTTTGTTATTCAGGAACTATATCATGTTCTTACAGCGTTTGAAGTGGATTTTCAGCTGTTGCTTGGAATGTTGCTACAGCTTAGGGTTGCCAAATAGGCCCTGGCGGTGGGGAATCCCCCGCTTCGGAGCCCCGATTTCTGCCCCGGCGGAATCGGGGCCCGGGGGGAACGTCGCCCCCGAAGCTGCGTCACCAGAGGTGACGCAGCCACGTTGCTGACGTTGGGGGCGTGGCTGAGCTCGTCGGGGGAAAAACCATATGGTTTCCCCCCTGACGAGCTCGGCCACACCCCCAACGTCAGCAACATCAGGCGTCACTTCCGGTGACGTCCTGCCGGCACGCCCCTACAGACTCCCGGACACCAACGAAGATCCCCTGCTCCGAGGGGTAAGTGTATTTGGCAACCCTACTACTGCTGTGTGTGCTGGATTCAGGAAAGGCTCTGGTTCTGTACTAGAGCTTGTTTTGCATGCAGAAGGCCCCTAGTTCAATCCTCGGCATCTCCAGTTAAAAAAAAGGTTCAGGTAGTAAGTGATGTAAAAAAGTTTGACCTGAGACCTTGGAGAGCCGTTGCTAGTCAGAGAAGACAATACTCGGCTTTATAGACCAATGGTCTGATTCATTATAAGGCAACTTCATGTGTTTGTAGTCTTCATTGCGTGACACACTGCAATGGTTATTTTGTAACATCTGTTCAGGACAATTTCTCATGCTATGTAAAATATATACTCCCCCCAAAATGCAAGCCCCATGGTTTTAAAATATAACTTGCTAGTTCCAGCTTATCTTTGCCCTAGATGATTCAGCACACAGCCTGAGTCTATAGTAAATGTGTCTTTTCATATAATAATAATAAAAAAGTTTATTGCGTTTATTTTGTTCCCTTTTCAGCAGTTGTTTCTATAGAGGGAATAATGGTGATGGATGGGCCTGTAATTTTCACATTCACTACAGTCTTTTGAAATTGGTTTTTTCATATACTCAGCAGGGGTGGGTGGAGAGAACAGGTGTGGTACTTTGAGAGGCTGACATTAGTGGTGGTTTGGTTCACATTTGCTTCTTATGCTCACGTTTGGATCATGCAGCTCTTTTTTCCTCCCTCTCTTCTTTACTTAATTTTTTACATCAGCTAATTTCATCTCTCTGTGCATCTGTTCCTTAATTTCAGTTCTTTTTAATGTCGCTTCCCCTCAGATAGTTCAGATGTTTGTGTATTTATTGGACACATCAAAACAGATTTCCTGAACAGTTTGGTTCTCCAGTTCTAAATCAATACAGGGCCCAGATTTTAAGAACTGTTGGATGCTGAATAATTTCTTAAATCTAGATGCTTCACTGTAGGTGCTTAGAAGGGGAGTCTCTCTTCAAAATCTTTTCAAAATCTTGCCGTTTAGAGATTTAACTAGGACCAAGGCTAGACCCTACACTCTAGAGGTGCACAGCTTTCTCTGTGATGGGTGTTATTTTGTGTCTGATACAGGTTTGCCAGGTATCCCCTGGCAACTGGTGGGGGTGGGAGGAAACTTACTGGCAGCAAACTGAGGCCTAGGCCTCTGTCAGTGGCGACACATCAGCATCACTTATGGCCAGTGTTCCCTCTACAGTGAGTTAGTGTGAGCTAGCTCAGTTTTTTAGCCTCCAGCTCACAGATTTTTTTGTCTTAGCTCAGGACAGATGGCTCCAGAGCAAATTAATTTATGCAGTAGCCAAATTGCTTACTCACAACTTTAATGCCAGTAGCTCACAAAGTAGAATTTTTGCTCACAAGACTCTACAGCTTAGAGGGATCATTGCTTCTGGCATGCTAGAAATGATGTAATTGTGCTGCCAATGACAGAGGCCTAGGCCTCAGTTTGTTTCTGGTTAGTCTCCCCTCCGCGGGCCAGCTGAATGGTGCTTGGGGGGAGGTGCCCCAAAGCAGGGGATCCTCCACCCCTGGCATGAGTCTGGGAACCCTAGTCTGATATTAGTTGCCAAAATGAATCTGTTTTGTATATATAAGTTCACGACAATGATTAATTTCCAACAAGGAGAGGTAGAAGGATCATTTGTTTTAGATGCCCTGTCCTCTAATCATATATTGGCAAGGGGCCAGTGTAATATGGGGAAGTTCAGAGATATAGTTTATCTTCATTATTGTGCTTTATTCAAATAAAAATATAAAACTGTCTTGCTATATAATCCTGTATTCTTTTCAACAGTGACTCATAAGCAGGGTATGGAACTAGTATTCTGCTGTGTATGGTCTCTGTACATGGAGGTGTACATTTAGCTATTGTGGCTGCTAACCATTGATAGGCCTATTCCTATTCACCATGAAATTGTTTTTAAAGCTCTGGGGTAGTGTAATTCTGTTGTTTTGTTATATGTGTATACTTCTTTTTTGTCAGTGCTGTTAATCTATGCTGCGTTTCCCTTCAATGATAAAATGCTCAAAAATCAGACTTTTGTTGTAGGGATGGTACTCATTTATTTGTTTTCTGTACTTTCCCCCAGCTTTATGATGTCACTTAGTCTGGGGCTGAGTCCTGCCTCAGATTAAGTTCTGTTTTGACATGAATCTAGGGGTGTGTGTGTGTGTGTGTGTGTGTAGCAAGTGGGAATGGATAGACAGAATGAGGAAGGCCCCAGGACACATTAAAACTGTTATAAGTGGAAGGTCAGGCCATGTAAGTTTACTAGGGTTGCCAGGTCCAAAAGACAAGCCAGTGGGGGACTTACTGGGATGCTCCAAGAGAGGGGAGGGAAGAAGCACACTGTGACTATGTCACCCAGAAGTAATGTAGGCCTGTCGTTGACGTTGGGAGTGACACTCTGGTTTTTGGGCAAAACTCTGGTTTCAAGCTAATTCTACCATAGAATTTCCCCCCAAAACCAGACCGTCACCGCCAACATCACGAACGTGCCTATGTCACTTCTAAGTGAGATGGGCATGTTGTGTTTAGGATGGTAATTCCCTCCCCCTGCATGCTGGGGGACCTGGCAACCCTAAAGTTTACCCCAGGGTAATGGACTTTGGCCCTGGTCACATGGGCAGGAAAATGCGGGGGGGGGGAAGCGTGGCTGTTTGCCCCGGAGCAAACTAACGTGCGGCCGCCGAATCACACGTCCCGCCGACGTCCCGTGGTTTGGAGGGAGGTGCCGATCACACGACAATCCTGCGGTGCGGCAAAGAAGCGGTGTGGCGCGATCACAGCAGCAATGGCTAGGCGCCGCTGCCGTGGCAAACGGGGTTGTGGTTTTTTTTAAACCGAAGTGTGCGCATGCACCGTTGGGTGTTTGTGCGCATCCCGTGGAGACTTGGGGGGGGGGAACCTTTTTGCGACGAGACATGGGTGGGTGCCAGATGTCATGAACTACCACCAGAAACGCTATCAGACGCCTGCCCTTGCCCTGCGGTTTCTGGAAACTAGTACCTCAGAGGTACTAGTTTTTTACGCCACATCTTTGGCGGGAAGCCTCAGGTTAGCCACAGGAGCTCTACGCTTCCCAGATGTTGCAGTGTGATTGTGCCTTGAAAATCCACCTATCTTCTGTCTCTGTAGTGTGGCTAATGCTCCGTGTGACTGCAGCCTTTGATTCTTTTCCTTCA
>NW_015169781.1:1648891-1671660 GCF_001447785.1 Gekko japonicus | reverse complement strand
CCACGGCCATACAAGGGAAAACTCTATGGTTTTCCCTTGTATGGCCGTGGCCCCACCCCCAGCATGCCCAGCGTGCCTATGTCACTTCTGGGTGGACGTGCACGCGCGCACGCACTCACCCGACACCGGCTGGGAGCCCCTCGCTCCTGGCAAAGACTGATTTGGCAACCCTAGAACTCTCAGTCTGGGGCAAATGATACTCTGTATTCTTGGTGCTGGGAGGGCAACAGTGGGAGGGCTTCTAGTGTCGGGGTCCCACTGGTGGACCTCCTGATGGCACCTGGTATTTTTGGCCACTGTATGACAGAGTGTTGGACTGATGCAACATTGGCTTCTCTTATGTTCTTATCTTGAATAAAGGGACCCTGTATAGTTTTTCTCATCAGTTTATTGAAAGGATGGTGAGGTAGTGGGAATCATTGTAGAGAAAGAGGAAGGTAAAATAGAGCTCAAAGCAGCCTACCTCTTGTCCACTGGTCAGCTAGATCTGGATTCCTGATTTGCTAGATATGTGGTATCAGCAAGTTTGGGCCCTTTAGTGGGGCTGTATGGATCTATAGTCATCCAAACCAGGGGACACCAATTTAGGCATCAATTGTATAGAAATGCCTGAAAGAAAAGTGTTGTGAGCACCTAATCAGCCGTGGCCCCTCCTGCTGAGATTAGTTAGAGATCAAGAAGTTGCAGCCCTGAGAATTTACGGGTTAGTGAGGAATGCATTCATTTATTCACTTCATTTATAGTCCACCTTTCTTGCTGAGACTCTTGCAGATTACGTAATTTAAAAACAATGCTGTAAGAAGAGTATAATATACACCACTAACAATGCAATAAAACTAGATAACAGAATTGGAGAACAAGCTAAAAGCTTGATATAATATAGACAATAAATGGGACAACAAGACCGGAGAACACTGTAGTGAAACAATATATTCCATACAATAATACAATATATAATATACAGTGACATCTTTGGAGGAGTCAGCTTCATCTACAGGCTGGGTGGGAGTATATAGGCTTCTGTAAAATGAATTCCCGGGTGGATCTTTTATTGGAAAGAAGAAAGGGACTCTGCCAGATTCCTGTCCATGTCAATCTTGTAAAGGGCTATTGACAAATTCCACTGTCAAAACAGCTCATTGAAACTGGCTGCTTTTTAAAGTAAGGGTCTTTCCCACTTTGTGTGCATGCTTTTTCACTTCCACAGGGCAGCTGCCATATTTCAAAGGGTTATGGACTGCTCTTCCAAGGATTGGAAGACTGCACAGCAGCCTATGTTGTTGACATGGTGTCTGGCTCGATGTGGGAGCAGCATTAGCAACATCTCACCCATGTTTTCAGCACCCTGTGGCTGCTGAGTTCATCACTAATCCCAGCAAATGTTGTGGAGCATAAACTCCCATTGAATATCTGAGGCTAGTGGTGGGGACCAGAAACAGTTCAAGATAAGGTACAATCCCTTAAGGACTGGACACAACCATTCAATTAAAAAGGAAGTTCAGCATTTCCTTAGGTTGTTGATTTGTTACTTACCTATAATACTCCTTTTTCCATGACAGCACCCCCATGCATGATATGGTATGCATATATAAGACTAAGTGGATAATATGAATGAAATAAGCCTTCCACATGCACTGCACTTATCTCTGCACCAGCCCAGTACTATGTGTGTTTGTTAGGTGCTATAAAATAACATCTGACTTGTTTTCTGGGGTTCAGGCTATACTCTCATTGGAATTCAAATATGTTCATAAAATTATGCAATCTCTTATGGCAATAAACTGTTCTCTTATCTTAATTGCAAAACTATAGAATAACTTAGTTATCTTATTTTATTCGTCCCATTCCCTCTTTCCCCAACCACACATATTCAATTTACTTTGAACTGTATAGCCCACCCCTTCCCGTGTTTCCCCTTATCCAATAACCATATCTTTTACTCTTTATTCTGTTTCAAATATACTCCTAAAAACTTTACAAACTTTTATAGCCATTAATAACCTATCCATCAAATTAATAAATTCAATGTATCTATTCTGGAATATGCATTTTAAGCTTTGAGTCTTTTGTTTTCAGTAAAGTCCATTCTTTCTTCAAGGGTCTCAACTTGGTCTTACAGAGTTTTAAGCCAGTTTCTCATTGGGATTTTCAGGTTTTGTTGTGGAGTCGTTGGACTGTTCAATTTTCTTTTTTGTGTTCTTCTTGTCTGATATTGCTTTGGATCTAGATGTAACACTTGCAGTGGATCCATTTCACTTTCTTCGTCCCAAGCTTGCAGTTTGTAGACCTTTATGTGCAATGTGCAATTTTCCATTAGGGGCCGAGCGCCAAAGAATAGATTATTTTGAACTATGGTGCTGGAGAAGACTCTTGAGAGTTCCTTGGACTGCAAGAAGATCAAATCAGTCAATCCTAAAAGAAATCAACCCTGACTGTTCCCTGGAAGGCCAGATAATGAAACTGAAGCTCAAATACTTTGGCCACCAAATGAGAAGGGAGCACTCACTGGAGAAGGCCCTGATGCTGGGAAAGATCGGTCAAAGAAGACGGGGATGGCAAAAGATGAGATGGTTAGACAGTGTCATAGATGCAATGAACATGAAATTGAGCAAACTTCAGAGGATGGCGGAAGACAGGAAGGCCTGGCGTGATGTGGTTCATGGGGTCGCGAAGAGTCAGACTCAACTGTGCAACTGAACAACAAAAAACCATTTATATTTAAATCTTGTCACTTCAGTGTGATCACTCATAATTTCTGCCTTGTTTGTATAACTTCCAAATGTATGTCTGGAAAAACTGCAATATCTATGTCTTGGTATTTTAAGAAGCCCTGTGATCTTGCTGTTTCCAGGATTTCCCCCCCTTACCATAGCCTCCCTGAATGAGACCACAATATCTCTTGGGATCTGCCTCTTAGAGTTGTTTGGAGCCCCAAGACGATATGACTTTGAGATTATCGGAACAATTCCCTTTTCCAATGTCAGTGATGTCGCCAGCCAGTTTCCTATAAAGCATATAAGGTCTGTGGAACCTTGTGTTCCCTCCAGCAGTCCTCTGAATTTTAAATGGTCCTGTTTTCCCGATATTTCTAGGGTGATCATTCTGTCTCTGAGTTTGTACATTTCTTGCTGTAGGGTCCTTGTTTGACCTTGTAACGTTGCACTGAGAACTCTTTCTACTTTTTGACTTGTTTGGGTCAATGACGTCGGAATTCCATTCCGTTGATTCACTGCATAAAAGTCATTGGTTTGTCTGTTATTCCTTTTCCTATAATTTGTACTGATGCTAATAGCTCATTTTTCACTGAGGTGAGTTCTGCTTGCATGTTCCATGCTTCCTCCTTCTGTTGTTCCTCAGCTGCCTTCTTAAAATTGTTAACTCTTCCCGCCTTTGGATCTATTGTGATTTTTTGTTTGAACAGAGGATTTTACCCAGATCTGGGGTTGCTGAAGGGATATCCCTTTTCATCCTTCAGCTTTACCCTTCATAAGTGAGACGCTCTCGATCTCCATGCTTCAATTTAAGTGCAGGAAAGTAGGGCCGGGAGAGGAGCTTCAGAGTCGAGTGTCCACCGTGTTCCTTGTCAGCACCCTGCCCCTAATCAACTTTCTTCTTGACAGCTTTCTTCATTGTCCAACTTTCACACCCATACATAGTAATGGGAAATACTATGGCATGAATTAACTTGATCTTGATTGCCAGTAACACATCCTTATACCTAAGAATTTTTTCTAGTTTCTTCATGGCTGTGCTTCCCCATCTCAATCTCCTTCTGATTACTTAGTTGAGGTCTCCCTTTTGGTTGATGATGGAACCAAGGAATAGAAAATCTTGAACAATTTGAATTTTTTCATCCTCAACCTTAAAGTTGTGTAATTCCCCAACAGTCATTACTTTTGACTTCTTGATAATCATCCGTAATCCTACTTTGGCACTTTCTGCTTTAACCTTCCTCAGTAGTTGTTATAAGTCTTCCCTATTTCACCCAGTACTGATGGTTCCATAATTTCTCTGCATCCTTTATATTACAACAACCCTCAGGAATAGGCCTGGGAACAGTGTGGAAGCTTTGGTGAGCAGCCTGCTTCTCTCCTAATAACATAACAGAGTTCTTAAAATCTTTTCCCATGTTTTGCAATCATTTATATTTTTAAAAAACTAAGGAAAGTCAGACCCATGGGCATATTTATTAAGCTGTACTTTAAGGTGAGGTTTTAACAGTGAATATTTTTTTACTTGACTCTGACATCAACATTGTGTTCTTGAGTTGTAATCCTCTGATGGCTTAAAGTGGAATAATACTATTCTAGTATCTTTAATGGAGCTGCTGTAAAATAAAATGGTAAAAGGATGGGACCTTAAACATCCACAGTTCTAGAAGAAACACGTCTACTAATGGTTTAGGATGCATCCAAGTGCTTTTCAGAGGTCTCAGGAGTGCCAAGTGGTACTTGAGAATTTGGATGACTTTTAAAATTGAGCCCTCTGTGCTGAATGAACTTTTGGTAATGAAACAGTGCAACCCTATGGTCACACTTTACTGGCAGCTGCTAATGCTGGCATAGCATCAGTATAATGTAGTTGCACTCTGAAACTTAGACACTATTAACAGCTAAATAGAAAACAAAACAGTATCTGAAACAACAGATGTAATAACCCTGACACAGTCCCAACAGCTTCCATAGCAATGTTGTCACTACTACCCTACCACTTAAGTGTTGCAAACCAAGAAAGCTCTTTCATGAATCTGTCTAATTCTCTTCATGCCATCTACGCTTGTGACCATCTCTACATCCTCTACCATTGAATCCCACAATTTATTTACTCCTTGAGTAAAGAAGTATTTCCTTTTGTCCAACCTGATTCTATTGCCCATCAACTTTATTGGGTGCCTCCAAGTTTCTAATGTTGCAGGAGGAGGAGGAAAAGGTCTCTGTATCCGCTTTCTCCACTACATGCATAATTTTATAAACTGCTATCATGTCAATCCCCCCAATAAAAACAAATACATCAAAAGAATTAACAAAAACACAGTCTGCAAAATAATATCAGAAAATGGAATAAAGCACCCAACAAGCCAACCAGTAAAACTAGAAGATGCATTTCAGTTTGTACAATTAAAATAGAACGACAGATTTAATTCATATCACATTGATTGCCCTCATGAGGAAAAATTGAACAAATTGAAATTGTTGGTCTTGCTTCTCCAGGGATCTTATCCATAGCCTCAGATTGCATAAGTAGAGAAGTCTGTCTCAGATATGTGTAACAAATACTGTTAGCTTGCTTTGTGGTCAGATGAACAACCTTGGTGCAACCTTTATCCCAAAAGCAAGAAAACTGACTGGTTCCTCCATACAGACTTAAACTAATTCATTGGAAACTGGTTTCATGGTGACATTAATATTGATTTATGTAATGAACTTGTCACCTTTCCACAAAAACAAGGTCGCAGAGCAGTCATAAGATCTCAGAGCAGCATATTACTACATAGTAGAAATACCTTTTTAAAAAATCAATCCATCATTTTTTAAAACTGTCCAATCATATAGCTTGAAATGAAATTTCATGGGGGTTCCAACATAAGGAATAGAAACCGAATTGCACATCAAAAATATGTTCAGATCTTAAGTTAAAATTGAAAACCCTGTAGGTCATACTTACTTATATTTAAATGTAATTATGTAAAAAGCATCACTAGGCAAGCTATATTATGCATAATTGAAGGAAGTTAAATGATATGAAGACTGCTTGAACAAATAGCTACAGGGAACATGTAACTTATACATAACCATTAGTGTGAATCCATAAGTCTACTTAATTAGACTTTATTTCAATATGTCTGTGATCTAGACAGAAGCAGAGAGATGTGAAAATAGACATTGATGAGGTTGTGCAATAAAGGGCTAAATGGATGGATTAGTTTTGATTAACATGGAAAGAGAGGAAGTTAAGAAAAAGGTGTATGTGATGTTGGCCTGCAGTAACCTTCTTGGTCATTGTTCCTTGACTCAGTCAGGAACTCGGTCACAAGTGTCCCAATATTAAAAAAAATGAAGATTATGCAAGCAGTTTGCATTCAGATAAGGATCTATTTGGCATGGTTCTACATAGCATGATATGGATGAAATCTCATCCTCAGTTTAAATCTTTAAATATGTAGAACACTTTAGGAGAACACTGTTCCTTTCTGCTCTTCTTTTGGCTGGAACAAGTAAAGGTTGAGTTTCACACTATGTCAGCCAACAGGAAAACAAAAGGGAGACTCCAAGAGTTTGAATGGGGAAGTGGCATCAATAGCATAATAGACCTGAAGTTAACAGAAGCCATGTCAATCATGATGTATTTTTTTAATTTTACAGTATTAATTGAGGAAGTCCATAGGGATGCCTGCATATCTTGTGGCCCACCAGATCCGTCATAGCACACAACACCCATGTATTTTGGCCTTCCAGGTGCATGACAATCTCTCCCTATTGTTTTTTTGTATTTGTAGACCATAAAATGGAGGGCAAGGATGTCTGGTAGCTTGATCTTACACTGCAGAAACAGGAGGCTTGTTGAGCATGTGAGGGGCTCTGATAAATTGTTGGTGGGCTGTGTTTTGTTTTGTATATTGTAGTTTATGTGGGTCTGCTTAGTGTAGACAACTAACTTAACAAAGAATTTCAGTACCAGAATGATTGTGCATTGGCCATCTCCAAGATAAAAAGAGGCAAAACCTGGTGGGAACTCCTGCAGTCAGTCAAAATCTCAAAGTAAGAAGCGCTTTTGAAATCAATGGCTTGTAAATTAAGTGGATATACTTTCAGAGAACTTTAGACAATGGCTGAAGAACTGGAAGCCCTACAAAGTGGCTAACAGAAGGAGCCATGCTTCGGTCCATGAGCATTTCTTTGTATTTGCCATTTACATCTGATATTTCAACCTTTTTTGAGTGGAGTTACAAGACTACATCAAACAGGATCATTTATGCTGAGAGTATTGAAATGGTTTTTTTAAAAAATGTTAAAATGAGAGGACAGTTTATGTAGGTTTGCTCTGCAAGTCGTGGCAGCGCAGATTTACTTTTAAGCCAGTTAGCAGAAGAAGTGCATTTTCTTTTCATGGAGGGCTGAGATGCCTAACAGTGGTTGTCTGCTAAGTACCAGCTCCAAAGGCTGACAAGTGAGGGGAAGTACCAGGCTCCCTTTTGGTTTTTCATATGACCCCTGCTGGGATGGAAATGAACCACATGGCCCTTGTCATTTTCACTCACAGCAGGTTCTTCAGATCTTGAGTGGAGCAACATCCTGCAACTCACCAGGTATTTGCCTGAACTCGAGAAAATAAAATGGTTTCCCAGAGAGGGACTTCGGAAGGTGGTGAAAAAGGATAGAAGAACAGGGAGAGCAGAAAGTTGTTTATGGGAAAGAAGAATACAAGAAGGGGTTGTTGCAGAAACATGCATGTGCAAGATCAGAAGTTTGGTATTTGAAACTTCAAGAATTCTGAAAGAAAGAATGCTTAGACTATGGTGAAACATTCAGGTGGGTAGCCGTGTTGGTCTGAAGCAGCAGAACAAAGTTAGTCTGATGTACATATTAGGAGACTAGCCATCATGAATGCATGCTATTATTGTAGATGCACGAGAACCTCTAGGAACAGTGGACAGCAAATATTTTACCTCTCAGCCTCATGGATGACCTACTAATAGATTCATTCTAAGAAACTGATGTAGAGACAGAATTCAGACACTTCATCACCATGTAAATATGTGCATATACACACAGCTTCTCATAACATAACTAGGGCCCTGTTCATACGAGCCCATTTGGTCCGGAAGCGGGACGGAACGGGGGCGGAGCAAACCGGCGCGATCCCACCTCAACATCTGGGGAGCGTGCCGGATCCGTCCCGGTTCCGTCCCTTCCAGCGTTGCTACGCGGCGAAAAAGAACCACCTCCCGAGGTGGTTCTTTCTGAAGGGCCGCAGCAACGCTGGCCGTGGGATCGCCGGCGCGTCCTTGCGCCGGCGCATCCCCGGCTCCTGGCCGAACTGCACATGTGTGAGCATGCGCAGTTCGCCAGGCTCCTCTTCCCACCGTCGCATTCTCCCCGGCATCTGATCGTGCCGGGGAGCATTGCGACGCAGCTCGGGGGATCTGTGAGATCCCGCCGCGCCGTCCCAACTTTGCTGCGGCTCACATTTGCCGCAGATCAGCCCTCCGTTTCCCTGCCGTGTGGCAGGGACCATAGCATAGCATAGCATAGCATAGCATAGCATAGCATAGCATAGCATAGCATAGCATAGCATAACAGTGGTACTTTATATTCTCTCTTACTCACATGATGCTTGGTTTAGGAATGAATGGATGTTTCCTATTTTGTTTTTATATTTATTTATATTTTAATCTACTTTTTGTTTCTCCACTGTCTGCTGTACGTTTGGTAGATTCATTTATGTTGTGTACACACGTGGTATGGTTTTTATAACCAAGTCATGCAGTATTTATACTTACACTTTAAATGATTTATGTGTCTTATAATGTGTAATGCTGTTTTATTGACGCACAAATAGTATTGAAAAATGCATGTATATTATTTTTAAAATAAAATAAAATATTTATGGGAGGAAATGTGAGGAAACAGAAAACAGGATTTTTAAAAACAAAATCACGGAATCAACTTGCGCAAGGCAGAAGCGACACTGAAATTGAGATTGGGAGGTGTGTTAGAGAATGAACTGGATATTTGCTTTATGAACTATATTTATTGCTACACACAATGGACTGTGCACACACACATAGGCTCAAAGAACTGTACACTTTAAGTCACCTGTTGTGATGCTACACATAGAAAGTGCCTGCACATGCCTTACATGTGAATAAGGTTTCAGCTACACAGTTACTAGCCTAGTGAAAGAAGCACATACCTCCATTATTGTGAGCAATGAGAAACAACAGCTCTGAGCAGAGACAGCCCCCATTGCTGAACTGTTTGTGGTCACGTACCACCCATCAACTGCTTTGTTCCTGCTTTGGTATTTCCTGCCAAATGGACATTTGGTTCACAATGAGAATGGCCAGCTTCATCAACACTACAATGGAGCATCTTGACGCCTAGGTTTTCACACCTGTCCAAATGCCATCCTTTGAGTAATACAATATTGGCCACCCCTCTTAGATAACCACCCTCCCTCCATGCAACTAATAGGATTGTTTTTGGGATGGACTAACAAGTAGGTGGGACAAGAGGTTGGCACGGTTACCGCCCATCTCTTGAACCCACTAGAAAAGGAGAGAACCAGTCACCTGGCCCCTCCTACTTGATCAACTAGCATCTCCCCTGCAACAAACGCTGTCTGCTTTTAACCCCTCTTAAGTCCCCCTTGCTATCCCTAACCCTTGCCTCTACTGCCCACACATTCTAGCTGTTCTGGTCGTGTGTGAATGCCTTAGTTTTCTATTTCTTCCCATCCGTTCTTCATTGGAACAACCAAGCTGCAAGACAGATAAGTATCACCCACCATCACCCCTACCTGCTAATGCAAAAGTGTTTATTTCTTACTGTAAATCTTAGAAACTTGATTAAATGTGTGAGTGCATCAGTATTGTTTGTATGAGATATATTTTTAAGTAAAAGACATCTATTTTAAACTACAACAGCCTCGAATTCTTTACTGGTAACCCTTGGTGGGAACAGGACCTTGGTATAAACTGCCCCCCTTAAAGAGCGATGGGAAGCGAGCGGGGGAGGGGCCCCTCCCAAATGCATAAACGAAAACATGGAATAAAGAGGGGGGAGTGGAAAAAATAAGTGTTTGTAACTGTTTTAAGAGACTTACCAGAGCGCAGACAACCGTTTGGGCAAATATCAGAGACTTTAGCAACTTTTTGATAAGTAAACAAATCCAAAAAGATGGCGGGGAAGAAACCGGAGAAAGAAAAACTTTTGAAAGCAAAACTAGTGGGTAGTCCTCGAACGGAAGAGACCACTGAGCTTTCAAAAATGTTGGCAGATTCCTTGCACCCTCTGCTGGATGAGATGACTAAAATCAAGCAACAACTGTCAACAATTGGCCAGAGTTTGGCTTCACAGCAGCTTCAATTGACACAATAGTTAAAAGCAACGGAGCAAATGGGGGAGAAGGTGAAGGAAATGGACGCCAATACTAAAGAAGTTAAGAAAAAGGTGCAAAAGCTGGAAATTAAGCAAGCCACGGAAGAGTCACAACTTTTACAGCTGCAAATGGAGAAAACTAATTTGGTCCTACGGTTTTAAGGGTTCCCGGAAATCAAAGGAGAGAATCTGAAGCAACGGTTGAGCGAAGCAATAGCCCCAATGACAGATTTGACAGCAGAATATCTTTACAGCGAGATGGATGTGGTCTATAGGTCCTATTCCTTATACATCAAGAAAAATAATCTGCCTGGGGAAATAGTAGTCAGATTCTCGAAGAGACATGTGAGAGACTCTATCTTGAAAGCAACTACAGAAACTCCCTTGAAAATTGGGGACAAAAACATCAGGATTTTAAAAGACATCCCATTTGACATAAGACAAAAGAGAAAGAACTATAAAGAACTAATCCTTTTTCTACAAAAAAAATGGCATCAGTTACAAATGGTTAATCCCATTGTATCATTGGTATAAATTTTCAAACGACATTTTCTGCGAACACAGCTCGGGGAACCAGCTGAGGACGAGAAGGAAGAAGAAGAAAGCAAATCTGACGGCGAGTTAGGCTTGGGGTCTTCAGACAAGGACTCACCCTCTGAAAAGGGGGTGGCTGCCCCCAAAAGTCCATACAAATTGAGGATTAGAAAAGAGAAGAATAAATAGTGGCTGAAGGACTCTCATTTGTGCCTGAAAACTCTGAAATAGCTTTGGGATGCTCTGGGGGTTTCTTTAAGCAGTTAAATGAATAGTTAAAAGATAATTAACTTAGCATAACCGACTATTTTCATTGTTTTATTAACTTTTTAAAGTAACATTAAGATAAGCTGGTGTATTGATCTCCTACTCTTGGGTTTTTAGTTACTAGTGGGTCTTTTTTCTTTCTCCTTAGATGCAGTTCCCCTTCCCATATTTTCAGTTGTAGTTTGTAGTTTGTAAAAAAATCAATAAAAATTCCCCTTAGGGGGATTAAAAAATGACGTAAAATCATATTAAAAGAAATCCATTGTTTATTACTGTTACATAAAGTGCTGCAATTGATTATTCAAGATGTCTTAAATCGATGTACTCTTTGAAAGTCATTCTGCTCTGGATCTCCCTGAGGTACAGGTTGGGTGTTAAGATCCAAGATGTTAAGGACCAAGAGCCAGGGCTCTATAATAGTGGCAGCTCCCTAACTAAAAGCCTGGTGGAAGAACTCCGTCTTGGTAATAGCCAGTCCTGATCTCCTCTGGGAGCTCATTCCACCAGGATGGGGCTGCCACTGAGAAAGCCCTGGCCCTGGTAATAGCCAGTCTGACCTCCTTAGGGTCAGGGAGGGTCAATCGAAAGTGCTCTCTGGGGTATATATGGGAAAAGGTGGCACATGTAGATGTTAAACAACATCGGGGAAAACACTGCCCCTTGAGGCACTCCACAATCCAGTGGGTGCCCCTTGGACTGCTGTTCCCCTAGTACCACCCTTTGTCCCCGACCTTGGAGGAAGGAAGTTAGCCATTGTAAAGCAAGCCCCTGTATTCCTATGTTGGCAAGGTGGCGGGCCAGTAGCTGATGGTCGACCATGTCGAGCACTGCAGACAGGTCCAACAACATCAGCACCACTGATCTTCCTTAATCCAGATGCCTGCGAAGGTCATCTGTGAGGGTGACCAGTGCCGTCTCCATCCCGTGACCAGGGTGAAAGCCTGACTGGAAGGGATCTAAAATAGAAGCATCATCCAAGAAGCTCCGAAGCTGACTCGCTACTGCCCTCTCTATTAATTTGCCTAAATAGGGCAAATTGGAAACCAGACAATAGTTGGCTAATTCAGTCGGATCCAAGGATGGTTTTTTCAACAGTGGGCGGGCCACTGCTTCCTTGAGTACCCCAGGGAACTGTCCCTTAGTGAGGGATTTGTTGATAATCTCCCCCAAGGTGCCTCGTAGCCCACCACGGCCAGCTTTAATCAGCCACGACGGGCATGGATCAAGGCAGCAAGTGGTAGGATGGACAGCTAGGAACAATTTGTCAACTTCCTCTAGGCTGAGTGGGTCGAAATGATCCAGAACTGGAATTGAAGACGTGCATGGAGCCTCGAACTTGCTCACTGTATCAACTATGGTGGGGAAGTCGAGGCGGATCGACATGACCTTATCCGCAAAATAGCTCGCAAATGCCTCACAGCCAATATCCAGTTCCCTAACATTTGGTCTGCTCTGTGGCAGAGTAGTTATGGACCAAATTGTTCTGAATAATTGAGCTAGGTGTGAGCTCGCAGATGCAATCGTGGCCGTGAAGTACTAAGTGGGTTGCGATAGGGAGCCCGGAAGCTCCCAGTATAGTCAATTTATTCATGGCATCATTGGAAAATAAAATAATATGCAATCCCAATAATAATCTTTTTTTTGAGTATATTATCATTTATAAAAGATTTATTGATGATATTGTTCTAATTTTTTCCAACAGCTACATGCAAAAAACCTAAAATAGCAGTTTGTCTTTTCAGCAACAAAGATTAACAGAGAAGCTAAACAAACAAACAAAAAGATTATTTTGTTCTTATATTCAACCTTTAGGTCAATTCTATATTGAGTAGCTACTTCTATCTCTGTTTCTGTTAAAGTTTAAATACTGCATTTTCCAAATTAAACTGTCAGTTCATATTAACAGTATAAGATATTCATATTCACTGTTTATAATCATAATTATCTTCACCATTCAAGGTTCTAACCATTACTATTGCACATCTTTCAGTAGTCTGCCAATTCCTTGCTTTTAGTATAGGAACAGGGTTTAATATTACAATTTTTAAGTCTTTTTTCTTTTATTACCCTTTTAAATTTTCATTCAATCTCTAAAGCATGTAAATTAATTTATTTTGTTGAAACCATTATATCAAGCTTAGTTTGAGGGTTAACTCTACTATTTGTTATATAGAGTTGTATTCTGCCAGGTCTTTATCTTTCTTTCTTTGTCTCAAAATTAATCTGTATCCAACACAAATGCTAAACTATTATCAAAATTAATTAGAACTTAATTACACCGTGATAGAATACTCTAACACAATTAAACAATTATTCATCCATATTCTAACCTTCCCTATTACATTAACAATTATTCCACTAATCTGCTAATTCATTGTTTTTTAATATAAATGCCAAATATAAACTTAATAATCTTTACATCTTTTACTTTTACTAGCAATTTATTAAGAGCATTATACTAATCTTAACTTATAGGTTGAAATTATCACTCAAAATCATACTAGATTATTATTAAAATTAATTACGATTTAACTATAATATTCTAACATGATTAAACATAAGCAAACACCTTTAAACAATTAAACAATTAATCATCCTTATTATTACTAATTTATCTTTGAAGATTTTACTTTTACTAACAATTTCTTGGAACCCTTGTATTAATCTTTAGCCTGGAGATTCACATTGTCACTCAAAATCAAATTAAATTGTTATTAAAATTAATTACAAGTTAACTATAATATTCTAACATATTTAAACATAATTAAACAACATTAAACAATTGAATATCCCTATTATTACCACCACCTTTTGTCTTTAAATTACACATAATAGCACGTTCTTAATCATCACTAATATACAGCAAAAAAGTTTTTAAGGTCGTTCTTTCCATCTAGGCATGTATCAGAAGAAAACCAATAATTCCACCTTTCACACAATTTCACTTTCTTCTTATACATCTGTAGCCTGCTCTTTTGCCACAACATTTTTACATGCCTTTTGTCCTTATGGGTGTGATAGATTATTTCTAACCTTTCCCCTTTAGTAAGTGATTCCAGTTCCTATGTTTTATTGTCTCTTTTAAATGTCCATGATCTTTGCTTTGTCCTTTTTGTTTTCCATCTTTTTTTCAGAGTTCAGCTTTTGCACTTTTTTTTTTAGTCAAACTTAGCAGAAAGTCTTTTTGACTGTTTTTTTCTCACAATTTTCAATGGAGGGAGGTGGATCTCATCACCGGCCTTCTATTGGGAATACTCCGGGCTGACTACCTCATTCTGAGTACAATCCTGCTTTTGATAGATGCCCATGTTTTCCACCCCACTCTGAGTCAATTGATTAAGCTTTTCTTTGTCCTCAGTTTCAGCTTGAGGGTTGTGTGATTTTTCTGCTATATTTCCAAATGCTTCTTCGATTCCTCTCCGTATCCCCTCTCTTAAGACTCTGAGAAATTGTTCTACAGTCATCTCACCCACCTCCATATTCTCATCAAGTTCTTCCTCTATCTGTATTTCCAATGCCATTTTAATCATTTCATTTAGACCAATTCATTAAGTTTCAAAGAAAAAGACAATACCATTCAAATTAACTAGCCACCTCTCTTCCATATTCAATATAAGTCCTTGCCAATGATGAAAAATTATAAATTTCCCAAAAAAATAAGAATACAAAATGAAAAACAACCATCACTCCCAAGTATTTTTCAGTCACTGTTCTTCTCCATTTAGTTATTTTGTTCGGGATAGTCTCTCTCTATCTTCCTTCTGTACTTTGAATTCAGAAGTAAACATACTCACGTCCCATTCGGTTAAAAAAAGGATGGTTGCAGCTAATGTAGAGTATGGCGTCCATGCTCTACTCTGTGAAAACTCTCCTGCTTCGGGGCAGAAGCAGACACACCCCTGCATTGCCGAGTATGGGAGGGGCCGCAACAGAGCCCCCTGCTCTAGACCTCTCTCCAGTAGATCTAGTGAAGTCCCCCCGACGTCTGGGGGGCTCCAAAAGAATCAAAACAGAATCGGGCATCCCGGAGAAGCCGAGAA
Source organism: Gekko japonicus (assembly GCF_001447785.1). Lineage (NCBI taxonomy): Eukaryota > Metazoa > Chordata > Lepidosauria > Squamata > Gekkonidae > Gekko > Gekko japonicus. The sequence continues at coordinate 1,656,719 of NW_015169781.1, read as the reverse complement.
TGTGCCTGTCCCTATGCTGTACCAACCAGAAGTCCAAGGTTAATGGTTTTTTTGAGTGAATGAACAACATTCATGGTTCTATTAAATTTACTTGCCAGGAGCATCATAATTCTATTTCATTCTTAGACACTATATAGGAATGTTAGGAATTAGTTGTCTGTCCAGACCTTTGCAAAACCAATAGACAGAAACTCATATTTACATTACAGATCATATCCTCCTCCTCACTTAAAGAATAATTTACCATATGGGTAATTCCTTAGACTAGGAGGAACTCTACCAACATACAGGATTTCATACACAATAGTAACCTCATAGAAAAGCAATTTCTTAATCAGGGATACCCCCTTAATGTGGTACATGCAGCCAGATCTAGAGCTCATGCTGTTGAGAGCAAAGCCTTTACAGAAAGCAACACAAATTTCATGTGCTTTTAATTATACCTCTTTGGCCAATGATATTAAGAAAATAATTCTGAAGCATTCACATTTAGCTGACCTTTTTGGCTGTCAAAATATTCCTGCAGTGGGCTTTAAACCTACCAAAATATAAGGGATTTGCTTGTAAGATCTGATTTTTTACACAGACATCAGAGGGTTCTTGGGGTGCAAGGACATTTAAATGTGGGAATTGTTCCATGTGTACATTGGCTTTGGAACTTAAAGAGTTCAGTCATCCTTTAGGTTTTTGTTCCATAAAATTCACACACTTTACCAACTTTAATAGCAAACAACTGGTTTATATCATTGTATATCTATGCCAGTTGTTTTATGTAGGCATCATCACCAGGAAAATAGAACAATGTATATTAGAACATACGTCCAAGATTAACAACAAAGTGACTGAGGCCCCATTAGTTTTCAATTTTATTGAAAAAAATCATTTGGCCACCAACATGGGGTTTTTTTTAATTTTCAAGTATGAAGCTCAACGTTTCAATTTAACTAATGTGAAGCAGGTATTATTTTAACAGGAAGCATGTTCGACCTATATATCGTGTTCCCCTTTTGATCCTCCTGAGAACTGGCAGCAGAGAAAAAGAGCAGCATACCCTGAGGTGGAACAGCTACTGGGGCCCAGGGTTTCTGGCAGGGCCCACTGCTTCAGAACCCTCTAACCACATGCTGTTACCCAAACTGGCAGTCTCCTAATTAGTGGGGAAATTAGCTTTTTAAAGGTAGACACAGTGAGAGGTGGGTAACTGGGATTCTCCACCTATCGATACCAGGATTTTCCCTTAGAGAACTCTTGAAATAAATCAGCCAGGTGTTCAACTGGTAAGGCTTTTTATTAGAGATAAAGGGGGCAAAACCACACACAAAACACTTAAAATGTGCAAAGAGAAAAATGGAGGAGCAGGAATAGCTGAGGGAGAAAGAGCTGTAGTTACCAGTCACAAAGAGCTAGGTCCATGGAGGCAGCAGCAAAATGGTCAGCATTTCATGGAAGACCCACACACAAGTGGGGGTGTATGCATGGGTCCCAGAACACACAAACACAAACACACACACACACTGCTATGGCACAGAGGGCATACAATTATAGGGCAGAATGCTCCTTGAAGCAGTCTGGCATGGATGAGGTTAATCCAAGGTAAGGAGATATCTTTCTTGGGAGACCCATTGTCCTGATTATGCATCTCTTTAGAGTGGGGAGGAGGTAATTAGCTGGTCAGCCACCCTTACTCACCTTCCAAAAATACTTTCCCAGGCTCTTACCTGGCTGGCATCCATTTTGTTTAACAGATCCATTTTGTTTCATTTTTAAGATAAGCAGTGCCCTGCACATATGATTTTGGGATGACATTAAAAGAAAAGGTGTTTATCTTGCTCTCTGCTAAACTGCCCCTCAATGAGAAGAGGGGTATGACTGCTAACAGTGCTGCCAGGGAAGAACTTGCAGGTAGTGTACAATGGTGGCACTTCTATCAGGCATATTGGTGGTGTTCCTATCTGCACATACCACCCAGCCCCATTAAAGAAACAACATATTGTCGGTGGGAAGGCCCACAAAGAGGTGGGAGAAATCTGAAACTGGTCCTGGAAAACATGATTGGTGAAGTGACACCAATCTTCATTGTAAATGAAGGGTCTGAGCCAAGACTCTGGCAGAGTTGCTAGAACTTGATTCTGCTTGTTTGTGGCCATCGGTGGCCTCTAGGGCAGCAGCCCACCAGGAAAATCCCCTGTAAGTTTAAAAAAATGGCTATTCTACCCCCGGGAATGTAGGGACTTGGCAGAATATTTCTTTTTTGACATATACTCTGAGCTGATTTAAAAACAGAAAAGTTGTTTTTGTCAGTTTTTTTCTTAAGATGGCAGCTGTTTAAATTAGTAAAAAGAGCCTTGTTTTCTTTTCCTAGTAAATGTCATGCTGTACCCTGGTATTTCAAATGCCAAAAGAATTTATTATAATCAACATCTTAGAGCTTTGAGTTGAAACATTTTCTGTTACTTTGTGCTAATCAGAGACATTTCAGAGAAATGACTTACAAGACTTCCATGTTTTGGTGTCCAGAAAAAAAATATGATAATTTCTTTGGTATGCTAAACAGAAAGTTTATGAAGTGGCATAAATTTAAAAGGACACTTCTAGAGCATTTACTGTCATGTTGCCACTGGTATTTGTAATCTCTAGTCTGTGTTTGCATGTTGAGTTTTCTGTAAAACATGATTAAATCTCAGGATATTCCTTTGCATTTCTATTTTTAGTGTCCTGCTCGTGAAGATGATACTAAAATAAAAAGTTCCACCAGGGCAGTTTTGCCTGAATCACATTTTTTTTAAAAATTAGAAACTTTAAACTAGTAAATGTTTTGATTTCTATGTTATGTATTTTTATATTATGGGATAGGCTGTTCACAGACAATGGTTTTATTTCTATACAAAGCATTATAACATTTGTCTATACGTTGCTCTTTATATCTGTCTTTGCTCTGACTCGACTGTCAACTAGTAACAGAGTAGACCAGGGGTGTCAAACATGTGGCCCGGGGGCCGGATTAGGCCCCCAGAGGGTTTCTATCAGGCCCGCAGTGGAACTGGCTGTCTTCTGCTTCTTCTTCCAATTCTGCTGCTGCTGCATCATGGTAGATTTGCAGGTTACAGATACACACCTGAACAGCATAGTCAAGATTGCAACAGCACAGACATTTTGATGCAATAATTCAGAGCAAGAGGTGTCAGTTATGAGACATTGTTAAATAAACAAAATATTGCAAGAGTGCTAAAGTTTTAAGCATGTATTTATTTTAAGTAAAAAAGCCCCTTTGTGTTTGTGTCCTTTATAAAGTTTATATCTCTGGTACCTGGCATAACATTTTATGACTCACATGGTCTGGCCCAACAAGGTCTCATTTATGTCAGATCCAGCCCTCATAACAAATGAGTTCAACACCCCTGGACAAGACTGTTCTGTTCTGTTTAGAACTCTCACAATGCAATGCTAAACAGAATTACACATTTCTTTTTTTAAAACTTTATTTTAATGTTTTTTTCAAGAAAAAAATTCAAGAAAGTACATAACGTGTTAACAAGTTTGTGGATGTATAACATAATACAAGAAGGTTGTGCATAAACATTACAAGTGACTATTTGACAGTTTAACCAATAAAGATAATAAACTCTCCATATGTTTGTTTCTGTCTGCTTTCCTATGTTAGTGGATAGTCTGGGTGTTATAAGTAGTGAAATAGGCATACAGTTAAAATAATGCTAAGAAACTGTAGTTGGTTGGGATTGCTATATCTGGATTATTCCTCTTAGTCACATAATCTAGAAAGAGGAACCATTGTTCTAGAAATATAGATAGATACCAATTGGTGCTCTGGAGTCAGAGCACCTTCTCAGTCTCAAATCTTAGCCTATACTTCAATGGAACCATTTGGTCAAGGTGTCAAAGTTGCATTGCCATGGAAACCTTTGATGTGTTGATGCTCTAGCTGGTACCAGGCAGTAAACAGGAAGATGTCACTTTCAGATGCAAACCAGATACAGAGGGTTACGTGTTGACCAGAAATTCCTTCATGGTGGAAGACTTGTTGTTTCACAGAGTTCTCTCTGTTGAGCGTAATGGAGAATGCCTTCTCTTTCCCAAGGCAGGTGTGTGTGTGTTCATTAGCATATTGGTGCAGGCAGCACATTGGCACAGCAGCTTCCAAATGCAGATAGACTCAAGCAAGCAAACCACACAGCATTCCCAAACCCATACACAAATGCAGGTACATTGCATACATTCAAACATCAGCACAATACAGATAAAATGCAATTTTAAGCACATCTCCTAACACAGTGCAATCCTGTGCAAAGTTACTCCACTCTCAGTCCATTGATTTTAATGAATTTGCAGAGGATTGTGCTGTAAGTAACCTTTAAAAAGTCAACTTTGCCTTACTGCCAGCTTTCCTCCTTGGTGGGATTCAACCCCATCACTCCTGTTTCACCACATAAGTGCTTTCTCCCAGTGAATTATTGGGGTGATATCAGGAATGCTTTCTGTGAATGTTCTGTTGCTTGGTGTTTTCCTAGGGTCTCTGTCCTTTAAGCCTTGAAAAAAGTTGCCCTTAGGGCATTCGTCCCTCACTGAGACCTGAACCCCCTTGTCTGGAAGAGACCTGAACCCCCTTGTCTGGAAGAGACCATGGGTTTTCCACAGGAGAGGAAGTGTTCATCTATGAAGTGAGTTGGGGATGTGGTAGTTACAGGGCTCTTATTAGCCATGCCACCGTTCTCCATACAGCAGGGAGTACTGTTTGCATTTGTTCCTTCCCTTTCTCGTGTTCTGTGGATGGGTGGTGGGGCATGCTGGCATCAATATATGCTAGTTGGCTGCTGCCATATATGGCTAACATTGGGGGTATTGGCAGCATGCTGCTCCATGACTGGCCAGTGTATGCAAAGGCTCTGTGGATTCCAGTGCAGGTGCTATATCCTTAGCTCATTAAGATTGGATCTTTTTTGCCATTTCTTTTCTCTGCTGAGAACGCTGGGTACTTACTAGGTTCACCAGTGCTGCAATGAAACCAACACTGTGGCAGTATCCAGGGTTTTGGATTGTGTTGAAAAACATGTTATAGAACTGAATTTACCGTGAAATTTACTGAGTGGATTTACTAGAACCTTTACCTAAATTGTGCTTTTGGAGTGTTCTGCTGGCAACTTGCAAATAGACTAAGATCAGTGGCTAAACCAAATTTACTTGGAAATAAGTTGACATCACTACTTCTTTGACTTTCTACCTGAATTTTGTAGCCGAAGGGGCAAGGCTGGTACTTTTCTTTCAAAAGAATGTTTATTCAACATAAATACACATAAAATTAAGTACAGTTTGTAATCTGAAGCGTGAAATTGCTTTCTCAAACCTTCTCTGGAGCCCACAAACCTGAAATTTGCTTTAATGTTTTGTACCTTTATTGTGCACAATATTACCTTCTCAAAGCCTTTTACATCTATCTAATTATATTTTAAAAGTTGGGTCATGGAGATATGAATCAAAAGAATCTTACCATGAAGCTTAAGTATATGAAATTTCCCAGTTCAGTAATGGGCATGTAGAATCAGGCTTCTTGGGATGAACATTCCTATCTATATTGCAGTGTTCATTTGAACCCCATTGAAATGCCTGTATGTGTCTTTTATAAATAAATGAAATACAAATTAAACCTATATACATGTATTTCCATATAACCAGAACTATTGGAGTGCTCCCATTGTCAACAGGCAATCCAGACTATGTAGGATGGTATCTGAAATTCCAGAAAGATCCAGGGAAAACAGAAAGGATGCATTTGCATTTGCCTTGCTGACTGCCTAGCAAAGATTGTCCACTTGTGTGACCAAGGCAGTTTCAGTCCCCTAACGAGGCTTATCGTTAGATTGAAATAGGTGTAAATAATCTGCAACATGATTCTCAACAACTGGTCAAGCGCCTTGTCCAGAAACAGGAGATTGATAACTTGTCTAGATGTTAAGGGGGAAAATCTGCAGGGTCCAGAGAAAACTTTTTAAAGAGTAGCCTTACAACAGTTGCCTCTTCCAAGGCAGCTGGGACTAGTCACTTCTCTCTATGAGGCATTAATAATCTCATGGATCTAACCAAACCCTTCCATTCATGGACAGATGTTAAAAGCCAAGACCTGACAACATAGAAGGCTGGGTTTACCTATTCAAGAACCTTCTCACTATCCTCAAACTGCAGCAACTGAATGGTTCGATCAAGTGTGATGAGATGGTGCTAAAATGACGTCCTGTATCTGTACAGTATCCAACCTACTAGACTTCAAGACTGAGCTAACCAGTCGCAGTGGATTCCTTTGGGTTTCACTTGGCAAGAGACTCTTCACCACTTGGAAAAGCTGTGCTAGACAGCACTGAACAGATGCAGTGGCATTGGAAAAGTATTTGTTTTCCTCACTGCTCATTCCTATGCCATAATAGGCCTTCAAATGAACTCCAGCCAGCATTTGATTTGTTTTGTCCCACATTTCCCTACATTTGCATACAAGTCATCCCAGCTAATTCATTGCTCCCAGCTGCCTGAAGTGCCATGGAACTGGCTTCTCTCTTCACAGAGACAGGTTGTCAAGGAACAGTAGTGGCAAGTGAAATGGAACCCCTCCCCAAAGAGATAATCAGCCAAAGATGCAGTGGTCATACTATGGTGCTGGAAAGTGACATCAAGTTGCAGCCAACTTATGGCAACCCCTCGTTGGGGTTTTCAAGGCAAGAGCTGAGCAGAGGTGGTTTGCAATTGCATGCCTCTGCGCAACAGCTCTGGACTTCCATTTATTATTTATTAAGTTCAACTTTTAAGCCACCCTCCCCTGAAAAACAGGGCTCAGGGCAGCGTACAAAAGTGATAAAATTACAAGAGTCTTACAAAAATTCAGAATTTAAAATATCTATATAAAAGAAAGACCCTAACCGTAAAATCAACACCCAGGCCAAACCGCTGGACCTAGAGACACCAAATTCAGGGAGAGCACTCCTACTGTGGCATAGGTGCTCACTAAGAAGGGATTTTTAGAAATTTGACCCATAAGTGGGTCAAAAGGGGTAAAATGTGCTCCCTCATTGATTCCTATGCAGCTGCCAGGAGCCTCTCTGCACCCCCACTCTCTGATTGGTCAGCTGCAGAGCTCAGTGTTCTGAGGTTAAAAAAAACCCATCAGTTACAGGGGACTGCAGAGAGCTAATGACAGTTGAGGAAATCAAGAGTGGCTAAGAACCACCTGTGAGGTGAAGCAAAGCTGCTGGCCCAGCCTCTCTGATGGCTTCCAACCCACTCCCCCCATCTCCTATACCGAACTGGCGGTTGTCTGTCAGGTGCAGCCCCACCTCCCCAGTGACTTCTAATACTCCTCTCCCTTCCCCCTTCTACACTTGACAGGCAACTGCCTGTCAGGTGTAAGAGATGAGGTGGGATGGCTTCCAACACACTCCCCCCACCTCCTACACCTAATAGGCAGTTGTCTGTCAGGTGCAGCCCCACCACCACAGTGACTTTTAATACTCCTCTCCCTTCCCCCTTCTACACTTGACAGGCAACTGCCTGTCAGGTGTAAGAGATGAGGTGGGATGGCTTCCAACACACTCCCCCCACCTCCTACACCTAATAGGCAGTTGTCTGTCAGGTGCAGCCCCACCACCACAGTGACTTTTAATACTCCTCCCCCTCCCCCTCCCACACTGGACAGGCAGTTGCCTGTCAGGTATAGGAGAGGAGGTGGTATGGCTTCCAACACACTACCCCCACCTCCTACACCTAACAGGTGGTTGTCTGTCAGGTGCAGCCCCGCCTCCACAGTGGCTTCTAATACTCCTCCCCCTCC
>NW_015169781.1:1600102-1648830 GCF_001447785.1 Gekko japonicus | reverse complement strand
GACAGGCCATTGTCTGTCAGGTGTAGGAGCAGGGCCAGGGTATGAATGTTTATGGGGATATAGTAAAGGACATTTCTAGGAGCCATTTCAATGCATGCCTCCCTCATGAACCTGAAGAAATGTCTACCACATCAGCACTCCCTCACACCTCTCAGCTCTTACTGCCCCCAAGAAAGCTCCTGGCAACTGTCAAGCCAGATACACCAACACTACAAGGAGGAGGCAACTTAGGAATGCAGCAAAGACATTTGCACATAGTACTCCTGCAGTGCACTGAGCTGCACGGGCCAAGTACCAGCAAGATCACCCTGAGGTGCTCAGAACAACGCAGTCTCCATATGAGCAAAACAATCCAGGAACACAATTAGAGAGGCCATCGGTTTCGTGGAAGGTAGCAGGAGTTGACTTAACAGACGACTGCTTCTTAAATGGACAGTTCTAGGTGGCCTGCTCCAGAGTTAGCTCATCAAGCAGCCTGGTGATCCTAGCACCTGAGTAGAGAGGGGGAAAAGTACGCATGTCTCACTTCATTTCTTACACTACAGTCTTCTCCATTAGAATTCCTACAACAATTGTCACATTTCAAATTTCTCATCATCAGTATTATAACTGGATTTACGGAACATAAGTACCATAGAGAAGCACAGGTATCAGGCTAGTAGTAGATAAAATACATTTCGCATAAATTACATTTCACAGCAGCCTGAACCAGTCTGATGGCGATAATTCTTGGAATTACCTCATATAGGAGGGAGGCGGGAAAAGAAGGAGGAGTGCCAGACTAGATGGAAAACCATCACTGTCCTCAACCAAATGCCTAGCAGAACATCTCTGCCTTATATGCCCTGTGAAACGGCAACAAGTCCTGCAGGGCATTGATGTTATTTGGCAGAAAGTTCCACCAGGTAGAGGCCAGGGCAGAAAAACCCCTGGCCCTGGTTAAGTTCAGCTGGATGTCTCTTGGGCTGGGGACCATCAGGAAGTTTTTATCTCCTGAGTGCAAAGTTCTTCTGGGGGTATACCAAGAGAGGTGGTCTCAAAGGTACATCGTCCCAGGCCGTTAAGGGCTGTGAAGTTTAACACCATAACCTTGAACCTAATCCAGTACTTCTCTGGAAGCCAGTGCAGCTCATGCAGAACAGGTTGAATATGTGCCATACGGGGAGTCCCAATAAGGACCTGGGCAGCTACATTCTGGAACAGTTGGCGTTTCTGGGTCAGCCTCAAGGGTAGCCCAATGAGAGTGAGTTACAGTAGTCTAACCTGGAGGTGACCGTTGCATGGATTACTGTAGCTAGGTCAGGGTGAGACTTGGTGGAGCTGGAAAAATACTTGTCTAGCAATGTTTGTGATCTGGGCCTCCATTGACAAGGAGGCATCCAGAATCACACCCAGATTCTTGATCGTCAGTGCCAGTAATAAGGGCACTCCATCAAGAGTGGGGAGTCGACATCTCAAACCCTTTGCCCCCCCCCCCAGCCACAGAATCTCTGTCTTATCAAGATTCAGTCTCAGCTGACTCTGCTTAACCATCTGAACCACGGCCTCCAAACCCTCAATCAAGTTCGCAGGAGCAGTATCTGGCTGGCCACTCATCAACAGTTATATCTGGGTGCCATCAGCATACTGGTGACATCTCAGCCCGGAACTCTGCACCAGTTGGGCAAGGGGGCACATGTAGATGTTGAATAACATTGGGGAGAGGATTGCCCCCTGAGGAACCCCACATATCAATGGGTGCCTCGTTGACATCCCCTCTCCCAGTGCCACCCTTTGCTCCTGAGCATGGAGAAATGAGGTAAGCCACTGGACAGATTTATGATATCCACCAGGGGGCCCTGTATCCCCTCACTACTGGATTTCACCAGCCATGAAGGACACAGGTCTAAGAGGCATGTGGTTGGCCTAACATCACCCAGAATCCTGTTGACATTGACTCAGGAGAGCTGGTTGAAACTGTCAAATACTAAAATCCAAAGATGGCCAAGGAGCCTCCGGTTCACTTACTGTATCAATATTGGCCGAGAGGTCATTGTAGAGCGAGAAGACTTCATCTGCAAAAAAGCTTGCAAAAGCCTTACAGCTAATGGCAGAATTCCTAATATTATGAGTTCTGTCAGTGAGAGAAGTTAAGGATCTAATTACACTAAATAATTGTGGTAGGCGAGAGCTAGCAGATGCGTGAACATCCTACAAGATGCTCTTTCAGCTTCGTCATGAGTATGCTGCCACACTCGGTCTAGTTATCTGAGTTCTCATTTCATCCCCTTGAGCTCCATAGTGTACCAGGGGGATAAATTGTGCTGGGAACATAGAGGGTGCCAGGGAGCAATTTCATCAATGGCTTCAGAGAGGCAGGAGTTCCAGTCCTCTATCAGCACATACAATGAATCACTGGAGGGCATCGGCTCCCGCAGAGCATTCTGGAATGCAATCTGGTCCATTAGTCTCCACAGGCAAGCATAAGTCTGCTTGTTGCCTAGATGAGGGGCAGGGACACCCAGCTGGACCTTCAGGGCATAATGATCTGACCATGACACCATTGTTCTGTCTGCCCGATCCATATCCATCCTCATGCCAAAGACCAGGGCCAGCGTGTGACCTGCTTGATGTGTGGGACCTGATATAATCTAGGAGAGCCCTAGTGCTGCCATGGAAGACACCACGTCTGACGCCTGCTGAGAGGAAGCAGCATCAGCATGAACGTTAAAATCCCCAAGAACTCCAAAGCCCAGCCAGCTACTACTTCTAGCAGGCTCAGCAGGCTGTCCGCTGGGGCACTAGGTGGACGGTACACCAGACAGACAGACAAGCTCTCCTCAGTGTCCCAGAGCAGGCCTACACAATGCTGGTGATCTTTGGAATGGGGAGTGCCCTGAAGGAAAAATCCTCTTGGATGAGTATTGCTACCCCACTCCCCCACCCCTCATTTTGAGACTGATGAAGGGCCAAAAAACCTTGAGCTCTTTTAAGGTGATTGTTTCACATCCATCATCCAGGTTTCGGTCACGTATGCCAGGTCCACATCTTGCACTGTGAAATAGCTTTGCAGCATTGAGGTCTTATTATTAATTGACCTTAGTAGTCTCCCATCCAAGTACTAATGAGGGCCAACTCTGCTTAGCTTCTAAGATCTGCTGAGATCAGGCTAGCCTGGGCTATTCCAGGATGCATTCATGACATCAATTAACCAGGCTATCTTTGGACTCCAGAGGTCCACCAAGGCATTAACAAGACCAGTAGCCATGTTAGTCAGATTGCCCTTGCAATCTTAGAAAACCAGTTGGATCCATCATTCTCTGGAGGTGGACCAACCTAAAGGATTCCCTACCGTAAAGAGGTATAAAGCAATGGACAGTCTGAACCTAACCCAATAGTAATCTAGTCAAAGCAAGGATCCTGATGATACCAGCCCCCCACTTCCTAGCCCAAAGCAAAAGATCAGGTGCATGAACATGTTCAAAGATTTTCTAGGATAGTCCTGTGTTGTCATGGTGGCCATGAAATTATGAATCATATTGGTTACAATGGCCTTGTCATGGATGCTGAACAAAAAGCTTGGAGAATGGTCCTTAGTGCCAACATCAAGACTTTTGAATCAAAGTTTTTGGATACACTTTCTTTAATTGTTTTAAATAATAAAGTGTAGTTACCTGGTCAGCAACTACTTTCTCTTGGAGCCAGTTTAGGAAATAAGCTAGGGGCTTGCAGGCATTACCACCTAAAAATGTTCTGTTGGTATATTCTGATACCATGGATACCATTTTCTGCTTTGGACTGGTAACTAAAGGCCCAAGTAGTTCTCACTAGGGGGTTGGATTTGGTCAAGGACTGTCCACCTGCTGGTTCCTAGTGCATCTTTTGCTTAAAGAGGAGACTAAATCAGATCAATGATTAACATGACTAGCCATGATAGTTTATGCTGGACTTTTCAAAATTTATTGTCCTTTTCTTATTTTTTCAGCTTTCATTTTGTTAAGGAGAAAAGTTGGGTTCAGCTTATACAATAAGAATGTTAAATCTTCTTCAGTTTTACAAAAATCCTCCCACAATGCTTTTTTTTATTTTTGGAATTTTGATGTGTTGCGTCATGCTCCATCAGTCATATAGCACAGTTCTATAAAACTCTGTGATTGACAACACGAAGCTGACACATAGCAATCCAAGCAGTTCAAGTTCTAAATCAAGATGTAGTCAATGAATATATTTAGAGCTAGAAATACATTAGCCACTCATCTTTATAAATGAGATTTTATTTAACAAATATCCTGCATATTTTTTCACCTTACCTTCTTAGCTGTCACTTAAACTATCTAGTTACATCGACTCTCATAATTCTCATTCATAATGCTGTCAATATTTATTTGATGCATGGGAGTTTCTTTGAATATGACTTTCTTAGGAACATACTGACCTATTCAGTGAAAAACTGGTTACTAGGGATGGGAACGAACCCACAAACAAACCCTGGTTTGAACATGAGCCAGGCTGCGTCATGGTTTGTGAACCAGGGGTTCAGGAGAACGTGTCTCCCACAATCCTCCCACAAACCTTCATGGAGTTTCAGGGAGGATTCATGCAGGCTCCAAAGGCTTTTAAATACTTTCAGAGCCCGACCAGAAGTGGACTCTGAAGGCCTATAAAAGCCTTTGGAGCTCGCTCTCAGAGCTCAGTTGGGCTGGCCCGACCCAGAGGTGGGCTCTGAAGGCATTTAAATGCCTTCGGAGCCAACCTCAAGGTAGGTCCAAACTCCCTGAACCACGAACCATGAACCAGTGGTATTACTAACAAGAGCGTGGTTACTTTTCTTGTTAGTAATGCCACTGATAGCCCAATCACTCTGGGATCCTTTGGCCTGTCTAGAATGATCACAGCACTGCAGAGGAGCTGGCTACCATCATATCCTGTCCTTTAGAGACCATCTGCTGATGTCAGTAGAGTCACTATTTGGGATGGGCATGAACCAGGACAATGGTGGTTCGTGGTGGTTTGCGGTTTGTTTGATTACACAAACCATAAACTTTCCCCATTTCTCGAACCAGTTAATGGTTTGTTTGGTTTGTGAGTTTGGGAGGTGGTAGAACACCCCCCCTCATGAGATAAAGATGCCAAACTCAGAGGGAGTCTTCAACAGGATCTCCTTTACCCACCCTCTAAGTTTGATGATGATTGGATTTGGGATGTCTGAGCTATAGTTCCCCAAAGCAGGTGCCCCAGGAAAGCTCAGCTCTAGCCTCTCCTTTAAATCAGCCACTAAGCAAGCAATTCTTCCTAACTTGCTCTCACACAATGACTAACTCCTCTCTCTTCCTGCTGCAAAGTGAAAGCCACTGCATCAGGGTGTGGTATATAAACACAATCTGCTCCCATAGAGCAGGATGGGAGCTCCGTGGTTTGCTCCCAGAGCTGCCAATTAAGGATGTTTCTAGGGCTCTCCACAATTGCTATGGGTGTTTCTAGGGCTCTCCACAAGTCCACCCCCAGCATTACCTAGGAATTGATTGAATCGGTGCCAGGCTGTCTGGAGAATGAACCACTCTAACAAACCAAATGAACCTCCATAGAAAAAAGGCAGTTTATTTTCTGATTTGGGAATGACGCGACCAAATGAACAGGTCCAAAACAAACCATGAACCTCCCTGGTTCATGCTCGAACCATGGTTCATTTGTTGGTTTGTGCCCATCCCTAGTCACTAGCACTAGGAATATAGTTGAACAGTCTGGGTGTTCTCATGGAACACCTGTATAAAGCACTGAATTCTGGATGGATAGCCATCAAGGGGGTTCTAGTATTCTTGTAATTTGAAAAGCATAGTTTCTGATCTGCTACCCATTGCATCAGCATAGCCTTAAGCTATATATTGGACAGCAGGATAAAAAAAAATCCATATATTTTCATGGAAGATATTAAAATACATAATGATCATTTAGAATATCTCAAAATAAAATCACAGTATAATCCAAATGGCTAATGATCCAGAGTAAAGCAATTGGTGGGCAGGTCAACCATGCTTACATTGACATGCCTCATTGTCATCTTTACCTTTATGTCAGTGGCGATATACCTTGCCATTCTGAAAGTAATAATAATAAGGAGAAGAAGAAGAGAAGAGATTGGATTTATACCCTGCCCTTCACTACCCAAAGGAGTCTCAGAGCAGTTTACAATCCCTTCCCCTCCCCACAACAGACACCCTGTGAGGTAGGTGAGGCTGAGAGAGCTCTCCCAAGAACTACCCTTGAGAGAACAGCTCTGAAAGAGTTTATGACTGACCAAAGCTCACACCAGCAGCTGCATATGGAGGAGTGGGGAATCAAACCCGGTTCTCCCAGAATAGAGTCCGTGCTCCTAACCTCTATACCAAACTGGCTCTCTACACCAAACTGACTCTCTATAATAAATGTATCCCTGTCTGCCAATAGCAATACTAATTTATCCTGATCTGATGTTCCTGAGAAATATGATATAATGGTCCTCAGAAATCTTTTATGCTAAGCCACAAATCTTGGCCACTGGAACATGATGTGGGACAAGTCTTCAATGGACCTACAGTCATGGGGCAAACTCATTCACTTAATGGAATACCACTGAAGTGGTCTTCTAAAACTTCAAGCTGTGCCTTGGTGAAAGCCTTTCTGTACCCATAGTTCATTATTTCAGTAAGTCTTAACCCAGCAATTAATTCTAACTCTTATCAAGGAACTAAATACACTTAACTCTCATCAAGGAACTAAGTTTATAGTTTTCCCCCTAGATGGGTGATCCCTCACCATACCAGGAAAAAAGGAAGAGGGCAGGTTTAGAGTATAATCCAAAACAGAGTTATGCCCTTCTAAACTCATTGACTTCAACTGTGTTTAGGAATTGTGGTAGCATAATTTACTAATTTGGTTCCAGACTTTGCAGAAGTTAGCTTGGAAACTAGTGCAACAAAGTCTAGATATTAATTGCTAAAGGTTACCAAACTAAATATCAATATCATTTTTTATTCTTGGATCTGTGGCATCTCGTAAGTATGTACATTGATACATGTAAGACCAAAGAAACAAGAATACTGTGAATGTTTGAACACACATGAAGCTGCCTTATACTGAATCAGACCATTGGTCTATCAAAGTCAGTATTATCTACTCAGACCTGCAGCAGCTCTCCAGGGTCTCAGGTGGAGAACTTTCATATCACCTGCTACCTGATCCTTTTAATGGGAGAAGTTGGGGATTGAACGTGGGGCTATATGGATACCGAGCATATGCTCTACCACTGAGCCACAGCCCCTCCCCAACCAATGAATTGTTTGAATGTTTCATTAGTTTGGGTTTGCAAACGGATGTTACTGGTATGTGGCTACCTCACTTCAGGCACCATACAGAAACACATTGTTGTCCATGGCATGTGGGTCATATGTTCAACTCTCTCAAAGATATTCAGTCAAGCCAAGTGTCCCTTGTTACTATTTTGTTTCAATCCATATAGCTGAAATTTAAATTTAAGTTCAGAGCCAGTATGGTGCCGTGGTTAGAATGTCAGACTAAGATCTGGGCGAACCTGGTTTGAATACCCACTCGCCCATGGAAGCTTGCTGGGTGACCCTGGGACAGTCACAGAGTTG
The DNA here is from genome assembly GCF_001447785.1 of Gekko japonicus. Taxonomy (NCBI): domain Eukaryota; kingdom Metazoa; phylum Chordata; class Lepidosauria; order Squamata; family Gekkonidae; genus Gekko; species Gekko japonicus. Next base: position 1,641,220 of record NW_015169781.1, on the reverse strand, counting down.
CAGCCTAAGCTACCTTACAGGGTTCTTGTGGGGATGAAATTAGGGTTGCCAACCCCACAGTGGGAGCGGGGTAACCCCCGCTTTTGCAAGCTTTTGCCTGCCGCCAGCCAGCTGATCAGTGGGGGAAAATCCCATCCCCAACTAACCAGTTGGAGGTGATGCTCTGGTTTTTGGGGCAAAATTCTACCGTTTGAAGCCAAATTTACCATAGAGTTTTGCCCCAAAACCAGAGTGTCACCCCTGATTGGAAGTAGGCCTGAAAATGCCCAACATAACTTCTGGTCTCTTGGAAGAATGTCAGGAGATCCCTGCTGGCCACGTAAGTTGACCTGGCAACCCTAGATGAAATGGATGAAAGAGAACAATGTAAGCTGCTTTGGGTCCCCAATGGGGAGAAAGGAGGGATATAAATTAAGTACATAAATAAACATTCCAGAACATATTTTGCTTTTTGAGGTCACAAAAACTCAGGAGATGAGCAAGCAGGTTTTGCTAGCCTGATGCCATCTTGTAGCCTATCCATTTTGTCACAATGATTTGTGTCATTTTTCATACCTCTAATAAAACACCAAGCTTTGGATTTACATTTTGCTTCCATTTTTTAGAGCAAGTAGCATTAAAATAATATTTTTATTCAACAGTAAGTGAATAAAATGATAAAACTGATCAGATATGGCTTTCCCCCCTCCCCCTCTCCCTTCTTTTCTCTCTCTTTCTGATACCTAGAGTTCCAAAAGAAAATATGCAGATAAAATTCAGTATAGTATTTTGTTATGCTCACAAGCTACCTCCCTTCTCCCACTGTGCATGGAGCACAACTGAAGAATTACTGGGTTTAAGAGTTCTCAGTCTAACTCCAGTTTGCTATGACTGCCCTAATATTGGCCCCTGAACAAACTGGAATTTCTGAATGATGGAATCCAGTTTTCCAGGAAAAAACAAACAAACATACGATTAATAGTACCATCCTAAGCAGTTACATCCTTCTAAGCCCATGGATGTCCATGGACTTAGAAGGTTGTAACTCTGCTGAAGACTGCAGGGCAGGTTAGGTTTGTGCACATTGCAAACAATCTTGTGTTTGTAAAACATGAGTAGGGCTATAGCTATCTGAGATGGAAATATTTTAAGTAGCCTTTGATGTCAACTGTGTAACAAGGATTCTCCCACTCAGTGAACTCAAAAACCTGTGCGACCCTAAGTTCAACAATGGTTAGGGAAGTAGAAATGAACCGAGAAACATAATTCTAGAATGGATTCAGCCTCTAGTAAGGGTTTCCTGCTTGGGAAGAGATAGAAGGCACAAACTCAAATGGTGGTGAGACACCATGCTCACATGGCAACAGGGGCTGAAATTCCAAGGCCACAAACAAGATAAGGTGGCTGTGTCTAGTCATGAGGAAAATGAGCTTATGTGGGCTTCTTGAAACCCCAGAAGCTCTGGGGGTTCAGAGCAAGCTGATAGATGAAGTGTAAGGAAGCTCCAGGATACAGTAAAAAAGGGTAGCCCTTTATTATTCTATATTCATGACATTGTTTGCTTCAGAATTTTCTAGTGAGGTCAAAGACTCAAGATTAACACAGAAATGGGTTTAAAGAAGTTTTTATGGAAGTCATAAAATATGGAATACAATATGCTCAAATTATAAAGTATTTACAACAGTTTCTGAATGAACTGAAATTAAAGTAACCATTCAGAGCAATAATTGCATTTTAACAGCTGCTTCGATCTGAAATTAAAGAGTTACAGGCAAAAAGGATTAAGATTACTTCTAAAAGAAATAAGAATGAAGATAGATTGCATGTAATTAAAGAAATAAGTCTTTATCTTCCGTTGGACAGACTGAGGAGACATTGCTGACTTCAGTAGGACAGTGTAACATGATGTAATTGGTATCCTTGTTGGAGAGTTAATATAACTTAATTCCCAGAATAATCCATTTCATTTCGGACTCTAGCCCATCTACCTGTATTATCCCCCATAGTGAAATATAGAATTACAATATTGTCAAGGAGGCATCAAATGGAAAAAATAAAAGTAGCTGTCCAGTGAACCAAATTCCTCTTGGGTCCTTGAGTCCCTAGAGTATATGAGAAAAATGTTGTATGGTCTCTCTGTTTTTCATTTGACATGCCTTGTACTATTTTGTCTGTGAAAAACAGCAGACAGCTTCAAAACGTTCTGTATTGTTCTTAAACAAATTTGTATTATGTGTGTGTGTGTGTGTTAAGTGCCATCAAGTTGCTTTCGACTTATAGTGACTCTATGAATGATCCAAAATGTCCTATTGTTAGCAGCTATTCTCAGATCTTTCAAACTGAGGGCCATGGTTTCTTTTATTGAGTCAATTCATCTCATGTTGAGCCTTCCTCTTTTCCTGCTGCCTTCCACTTTTCTTAGCATTATTGTCTTTTTCGGTCACGTTTGTCTTCTCATAATGTGAACAAAGTACGATAAGCCTCAGTTTGGCCATTTTAGCTTTTAGGGAGAGAACAAGCCTAGAACCCACTTATTTGGTCTAGAACCCACTTATTTGTCTTTTTAACAATCTATGGGATCTGTAAGATTCTCCTCAAACACCACATTTTGAAGAAATCTACTTTCTTCCTGTCAGCTTTCTTCATTGTCCACCTTTCACACCCATACATAGTAATGGGAAAGACTTTCCTTCTTTTTGGCCACAGCCTTTAGCCTAATCCCACATGGGGGGGGGATTTTACTCCAGTCACAGAAATTTTTAAATTTTAAGCTGGGTTGCTAAAAGGTAGGAAGCCAGTGACCTGGTGATATATGGGTCCTTATCTTGTAGAAGAAAAGAAAAGCTAAGCCAGTGACCTGGTGATATATGGGTCCTTATCTTGTAGAAGAAAAGAAAAGCTCTGATTAATATTTGTGAGCTCATTTTTCTCAAGTATCGAGGTAATCCGTCTCTGTCTCTCCTCACTGAAATTGGGACATTCAATAACTAGATGAGCCAAGGTACTTATCTTCCCCATATTGCAGAAACACCAGTGTTCTGAAAGGGGACTCCCCAAAAGCACCTTTCATTTCTGGGGTTAATACGGCATTCGATCTAGCAGCCAAAAAAAAATTATTTCGATATGGGAGAACTGTCTTAGACTTCAAATATGCTGGTAAGGTAGCTGGAGGTTCAAGCCAATTGTAGGCAAGGGAACATACCTTTCTTGCTCGCTGATTTGTGCTTCTGAAATCTAGCATCATTTGGAATGCAGTTTTCTCACTTTCCACTGAGAGTAGTAAAGCTGTAGTAAAATCTAGATGTCTCTGGTCAACCACTCTCTTCCATTTACTCTGGAAGCGATCTTCTCCTAGTCTAAAAAGGAGTTTAGATCTATAGGTAAAGAGAGTCTTGATCCTGAGTCTAAATGCATCCAGTCAAGCTACTGATTCTAATGAAGGAATTGTACATTCTTGGCAAATAGCTATACTGGATACACACTTTGGTAACCTGGTTGTTTTTCTCAGGCATTTTAATAAGAAGGAGTCAATAGTCTTAGATATACCTTCTACCCACACTGGCACCATAAAGTATCATTTGATTAATTTTACCCCCAAAAGTCCTTATAGCTGCTGGGTAGTACTTCCCTCCTTCTGTGTGAAAAAAAACATGTCAAGGCATTTAAATATGGTGATATCTTATAAGAGATAGGGGAATACTATGACATCAATTGACTTGATCTTGATTTCCTATACTTATTTGTCAGTAAGTGATCACTCTCCCAGCAAAATGCTCCAACAACCTTTAAGCCTTTAAAACTCCACTGGAATGCCCCATGATGCACCTAGTCACTACCCCAGCCAATGCCCCCACATCATCTCCTCTTCATTCCCGTAATGTATTCAGTAAGGTAAAACGTTGGGTTAGGATGTGGGAGTTCACAGTGCAGTGATGTCACCGCATGTTTTTTGCCTTGTCAAATGTTGAGGGGAAAAGGAAGAGGCAGTGATGTAGGGCAGAGGCTTCCGAAATCCGCTGTGCCCTAGTTGTAATGTATAGATCTGGCAGTGGTAGAGGCAACTTTTATTATTTTGTTCTTCAACTGGTTCAACAACAGCTTTTGTAATCTACTTTAACACCCTAACAATGACAGAAGATTCCTCTTTCTAGGCTTCTTTTTCTCAAGCAAATTGACCTTCTAAAATAAGGTGTTATTGGCCAAAAAAAAAAGTGTAGCTTTGTAAACCATCCTGTTCCATGGCAGTTTGCATTCAGTACTCTGGAATGCTGGTCCCCTTAGAGAATAACAGGGTTGCCAGGGCAACCAACTGCCAAAGGGCAGAGCCAGGGGAGCTCCAGGAAAAGTATGCTGAAATGGAGACCCTTGTTTTCTTCTGAAACATCAAGAATGAATGTCAGGTGCTCACAGCCTAGGGAGAGTAAGAACACTGAGTGAGTAGGAAGCAGGTACACAGACAGATAGCCTTCTGGTGGTGAGGAGGAAGACCTGGTAGTTTCCTTCAGTCACCCAGTGCTCAGACTGAGAGAAGGCAGCAATGCTGGATGTTTGCAGATAGTGACTCCACACTGCCCCTCTGGGGTCACCTGACTTTCCAGGCAAGGAGAATAATGGGTGTGATGTCCATGTCCCAACTCCGTTCTCTGATCCATAGCCTTGTTGGCACAGGGAACAAGGGAGTAAGAATCTGAAGTGTAGGGCTTCTGGTTTGAGCACTGTGGCATCTGAAACAAGGAGAGAAATGGCTGTCAGTTTTTGAGCAGCACAGCTCTGTCCAAAATATGTTCATTTATTTTCTAAAGGCAAAAGTAGAAAATCCCATTTTAAGAATATGGCAAATGCTTTTTAATTCTCTGTTTTTCCTTTCAAATACTATCTAAGATCAGCATTTGAGTTTCCATCATTTGGACATCTAATAGAAGCATAATGGGACTGTAGCATACATTTGGGTTTAAAATGGTTTTCCTTTTTCCCTGTGTGATGCAATTCAGACTAAAATGTGATTTATTCATTTGTTGAGTCAAATATTTCCTGTTCCATCTCAGATGTTCAGAGTAGGTAAGAAGCTAAATCATAAAGCCCTCATTACAATGATAAATCCACCTTCATCTTATTTAGCCTTCTGTCGATTTGAAAAAGAAATGTCTTTTTCTTACTACTTCTGGAAGATGTTCACAGGTAGGCTTTGGTGAATAGGAATTAGGGCTGTAGGGCCAACCAGAAGTCTAAAAACAGAACCGAAGCAAAGGATAAGTATGCAAAAAATTACATAGCTATACACAGTAGTATAGATGACAGTTCCTAATGATTTATCCAAGTAACTGAGAAACATTGAGTGAAGGGCGACACTATTGCTCGCATAGAAAAGCCCTCTTGAATAATTCAGTTTTGCACAATTTGTGGAAAGCCAGGAGAGTGGGAGCCTTTTCCTCATCTCTAACAAGGCTGGTTTATGGTTTTGTGGCTGTATGGATCCCATAGCTGAGTGTGGAGAGTGTCACAGTGGAACTATAGAGTGAACACACTGGAAGGAGAAGAATCAACTTCCTAAAATGATAAATAGGTTCTCTTCTTGTGTGTTGTCAGAGGCAGTGAAAATTCATAGAAAATAGTGCAGGTCAACTGCTGGAAGTTTCATCTCTTTATGCTGACCTCACAGTTGACCTTATAATGCTGCCTTTGCTGATAAAGGACTGACTTGTCCTTATATATGGATTTGCAAGGCTCGCTCCAGAAAAAGTAACTCATACATAAGCCTCACTGAGATAAAAGGAAAGTTAATCATAACTAACTTAAATCCTACTGATTTAAATGGGAACAAGACATCACTAATGTTCTGAATTAAGGCTTTGGTTTATCCTGTTTGTTTTCTAGAATGCAAATGTTTATCACTTTTGTTGGTGTGATATCTGATATGGATGTTCCCTTGGAGTTACAAGGGGTTCTCCCAAATCATGAGGTCTGAAGAGAATACTTCTTCCCTTACAAATTATAAAATAGATGGAATTATCCCAGCTGGGTCAATGTGCTGATTTTGTAACCAAATTGGGTGACAATACTTGGAATTCTTTGCTGCTCTGAAAAGCTCTGTAGAATTCATTCCAACACTAAAAATGTATTCATTTCCAGGAGTAAAGCCCCTTTGAATTAACATGATGTTTTCTTAATGTCCAGTGAGATGCATTTAGATTCCTAAATGAATCCATTTGAACTTTCTTCACAGATAAGAGGCTATTTAGGGACAGTTATACAGTTTTAACACCTACAATATTGTTTGGCATCTTTTTAGTATCCTCTGTTTCAAATATGCATGAGATGGATAAAGTGCATTTATTCAAGGTACAAAAAATGCAAAGAGAATGCCACAAAAGAAAAACACTGAAAATCTCTTTAAAAGTTGCTGTTTTACTTTTTACTCTTTTCATTGTTTATGTAAAGTCTAAGTAATCCCATGTTTTGATGGATCTGTAAAGCAGTTGGAGGTGCGAATGTTGTGAGACTGCAAGATGAATTGTGTACCTGAAGCACTGCGTATAACATCTTGAGGGCCTGTTTTGCTATGTAAGAGCTATGTTTGCCCCCATAGTTGGAATATAGAGACGGATGCTGTTATGGATTTAAACAGGGCCACTTTATTAACTAATTATAACTGTGTGGCAAGGGGAAAACTGTAAGTATGGAAAGGGCAAGGCAGATTCCATCCTCTTGCAACCTCCCTGCCTTCCATTGTCACTTGCCCCAATCTGGAGTCATCCTTGTGGCTCTCGACCGGCAGCCTGGCATAACTGGCAGTGACCCTGGGATGCTAACCCCCGAAGCTGTATGGCCTGTGGAGATAAGCCAAACTAGGGAGCTCAAGAAGGGACACCCCCATTCCCAGCCCTCAGCCACAAGGTCCTAAGGCCATTCCTGGTTAATCCCTTATTTCCAACTGAAATGTGTGCCAGGTGCTCACCATTTCCACTTCATTACACACACTACACCACCACAGCCAAGGCCAAGCCTCTGCTTAGGCCTTTGCCCCCACTGGGAACCCCTTGCCACAAATCCTGCAAGAAAATATAATTTCCCCTGTTTGACAAATGCACCCCATCCTTCCTACAGAGGTCCAAAAACTTGACCTGGATGTCTGGATGCAAAAGAAAGGTGCCTAGACCAGCCTCCACAGCATTCCTTAGCTGGCAGTTGGCATTCCGCCTAGCCCAATCCAAGCATCTAGGGTCCCCAAATCTATGCCAAACTTGGAGAGGCAACATTGCAGAAAAAACAATCTGCACACCAGGCCACTTGCTCTTAATTGTCGCAAGGCTGGCTTTCACCTGAATAACTAGGACTTTGCCCTTCATCAAACCCAGGTTTATGCAGCCCCAATTCTAAAGGAATGGGTTCCAAACTGAAAGCCCACTAAACCCAAGGTGTCCAATGCCCTCTTAGTGACAGCCCAGAACTAAAATTTTGTAAGTGGGCTGTCGTCTTCATGACAGAATAACAAACCATTGCACCTACGTCTAAAAGTCAAATAGCTATGGAGTGCTGTGACAGGGCATAAGTCTTGATCAGCAGACGGGCCCAGCATAATGCAAGGTCCCTTCTGTAACTGGTCAATTTTTGAACACCTAAGTTTAATATGGACCCCCGTGTCCAACATGTGGACATCCTGGAGGCATAGAGCACAGCCTGATTGGTCCTGCCAGGAGCTGGCTACCAGTTCACTAACTCTGAGCACCCCAAAAAAGGCAACCAAAGAAGAGGCATGAAAAAGTGACGCTTCATATTCATTTAAGCAAAAAGGAGGCCCATTGAGCCTTAAGACCCTTCAGGATCATGGGGGTGGGGAGGTTCCCTCATGTCCTATGGGATGCCATCCTCCCTGGCCCAGCCCTCGAGCATTTTTCTAATCCAGAAATCAGCCATATCCTCTGAAAAATCAACTGCCTTACTAGCAAAGGCAAGCATTGACAGCTTGCCTTGATAGAGCAGACTGACATACCCCTGTTTTTCAAGGTCAAACAGAATTGTATCAAATGGGGGACTGAGATAGGCCAGGCCTGCCTAAGCCCCGCTTCTTGTCTAAATGTCACAAATTGTTGGCCAGCTTACTTGTATGTTTTCTTAGTGTTGGGTGCAAGGGCTAAGCCTGTTGACCTTTTGGCCTCAGCCCTCCAATTTGCCCTAACACAGGCATTCTTACTGGGAACCGACTGGCCTCTGATGCCAACTGACAGAATCTCTCCATCTGTTTCCAAGATAGAGTGTCAGTGATCCCGTTACTGACCCACGGCTCATGCTTGGCTTTAAACTGTATATTATACTGTAGGCAATGGAGCGTAAATGGCCACACCAACAGCATAACCCTTGGAGACTTTGAGGTGAGCGAATTAATAACATGCACAGCCAACAAATTGTCACATCAGAAGTGAACAGTTTGATTGGTAAGGTCAGCCATCCACAAGCTACAACTATTGGAAAAAACTCCAGGAATGTCAGGTCAATGACCCAACCCACCTGAACCCATGCTTCAGGCCAATCCTCCATGCACCACTATGCACAGAAATAGATTCAGATGTGATCTGCCTCAAGTTTCAGGTCCTCTCTCCAAAAGGACACTGTTAGCCAAATTGCGTTGAATTATCAATTAGTCTAGGGGAGATTATGATTATTAATTGGCAATAGGTAAATTAGGGTTCACACCAATGTATACAGAAATTCCACCTTTGCTGTAAGTACCAGAACAGACACAGAGACTGTATTCAGTAAAATATAATGTCTTTTTACTGGAGGATATGTATCATTCAAACAATACACAAACACACACACATTTATACTTATACTAAGAAATAAAGATAGATAATTATCATGTTTGCATGAGCAGGATATTCGTTGGTTGGGAGATATTTACCTGTCCTCATTGATTGAGCCGTTCCAATGGAAGAATGGAGGGATTTAGAAATAGAAAATGGGGAACACGTGCTCTGAACCGGCAGAACCACGTGGACTCTAGCTGCAGACTAGAGGTTAAAGATGGAGGTAGGGTATGTGGATAGCAAGCTGGACATAAGAGGGTTAAAAGCTTTGATAGGGGTCATGGAGAGGGTAAGAGAGAGACCATGTGGTCGGTCAGCATCTTTTATAATGTGGTGTGGGGGGGCAGGCTAGGCTGGCCACATCCCCCTGTGACACTTTCTGTTAGTGGTCCCATAAAACATACTGTTGGCTGACTGGAAGAGGGCAGGGGGACTAAGGAGTGGTCAATATTGATAGCTAGAAACTTAGACTGAGGATTATTGTCTCTTGATGGCCCGAGCCGCTTGCTGATGGGTGAGTGATTAGTTGCTAAGCAACCATGAATAGAGTCTCTTGATTAGATTTGTAGGTAGGCGGAAGAGGGGGGAAAGGGGTTGCCTACATGTGCTGGAAGAAACTCCTAATGGTGTCTGGAGTTCTCTGTCCTTGTGTTTTTCCATGGCATGGCATCTGAGGCTTTGTGCAGGCTTATGGAACTGTTTCATCTCACAGCAGGCAAGATGGCTGGTGACTCTGGACCATCACTGTAGCAGCAACACTAAAGGAAGGTGTCCCTCTTTCAGGTGTGCAGTCTCAGGTATTCCCAGCTCTCCATGTTATACAGTCCCTTTGCACAGTCCATATAGTTCATAAAAATTGATAGGCTTGCATGGCAACAACACCCCATTGTAGGAATACAGCAATTCCTTCCAGACTTGCATGTCCTCCTAGCCCTGTGATGTAGCTGCCGAAGTCCCTTCGTGGCTTCACAAAGCCATCTCATAAACACCCTACCAGTAGTCACCACTTTGCAAGCAAAGTTAAGGTGTCCTATTAGCTGTTGTAATTCCTTCAAGGACATTTTTGCCCTAAGACACGTATCCTCAACGATGAATCGGAGGTTAATCAGCTTATCAGATAGTAACTGGGATACCTGCTAAACAGGGGTCCCGGTCACACGGGCCGGAAAATGTGGGGGGGAAGCGTGGTTATTTGCCCCGGAGCAAAGTAATGCGTGGCAGCCCAATCACATGTCCTGTTGAGGTCCCGTGGTTAGGCTGTTAGGTGCCGATCACACGGCTATCCTGCAGCGCGGCAAAGAAGTGGCACAGCACGATCACACCGGCAATCGCTAGGCACTGCTTCCGTGGCAAACGGGATTTTTTTTCACACCGAAGTTTGCGCATACACATGATCATTTGTGCACATCCTGTGGAGACTTAAAAAAAAATCTGGTGTGTGATGGGACATGAACAGGTGCTAGATGCCATGGGATTCAAGTGGAAACATGATCAGACGCCCACCCTTGCCCCACGTTTTCCGGAAACTAGTACATCATATGTGGTAGTTTTTTACTCCGCATCTTCGGCGAGAAGCCACGGGTGTACTACACTTCCCAGATGTTGCGGTGTGTTCGTGCACCGAAAATCCACCTATCATCCATGTCTTTAGCACGGCAACTTCTCCGTGTGAACGGGACCAGGGTCTATTTCTACCAAAAATCCCCATCAGAACTGCAGAAGGATCCTCAGTCTTTTCATGGGCAAGAGGAATGCCCAGTTCCTATGCCAACTGTTGAAAGTCATTCAGCAACAAAGTGCAGTTCCCAGAGCCAGCTTGTTGCATGCACTATATCTTGCATTTTGCAATTGTAAAATACATTTATTTTAGTCTGACTTTTGGCTGCTGGCAATATGCACTTCTTATTACCCCTATTCAATATGAGAGAAGCCTGTGTATAATCAGCCCTCTGCGCACATTGCAGTTTCAGGTTTTGGATATATGTTTCCATTTACATTGGGAAGCTTATCTGAGCAATGCTAAAATTGCTGCATATGTCCTTTGATCTCTATGGGGTTTTGCAGCTGCATTTGGGGTTGCAGTTGTTGCATGTTGCATGTAGTTAGCTGCCAGCAACTTCAGCTGGATGAGCTGTTCCTGAGTTCAAGATAAAATGTCTATGGCTGCATCTAGGCAAAATTATCTTCTATTTAGTGTAATAGGATTGCACTCACAATACTGGGTTTAAATTAAGGGTGGAAGGGTATTAGGGGAAACTTTTTTACAGTAAGAGTTGTGCAACAGTGGAATCAGCTGCCTAGGGAGGTGGTGAGCTCCTCCTCACTGTCAGTCTTTAAGCAGTGGCTGGACAAACACTTGTCAGGGAGCAGGGAGTTGGACTAGATGGCCTGTATGGTCCCTTCCAACTCGGTGATTTTGTGATTCTACAGAATCAACGTATATGATTTGACCCTGATCTTGTGAATGTTTTCCATGAGCCTAGATTGTAACTTATTTATTTATTTATATATTCAATTTATATACCGCTCTAACCTAACAGGTCTCTGAGCGGTTTACAGTTTCCAGATTCCCCTAACTAGGGCCACAGCGTGTAGGGTAGTGTCTGCCTACCAGCACCCAGGGCTTGTTGTTTATCTGGCATCTTTTCCAGCGGGCTTTTTCCCGTGGGCTTCGGGTGTTGGCGTCCTTCTGGTGTCCCCTCCTTGGAGCAGGTCTTTTCCGGGCAGCTTCCTCCGGCAGGCCTTGCCCCGGCGCACGGCCCCACAACGGCCGCAGCTCTGGCTAATGTCATTGACGGCTTCGCCGCGCCACACGTCACCGCGCTCTCCAAGCCTCCACCTCCGACATCGCTCCACTGGGCCACCAGGAACCGCTCGCCGACCACTCTGCCGCTTCGCTCCGCCGTCGCCATCGATGCCTCTACCCCACAAGGAGGAGGGTGCCCCCCGCCACCTAGGGGCAGGTACCCAATTTATCTACTTGCCATTTCTAGTGCTTTCGAACCGCTGGGTGGGTGGGAGCTGGGACTAGGACCAGGAGCTCACTTCAGCTGCGGTGGGTCTCGAACAGCCGTAATGGCTGTTCGTTGATGTTACTTGCAGGCGTTCTTACTGCCTGTGCCACCGTTCCTTAGTTGCCATGTTTTAGTTCATAGGCTGGCAACCTGTGTCACTGGTGCCCCAACTAGCACAGGCACCTAGAAATTTGGGCAACACTGGGCAGTAGCAGGAGAATCTGTGATCATAGATCAAGGCTACACTCCTGCTGGCCTTCATGTATTTAGCTGTTCAGCTCCTATCCCCCCCCCCCATGGAGCCCCAAAGTAAATTACAACATTCTGCCTCCTTCCTTTTATCCTCACAACAGTCCTGTAGGATAGGTTAGTCAGGGGGGGGGATGGCTAGCCCAAGGTCGCCTGACAGGTTTCCATCATACAACAAATACTGTGCACAGATGATTATAACATATCATAAATAATTTTATATTTTTTGAAAAATATTTTTACAATAATTTCTTCATATCTAATCAATCATCTTCATCACAATTCACAATATAAGAGATATCAAAAATATCATCTCCATAGAATCTCAAAAGATATTGTACAACCTTATAATTAATAATAGTCCTCCTCTGTTAAATAGAAGTTTCAAAAGGGAGGACTCCTTAAAGTCTCTTTATAACATGTGCTCTGTCTTCTTCCATCACAATTCACAATTCCTGGTATTTGTTGTATGTTGGTTTTCCTACTTACCGTGGGTCCTTGTTTGGTTTTGTGACAAGTTTCCATGGCATAATGGGGATTGGAACACAGGGCTCTCCAGTCCCACACCATTCTGACTGTCTTGTGCTGCTGTTTTGCCTACACCTTGCTTGGATAGATTGGAGGTAAAACTACACTGGTGTTTATGACTCCGTATATATTACCATTTTGTTGCTGGCTTTAAGCTTCAAATATATCTACCTATGCACAATTATGAGTGGGCAATTATCACAGAAGATTTGAAAAATAAAGACACAAAACATTAGCTAGTGCTAGGTATATGCTGCTGTTTCGTGACCATGTGGTAGTCTGCTTGTACCATTCTGATTTTAGAACCAGCGAAATCTCAAAGCAAAGTGAGTAACTGCTCAGCCTTTGTACAGGAGGTCTCTGCCTAGGCACAAGAAACTCATGAATCTGTGCTGAACAGTGGAACGCCAGACCATTTTGCTCAGCATACAAGGCTGGTTCTCTACCCAAGAAACTAAGGCACTGGTAGGATGGGAAAAGGTGAATGACATGGTTTATGCCTCTTGGAGTGACACAGCTGCTAGCAGGGTCCAAGGCATGTAATTGAGGCACCAGCAACACAGCTGAGGCTTGGTTTGCTTCCAGTATGTCTAGCCAAGTACAGTCCTTATGGTCTCCTTTTGATTGCAGGCACACTGACACCTTCACAGGTAGCCACTACATGGGAAGGCACTCTGTCCCTGAATATGTACTTTCATACTTAACATGTTTGCATGTCTGCAGTCAAGGCATTATTTCTAGGAGAAATCTCACCTCTGTACCGCCTTACTCCACTTCCACTTCCTTCCATGATCCGTTCCTCCTATCCTAGTGTAGCATTTTTGAGTTCTGGCATCATCAAACATGGAGATTGAAGAAGTGGCTGGGGTCTGACCGATAAAAAGGCCCTTGCACCAAGTGCCCATGAATCCATCTCGATTCTCACTTGACAGGCAGGCAGGCAGGCAGGCAGGCAGCTTTGTCCTTATGCCAAAACAACTTATCCTCTCCCCCCACCTCTTTTTGTATGGAGCATCCAGCCTGTTGAAGAGTCTTAGAGAATTTGCAAGCTAGCATGCTGTTTGCCCCCACAGCGGGAATAACGAGACGGACAACCATATTGGATTAAACAAGGGCCACTTTATTAACTATATACACTTTATTAATAGTAACCGGCAAGGGAGCACTTCCTAAGTAGCGGAACAGACAAGGCAGGTGTCATGCTGACCAGCCTCCTTGTCTGATACACATGGGCGAGGCACCAACCCCGGTCTTGGGCCATTAACCTGGCTTGCGACCAGCAGCCCAGCCACTGGTTGCCTCCCGGGAGCGCCTACCCCTGAAACCCTACAGTTTGCAGAGAGGAGCTTACCCAAGAGGCTCCCATAAGGGGGTCCTCATTTACCACCCGGGGCCTTAATAGCCCGCAAGCCGTTCCTGAAGACCCCCCAGTTCCCAAAATACGGGAAAGCTTAAGGTGCTCACCAATTCCGCTACCTTATCTCTGCCCTCTCCTGCCCAAAAGTGACCATCCTATTTAACACTGCCACGCCCCTACCCGTTGCTCCACTGTTCCAGTGTAAGGTAGGCGAAAACACCACCACCCTCTCTGCCAATCTTGGGTGATGGCGAAAAATTCCTACCTGGCCCCCAATTGGGCGACCAGCCTCAGCCTACACTAACTTAACAGGGCGGGCGGGTGGGCGAGCACGAGGCTGCAACTGACCAAGCTGGGAGGAGTGGAGCCGAGCCTAGCCAGGCCGGCTCCGCCCCCCCCACGTCCCAGCACTCTGCGCTGGGACGCTGTTTCCGTCCCCGCCTCCCCGCGGCGGCAAACTAGCCCCCGACTGCCATTGCCTTCGGCAGCAGTCGGGAGCTCCCTTTGCGATACTCTGGTTGGTCCTAATAAAAGGTATTGCACAACTTTCATTTCTGCACTGCCTCTAACAATATCTCAAGATGTTTTCCTACTCATTGTTCAGCATTACTGCTTTATGGCTTGGTGTCATTATTAATGGCTAAAAAAGAAGCTTGCCAAGAGTTTCATTTGAAAGCATTTAATTTTTTTTAGTATTCAAATAAGTGCAATATGTGATGATATTGTAATAAAAATATTCAAAAAGCCTTAAAGTATAAATCAAACACCATAAGCCTAAAATGGATTAGACCAAGGTGATGTATGAGAATACTATGTTCCCTAAATCAGAGGAAATCCTTAATTAAATGTTGATGCACAATGGAAAAGAGAAACTCTGAAAGAGATTAACTAGTTTTTCCCCCCTTAGCTAGTTGCTATTTAGAGCACTACCACAGTCCTATAAAGTTTGAAAATTCCATTATGTATCCAAATCATTGTGAAGTTCGCCAACTACAAATATCATTGTATGGAAGGGAAGAGGTCCAATAATTGAATGTGAAGTATGTGAAAGTGTTTGGGAAGGTCAAAGGGATAGCTGAGAAGGGTGGTAGAGCATTTCCTATCCTTTCCTTGAATCCTTTCCTTAATGAAGCAGGTTGAATGGAGTGGCTTTAGAGCTAATTTGACCACAGGAAAGTTAGATGGAAGAATAAAACCTGGTCTTGAGTAAGCCTCACCTCCCTTCTCATCTTCAGACAGGGCAGTACTGCTGTGGGGAGAAATCCAGCAGTGATTTTTTTTTTAAGTGACAGCATCAGATGTCAAGATTCTGCATCCCTGTCTATCAACATAGTTATACCCCCTGTTAACACATCTTGGTTATGCTAGATCATGACCAAAATACATTGGGCTCATATATATGACTAAGAAGGTACCTGTTGTTATAAGAACACAAGGGGAGATCCGCAAGAAACTTGCGGGAAGGAGGCATTTCCCCCACCTTTGCTTCCCTCTCCCCCTTTCTCTGTCAAAGTTCCCTCTTGTCCTTCTGCACCCATCCCTTATCTATCAATATTCCCTCCCTCACCTCCCCTTCTCCTCTCACCCCTTCTGTGTTAGCTTTCCTCCCTACCCACTTCTCTAGGAATCCTTCCTCACCCCATTTCTCCTCTCACCCCTTGTATGTCCCACCCCCTCTTACCCCAGCCCTTCTCAGACAATATCCTCTTTCTCCCACCCCTGTTCAGTCTGCCCCTCTCTTTCTCACCCCTATTTCTCTCCCCCTCGACAATCTCCCCCTCTTCTGCCTCCCTTTCTGCGGCTTCATCATTTTTCTGGCAGTGGGGGGGCGCTTGCCTGGGAGGGATCTGGCAGTGGTGTCCCATGCCCCACAACTCCAGGGCTGTCTTGCTGGCTGTGGGGAGGCCGGCTGCCTGGGAAGGACCTGGCCTGTGGCTCCCCTGCCCTGTGGCTCCACGGCCTTCTTGCTGGCCACAGAGAGGCTGCTCACCTGGGAAGGACCCAGCGGCATTGGCAGCCCCTGCCCCGCAGCTTCAGGGCCATTTTGTTGGCTTTGGGGAGGCCGGTCTCCTCAGAAGGACCCAGTGGCAGTCCCTGCCCCATGGCTCCAGGGCCATCTTGCTGGCTGCGGGGAGGCTGCTCACCTGGGAAGGACCTGGTGGCAGGGGCTCCTGCCCCGTAGCTTCAGGGTCGTCTTGCTGGCTGTGGGGAGGACAGTCGCCAAGCAAAGCTCCAAGTCTAGCATGGGGGATCACGAGTCTGGGCTGCGCAAACACAGACAACTCTTGGGGGTTTTGGGTTTTTTTTCCCCCCCCCCCCGTGTATTTTTAAAAACTTTTTTGCATTTTTCTGCAATCCTGGGGAGTACCCCAAGGGTGAGGAAAAACCTCTTTACCCTCATGTACACCAGTTCTGCAGAAATAAGTATCCACACACACAGGGACCTTAGATACGTAGATAGGAAGAGCCTCTAGATCAAACCAGGGTCCCATTTAGTCCAGTATCCTGTTGTTTACAGAGACCAACCAGTGAATGCTTGTGGAGTTAGACAACAAGGCGACAACTCTCACGTGTTGACAACCCTGGCAACTGGCATTCCATGGTATATCTTCTCATGAATTTGCCAAATCCCCTTTTAAAGCCATCTAAATTGATTGTCATTACAATCTCTTATTTTGGTATTATTTTACACAGTGCTTTTTTCTGTAATTTGAGTTTATTGCAGATCATTTTCGTGGAGTGATCCTGAGTTCTTATTTTATGGGTGGAACATGTATGTGTCTGGTGACTGCAAATGGCACATGTAGTTCCTTAGGAAGAGGTGCTGAGGGTAACTCTGCCTTTGGTTGAGGCGGCAGGCACTTAATCATCTCGACCTTCCCTACCCATGGTACCCACTCAGTGCCTTCCAGTTATTTGCTTGTTACCTACAGGACACTGTTGTAAATCAGTGTGCCTTACCATCATCTGTTTAACATGCTACGGGAGGCATTGGTCTGTTTAAGTGCTTTTTAAAGTGCCATCTTATTTTGACTGTTAAATCTTTTTTATATTATCAGTTTTATTGCTACTTATTTGTGACTTATATGTTGTTATATCTTGTTATCTATATGTTGTGAGCCACCCTGGGATATAAGATAAATAAATAAATAAGATTGCACTGTTAGCAAATTACATTTCTCTCATATGTTTTGCATGCAAGGCAATAAGGGTGTGTTTACACAGAATCAAAAGGCCGAGGTTTGCTGTACTGCAGCTGTTCATGTGGGAGGTAGTTTGAATACTCCTCATCTAAAAAAAGTTCTACATGTAGAAGACTAGCATGTCAGTGGAAGCAGTTCAGCCAGATTTTGTCCTGACCTACTATTGTCGAGGGGAGGAGAGACAGCATGGTATAGCCTGAGCTCATCAGCTCTTGGAATCTAAGCAGGGTCAGTACTTGGAAGGTAGACCACCAAGGAAGTCTCTGCAGAGGAAGGCAATGCCAAACTACCTCTGCTTCTCATGTGCCTCGAAAGCCCCTTGCTGGGGTCGCCATGAGTCAGCTGCAACCTGACTACACTTTACAAACATGCACACACTATTTTTGTGTGTTTGTACAGATAGTTTCTTTTCATTGTGAGAATTCAAATATTCAACCTGGAGGGAAAGATGTAGATTGTCACCTTGGTTTGTAGCAAATTTTTCATCATGGATTCTGTGCAGCACACTATTGGGCACTCAAGCCATGTACACAGGCTCAGTCAGAACTAGAGCAAAGAGGTTTGGGGTACTAACCCCCTCTTGGTCACCAGAGCAAAGCCTACCACTTCGGTTCTTCAGTGGCTGTTGCAGAAAGTGAACAGTTTCCCCACTATCTTTGTCACTTAAATTTCTCACAACTACATAGGAAACATGATTATTAGCTAATTCTTCTTTCTCCTGAAGTTTTCTGCTGCACCAAAGGCACACAGAAGACTTAAACATAAACCCATTTCTCAAGCCATTCAAGTTGTTTGCTGCTGACTTCCGGTTTTTGGCGCCTCAATGACGTATGCCATGAATCAAGGATTAGGAGGGAGCACGATTATGCGCACTCCCCCATGGAGTCCATAGGCAATGGACTCCTAGCCAGGGGGCTTTGGAGAGCCCTACCTCTGGCCAACAGCCGGCACAGGGGGGCTACTCTCTGCCCTGAAGGTCCTGTCCTGATTCTCAGTATTGGACTTGAAGCGACCACCGGGACAAGCTTATGAAGGTTTGGTGATTTTACTCTGCCTAGCGAGATCCCAGGGAGACCTGCTGGATTGTTTTTGAAGTTGGATGAGTGAGTTTAAGTTAAAGCGAGACATCGGAGCCCTGTTGCAAAGCCCCCACAAACTAAAGCTGGAAGGGGGAGGGGACGCCCTACCCCCTCAAGCGAATGAACGAAGCGGGACGGTGGGGGACGGAGCTAACAGTGGCAATGGATTGCAGTAGAAGGACTAGATCAGAGAAATCTCCTAATAAAAGCATTTACAGACCTTTGAGACTTTGGCAACTTCAATCGGAGGTAAACAACCGTCCAAGATGGCGATCGGAGACAGTGAGGGAGGTGGGACACAAGGTTCTCTCAAGAAGAAGAAAAACGGAGGGTTAGGTCAGGTGACCTAACCATAGACTCTTCCTACAGCATAGAATCGGGTGCCATCTGCTGGCTAAAGTGGGATATTTGACAGGAACAGCTCTAAAGGTGGCGAGACTTTTAAAGGGACAGTGTTTAGAATAAGAAGCAGCGAATCTTGGTTTATAGACGAAATTGAGACTGTGTATAGTTTGTATTGGATGGTGGCAAGCAGATTAAAAAGCGATTGGACTCTTGTGCCATAACAAGCGAGTGAAAGCCCTGGAAAAGGAAAGCGGTACTAACTGGACAGAGCGTGTTTCATTAAAGCTATTTATGAAAGAAGAATCAAGAGAGAAGGAAGAGGACAAATTGAGACGACTGTATGGACTGAGTGAATCTAGGCTCCACAATGTCGTGTTTGTGGGGAGGGAGGAGAATCGCAATGGGAGATATCAATGTCTTTTAAGGTCTCTATACTTCTTAACTAGTTTTGGAGTTATTCTCTGTCTAGACAGATAAGCTGGATTTTAACTTGAAGCGATGAACAAGGAAACTCCTCATGTCAGAAGTTAATGGATAAGAATTACAACTTTGTATCTATAAGCATATGTAACCTTCTACACTTGGGCTTTTAGTGCCTTTTTCTCTGTCTCCCTTAGTCTGTAGCTTCCCTTCTTTTGTTATAGTTATGCAGTTATTTTAGAAATGCAAATAAAAAAAAAATCCCCTTTGGGGGGCAAAAAAAAAGTTGTTTGCTGCTGAAACAAAGAAATTTTGGGATTGACTTCCCCTTACTGCAGCTGTCGAACCAGGCAGATTAGACTGTTGAATACATTGGCCATGAAATCTGCAGCATCTGTCATTAAGATCCATGTAGATCCATGGCAGCCTGCACAGTCTTCTCTAGAGGCTTGTTACCTGACCTCCAGAAGGCCACTACCCACTTGCATGAATCCACATTTATCTGTCATTATGCTAGTGTCATCTGGGCCAGGAGAGATGCAGCCTTTGGCAGGGCAGTCCTTAATTTGCTCTTTGTGTGACTTCACCTTTTCCCTCCTCCGGCTATTTAAGCTTGCCGTTCTTCTCCCAGCAATGTGATGCACAGAGGCCACAATGCAAAACAGGTTGCTTGCCTGTAGCTCTGGTTCTCTGAGTGGTCATCTGTGCAGTCACACAACCTGCTGTCCTTCCCCACGACAGGAGCTCCTTTTTGTCTTCTGCATCGTCTTGAGAGGACCTGACTGGGAGGTGCTGCCCTGCCCACTCTGGGCATGTGGTAGACCACCTCTGCTGGGCATGTGGTAGACCACCTCTGCTGGGCAGGTGGTCAGGGCAGTGCCTCACACCCAGATCCTCCCAAGACAAGAGGGTTAGTACCAAAACATTCTTCGCTATAGCGAGTTTCAATTGAGGCTCTCTGCGTGCTTGAGTTTCCAACTGTTGGACTGCAAAGAGATGACCACTTGAAAAACAGCTGTTGCAGGTAAGCAACCTATTAATCCAAAACTAAAAGCCTTTCAATACCTTTTAAAAAGACCAGCCACAATAATACAGCATAATGTACAAAGTTTCAAGTTGCTTACAATTCTTCTTCAGTCTGGATGGAAAGGGGGAAGGTAACGTTAGGCCATTTGATTCTGCTGAATATATCAATTTGCATTGGTGTTTATAGGATCGTGTGCAGCTCTAATGATAGAATGGATTCAGCATTCGCCTTTTCCCCATTATAACCACTTCGGATATATAATTTCCCTCTAATATGCTAACCTTTTGAGGCAACTGACAGGAGAGGGTGATCTTTCTCCCTTAGCCTGTTCATCATGCTCAGAAGACAACCCTTTGCTTAATCTGATTTCAGTGAGACAGCTACTGAACCATTTCCCAAGAAGTACATAATTCAATGGAGAAGCATCAGTCAAGACAAATTAGACAGAGTGGTGCTGTATATATTCCAGCAAGAAGCAACATGGGATAGGATATGGCTGAACATTTCATTTTTTGATGAAGCTCTGTTCACTGTTTAGGCAACTGTGTAACATTGTTTGTTCTTATAATCAATAACAGCACATAAATTTCTACCACTTATTTCATGGCAACCAGGGACAAGAGGCATTGTGCAGAATGTAAAACAGACCTGGTCCTAAACTGATGGGCTTAGAATTTAATTGTGTGATGGCACCAATATATGGAAAGAGGGAGGGCCGGTATGATAGCAAACTAAAATAGCAGTGGGCCAAAGAATATTAATGTAATACTGTCTGCAGTGGTCAGAAGAGATGTGACAGGGGAAAAAAGGCCTACATGATCTGAAACAGAAAAGGGGGATTGCAAAATAAATGGATGAATACCAGGGGAAAGACTGTTCCTTGTACAAGGAGCAGCAGTATGGAGACATGGCATGGGAACTGGAAATGGAGAGTGCATGTGGTAGAGGGTATATAAATTTGACCCAAATAAACAGCACAAGAGGATATTTAGGAAGACGAGAAGCCTGGAAAAAGGGAGGGAAGTATTGTGAAAAGAGGCTAGTCTGCCTTTCTCCTCACACAGCAACCAGCACACAATCTCTAAGTATATGACATCTACATCCCTTTGGTTCCATATCGTTCTTTATTTTGTCAGTTCATGGAGTAGCAGAGTCTGGAGACCAGATGTTTTTCATTCCCACAATACACTGCCAATACAATGTCCCATAAAGTGACTTGCTAAACCAAGTCAGAGAAAATCCTTTAATGCATGACTATAATGTTTTTAAAGAAGGAAGGCTGCATGCATGGTATAGACCAATCTCATCAGATCTTGGAAGCTAAGCAGGATCAGGGCTTGGAAGGGAGACCTCCAAAGAAGACTCTGTAGAGTAAGGGAATGGCAAACCACCTCTTGCTGGGGTCAGTCAGTTGAGACTTGATGGTACTTTGTGTGCAAACACATAATATTTTTATCAGAAGATGTTAAACATTTTTTAAAACAAATAATGAAGTCAGTGGGCCATTTGTAGTTGTGAAGGCCATCACTTGTAAATTAGATCCTTGCTATCCTGCCTCAGAGAGGTTGGGACTATTCATGGATGAAGGAAGTTTCCCAGGGTCTTAAAAGAAGGAGTGACAGGACACTTTCTAATGAATAACCTTCTTCCATTTGGGATCATCTGGCCACTTTTTTCCTATTTCCAGTTTCTCATTTTTGGCCAAGGAAATCAAGCAGATGTTGGCAGGCCATGCTGAGAACTGTAATACCCGCAGCAGCCCTCTTGAACAATGCATGACCACTTCAAGATCATTCCAGCAAACCGCCACAGTAAAGGCCAGAGATCAAGGCTAGGTGATTCTGAAAGCCAGTCTGGTGCAGTGGTTAAGTGTGTGGACTCTAATTTGGGAGAACCGGGTTTGATTCTCCACTTCTCCACATGCAGCTGCTGGGTGACCTTGGGTCAGCCACAGTTCTTGCAGAGCTGTTCTCTTGAGCAGTTCTCTGAGAGCTCTCTCAGCTAGGGTTGCCAGGTCCCCTCAAAATCCCCAGCAGGGGACTTTGGGGGTGTTACTGGAGGGGCTGGGAAGTGATATCATCATGTTGGGGAGCAGCGGCTCCTGCATCTACCCAGCAGCATTTAAAGGGTCTCTTTAAATGCTGCTGGGGAGAGGTGTGTGTGTGTGGGGGGGGAAAGGCCACTTGTGCCTGGATTCCAAGCCCTAAATTCAGGGTTTAGAGTGCAGGTGTGTGCCCCCTGCCTCTCTCCAGCAGCACTTAAAGACATATTTTAAACTCTCCTGGGGAGAGGTGGGCAGGAGGCTGTGCATGCCTGCATTCCAAGCCCTGAATTTGGGGCTTAGAGGGCAGGCGCATGGCCCCCACCTCTCCAGAAACATTTAAAGGATGTCTTTAAATGCTGTTGGGAAGAGGTGGGGGGAGGCCAGGTGGTCACCCTTGGGGGCAGGGTTTCCCCTTGCCTGCCAGCTGGCTGGCGGCGGAAAGGAGCCCCCCCAAATTGGTCCTCCAGATAGCTACATCTTTGGACCAAATCTTGCTTTTCCCTATTTAGCTTGCTGGCTGTCCTCTTTCTAGACTGCTATGACTGTGCCACATTCCAAACTGGGCTGTGGTAATGTTGTCTTTGTGGGGTGTGTCCTTGAAAACTACCCGTAAACTTAATTTATTGCAAAATACAGATGCCGTCCTTTATCTGGCATAGGGTTGTTTGCTCATATAAATCTCCTATCCCACAGTGGTTACT
The DNA here is from genome assembly GCF_001447785.1 of Gekko japonicus. NCBI lineage: Eukaryota > Metazoa > Chordata > Lepidosauria > Squamata > Gekkonidae > Gekko > Gekko japonicus. The sequence continues at coordinate 1,618,470 of NW_015169781.1, read as the reverse complement.
TTGGACTCCAGTGGACCTCCGTTCAAGGACAGCCTTTTCCCATATGAGCACATGCACCAGTACAGTTAAGATCTAACTGGACTCTTGCTCTTTTCTACTGCAGCAGGACCTGTTACAGATGCTATGATACTGTTAGGTACATAGGATAGCAACAAAAATAATGCCTTTTCAGTGCCTCTGCATTGATACTGTACTTTTGGTGTATTGAATGATTTCATCGATGCTGGTAAAACAGGAAACCTAAGCATCTCTCAGCAATTTCATATAATTAGTCTTGGAGGCTGAAACATTGCTGATAGTATATGTTCAAACCTCTGTTCACTGGCGGAGCGTCACTCCGGGGCGCTCCGGCCCCAAAAGAGGCCTGGCTAAGATTATGTATAGGATCAGAAGTTAAGTGTATTACAAAATCTTATTGAGAATTTTGTCACAATTTTTTCAAAAGTCAAGCATTCTACTGCAAGATCACAATATGAGTTTCATCTGTTATGCAATGTCAACATTTACCTTTACCATATACTTGATTCACAAAATGGCCTCATTGTGCAGATCAAAAAATCTGCAGATACAGGAGATGCTTTTACAAACTCAAGGTTTCAGAAAAATCTCCACATGCATAATGCACACACTAAGTAAGTTGTGATGTATGCACATGTACAGTTACCACAACAAAAGCTAAAAAAGGCAAGAAAGGGATTGGCTGAAGGAAAGGGGGAAAGGGCCACCAAGTCACTTCTGACCTATAGTGATCATATAACTTACTGATCTCCAAAATGTCCTGTTGTTAGCATCCTTGCTTGTGTCTTGCAGCAGGGAGAAGGAAAGTTAATGAGGGGAGGATTGTGATTGTGATTGTGAATGGGGAGGAAATGCATAATTAGAGGGTTGAGGAGTGGGGAACCGATGTGGTGGGAGGGTTGTTGGAGGACAATACATGACTGGGAAAGTTGGGGAGGGGCATGAAGTGAGGAAGTGGAGGCCAGTGGAAGGTGTGTTTAAATTTCATAACTTTTATTTTGTAAATTATTAATTTCTTAATCACTACATATTCTATGCTGCATATTTCATCATTTCTACATACTCACTAAAGCTTTTAATGTACCACAATTTAAAGGAAAGTCTATTATATATCTCACAAAAAAGGGTATGTGTGTGTTTGAGATGTTAAAAATAATCTCTCTGTGTGTATATATTTCATCCCCATGATTTCAAAAGCTTTGTCATAAAATATCTGGCTTCAAACATTTTAAATTTTAAATTTTGTAACTTCTATTTTGCAAATTATTAATTTCATAATCACCACATATTCAATGTTGCATATTTCATCATTTCTACATACTCGCTAAAGCTTTTAATGTACCAAAATGTAAAGGAAAGTCTATTATATATCTCACAAAAAAGGGGAAGTGTGTGTTTGAGATGTTAAAAATAATCTTTGTGTGTGTATATGTTTCATCCTCATGATTTCAAAAGCTTTGTCAAACAATAGAGCCATCTTGCTCACAAAGTGATCTTTATAATGATTCAATCCTGTTGATTGTCATAATGTAAAATTGCCACCCAAATGATAAATCTCATTGTTGGTTACTGAAGCAACTGGAGATATAGATGGAACGATTTTCTTCCTGTGTTTATCTAGCAGAGTAACACAACAAAAGTGGGAAAATCCTTTAATTAGACTATAATGCAGCATATTTGAGAGAGAATAACCATATTCACTTGAACCTTGAATGAAATTATGTCACTCTGCTCTGAGCTCATCTCTACCTACTTTCCACCAGGCCAGGGGATATTATGTGTGGCACTCGATATCTTGTGTGATATTTACTGGATGTACCATGCATTATGTAATTATTGTATTATATACACTAAGGCATTGAAGAAGAAGAAGAAGAAGAAGAAGAAGAAGAAGAAGAAGAAGAAGAAGAAGAAGAAGAAGAAGAAGAAGAAGAAGAAGAAGTCTCAGAGCGGCTTACAAACTCCTTTCCCTTCCCCTCCCCACAACAGACACCCTGTGAGGTGGGTGGGGCTGAGAGAACTCTGACACAAACTGCTCTTTTTCAAGGACAGCTGTGCCAGAGCTTGTGACTGACCCAAGGTCACATCAGCAGGTGCAAGTGGAGGAGTGGGGAATCAAACCCGGTTCTCCCTGATTAGAGTCCGCACACTTAACCACTACACCAAACTGGCTCACATTGGTCATGGGTGAGCTTGTTTGGCAGAGTAGGTGGATGTTATTTGGAAATAGGGTTGGTGCCCAAGATATCCTCAGCCCATTGCATGTCAGTTCTGGCCATTAGGGATATATGAGAACCATACTGTTATCTAGGTAATTGAATGAGATACATAGTTTTAATGAGATTTTGATTTTATAATCTAGATGAAGCACATTGTGTGTGGTTCATACAGAGTAAGCACTAGAGGAGATATCAGTTTCCTACCTACCCATCTTCTTCCTGACTGTTCTTTTGTAAAGCAATGTTTTAAATGTTTGGGGGCAAGTATTTGAACAACTATCACAGTGTGTGAGTTTGCTAATTATTTGCTGCGGAATATGCCTTGTTTCACATCTTCTTACAGAAGTTCTTTTTAACTGGGTCTCTGAAGACATTTTTGGTGAGGTCAAAAGTCAAGCTGTTTTGAATGAAAGGCAACAACAGTCTTCTGGAATTAAAAAAATGGTAAAGAGACCACAATTAAAGTGGGATAAGAATACATTTAAATAGGAATGTCAAAGATGTCAAGTGCCATTAAAAAGAAGCCCAATTTCACATTTTCTGGACACAAATCTCATCTGATGTTTAACAATGAAACTTCCAGGTCAATATTAATGCTAGATAATCTCCCACTGACTTCAGCTCAGTTTGAATTTCAGCTTCACGGCCTCATAACAAGCAAGTGGAAGTGATACTCCAGAAATCTTTCTCCAGTTCTTTGCTCAGTCTACTTGGGACTTAATTGACCATGTTCATTGACTCTTAATTTAACGAACAGCTGAATGTTCATATCTCCTTTGCCAATGAATTCACCATTATATCCCTCTTCGTAACAGAAAAGAATAAAAGGAGAGTAAGCCATTCAGCAGAGAGGAGATGAAACACCAGAGCTGAAAAATACCAAAAAGTCATTTTTTAAAAATCTCCAGCTGAGGAGAAGAAAATGACTGGCAAATTTAGAACTTCAGCTGCAGTTGTTCAAGGCATCAAAGTTACAGAATGGGTCAAATTTTGAATTTAACAATATATTACCTCTCTAAAAAGCTGGGGTCAAACATGATATATGAATCATGCCGAGAGAGGCCATAATGCACCCAGGCTAAGACTATGACTAGAATGTTAGATTCTTCTCTTGCCAGGTATGGATGAGTATATTATTTTTTGATTCTTTGTGATGGGATTCTTAGATCAGAGAGCCTTCCTGTTCTGTCTTGCTCTCCTGAATTTTTGAAGAAAAATCTTTACTTCAAATGTATACATATTCAGTGACAAGTTGGTGATTTTTAGATTCCATTAAATACTTCTATAAAAGTTACTAAAATATATCAGTGGTTCTCTTCATTTTCATATGGAAGTATGAAGCTGCCTGTGTTAGTCAATTGATACATGTAGTCTAGTGCTATATCATATAATGGATGAACGCTCCAAGGTCTCAGGTTGTTTTCCAGCACTTCTACCCCCAGTCCTTTTAAACTGGAGATTCTGGGGACTGAAATATATTCCATACACAAGCATGTGTTCAAAAACTAAGCTACAAGTCCTCTCTTTTATTCTGCAGAACAATTGACCATCCATGTCTATGGCTGCCAGAAAAATATAAACAGAAAGGTTTGTTATCCAGCACTTGATTATCCAGAATGCCCAGTTAACCGGCATCACCTAGAGGGCAAATTCCTCCCTGTCAGCCACTATACCGTTGTGTCTTCAGGCACATGCAAGCCCTACTCCTGCTTCTCCAGCTGCTCAACTTGGTGCCTCCAGCCATTGTTTGGCTTCTGACAGCTGGCACTACTAGCTGACATTGTCCTTGGATTCCTCCTTAACCCTCAGCTAGCCTTCAGCTTTTGGGATCCAGCTTTGTCAGAGGGCTCCTGGTCACTTGGCTAGCTCATCTTTCTGCTGCACATGACATCTCCATGTGGGCTGTTGCCATGCCATTCCCAAGGGGGATTCACTGTTGGTAGAGTCCTCTAGGTAGGTGGCAGGATAGAGCAATAAGCTTGAGTTGCAAGCACATTTGATTAACCAACAACCTCCATTCCCCCATGAGTGCTGGATAAGCTTTTACTGTACATTGTTCCTGGCATTAAAAATGAGCTTGATGTTATACATGTGCTTCCCTTGAACATGTATACGGTACCACCTGATCATTTTGACAGAGGCTGATTATAATATAACTAATTGTTCTTAATATTCTTTGAAGTCCCATAGGTACTCCAGAGGTATTTATAGATGACTTCCATTTGTACATGGACAGGTGTTCATAGGAATGCCTAAATTACAGTTTTGGTAGAGAGAAAAACAAGTAATTAAAGGGAGAGTCTGCAGTGCTACCAGTCATATCGTGTTCCATACAGTTGGAGCATCAGTGTTCTCAGCCCTGCTGTGTTCCCTATTAATCTTTAATGGGAAAGCAGCAGGGCTCAACACATCTGTTTTCCAGGGAGGCAGGATGACAGTGGAAGCTAAACTGTGATTGTTAAGAAATTATTTCTTTTCCTAGCCCAAATCCTGCTTAATGGCTGTTAAATTTTTTTTTATCAAAATGCAAGTTGGCTGCAAGGTACACCCTGACACCCAAAATAGTATCACAGTTTGATTATGAAAAGGAGGGCTGTTTAGAGATTGCAAATGTTCGCACTTGAATTTTTAGTGTTTTTCTCTTGTGTGCTCTTTGGTGTGGGTGTAGGGGATCCCTGTAATCTCCCATAAATGCATGATTATATTGCATTAGATGAATTGCTCATACAACTTAGCATTCTGTCTATCAGCAGAAACCAGATAGGGAGCTCTGGAAAATTCAGGCTTGCTTAAAGTTCAGTGCCACTGTTAAGGTAAAGGTAAAGGTTCCCTTGCTCGAAAGCCAGTTGAGTCCGACTCTAGGGTTGCGGTGCTCATCTCCGTTTCAAAGCCGAAGAGCCAGCGCTGCCCGAAGACGTTTCCGTGGTCATGTGGCCGGCATGACTAAACACCAAGGCGCACAGAACGCTGTTACCTTCCCACCGAAGTGGTACCTATTTATCTACTTGCAATTTCTTGCTTTCGAACTGCTAGGTTGGCAGGAGCTGGAACTAGAGATGGGAGCTCACTCCGTCATGTGGCAACCCGGGTCTCGAACTGCTGAACTACTGACCTTCCACAGCCTGCAGTTCAGCGTCTTAACCACTTGAGCCACCGCAGCTCCTACGTGCCACTGTTACAGAAATGTTAAATTCTGGGAGGTGCATATAGCTCTGTTACTGTGTATTCGAGTGAGTCAACTTGCATGTATTTTCTTAGGAGCAAGATTGTAGGTGCACTGAACTTGGACTACGCTAAGCTCTTATTGTATGCAAAAAACAGGGAATCTTCCTAAAGCTGATACTGATGCTGGTGTTAATTTTGCTTCCAAATTTCTCAAGTATCCCCCATCATTTTGTTAGTGGTGTGTTCCTTTAGTTTGGAATCAAGGAGGCAGTGCTTCTTAGCACCCCTGCTGCACCTTCTGCCAGAACTCCAGACATAAGTTGATTTTTAATTCCTTTTGTCACAAATCTTCTATATCCATACAAGAGAGGATTTAATTGCCTATTGTATTAGTTAGGGCAAGTATAAAGGTAAAACCAGTTTGCTTTGTAATTTACTAGATTATAGTTCTGCTCATTGGGCCAGATTCTATTCAAGCACCACTGAAACCCTTGGTCAATTATGTGTTTTGGGGGGGTTTTGGCCCTCCGAAGGGGATTTTTTAATTGCATTTTCTATAAACGACAACAAAAAAGGGAGGGGGAAACTACAACTAAGGGAGAAAGGAAAGAAAGCCACTAAGAACCCAAGTATAGGAGATCATTACAACAGCTTGTATCAGTTTTAGTCTACAATGCTATCATTACATTGAACATGGTCGTTCAAGCTGTATTATTTATATTTATAGTTATTAATTTCACTGTTTAAAGAAAATCACAAGATCATCAACATTTGATAAATGCTTATAAGGCACAATTCAGAGCTTCAGCCTTCATTTTATTTTATCCTTTCTAATCCTCAGTTGGTAATCGCGTTTGGGTGCCGCTGCCCCCTTCTCTGAAGCAGAGTCCTCGTCGGAAGTAGAGTTAGAGGAAGTTGCTATATCGCTAGGTTTACTGCCTCCATCTTCTTTGCCATCCTCACCAGACTCTCTGTATGGAAGCAGCACGTGCTTCTGTTTTTACCTTTAGATAATTAACTTGAAATAGAGACCCCAAGTGGTTTCAGCTTTAGCCCCATGAACTGTTTAGGTGAAGATCTTGGAGTTTTTTCTTTAAGAGTGCCACAGCTGCAAATAATAATTAGCTACTTGGCCTTGTGTGGCCAGCAGACAGTTTAATATCAGATGTCTTCCTTAAAGCTAGGCTAATTTACTTTCTAAGTTGTGCCGGGCCAAGGAGCATGAAACTTTGCGAATGCTGATATGTGTTGATATTCACTGCTGGGGTGTATCTTGTAATCATCTTTAATAAACTCTAGAGAGAGTAGACAATACTGACTTTGATGGACCAATCGGCTGATTCAGTATGGGGTAGCTTCATGTGAAATCTATTGCTCCAGATGTTAGGCAGTCTTAAAAATTCATCTCTTTCATCATCCCATATTCTCTATGCTAAAGAAGATATAGTAAGCCAAAAGGGTCTAGATTTTAACTTGAACGTGCATTGTCCAGGCTGTTCAAATATTGATCTGGGTGTTATAAGACCAATACTGCAACCATAAACATTCACAATGGTGCTGGCATAGCGTCAGATCCTGTGATGTTATGCTTGTCTAGTAGATAGTACACCCTGTCCTAAGTGTCTGTTTACCGGCACAAAAAGGGTTTTAAGCTCATAATCTTTAAAGCCTGAAGTAAGTTTGCTGCCACTTTATTTTTTAGTGTACATGTCTCTCTCTTCCCCAGAGGCTGTCAGAAACACAAACATGAAATTTAAAACAGGTAAACAGGCTAAGAATGTTTTCCACTCCATTCTTGCTATAATATAAAATACAAAGTTTACATGGTTGACATTTATAAATTGATACTCAAGCAATATCAGAGATGAAAATTAAACAATGGTGACCTTTTTGGTCCATTGAAATCTCCTTCTACACACAACCTGTATGTGCACTGAATTAATGCATATAATGCGGGAATAGGCATGAGTGTCTTGGCCCACCCCACACAGGCGTGTGATTTTCAGCTCACGTGTATCAATGGTTCCTCTAAGCTGTGGAGTTTTGTGAGCAAAAATTCTACTTTGTGAACTACTGGCATTAAATTGTGAGTGAGCAATTTGGCTACTGCATAAATTAGTTTGCTCTGGAGCCATCCTTCCTGAGCTAAGACAAAAATGTGTGAGTTGGAGGCTAAAAAACTGTGAGCTAGCTCACACTAACTCAGCTTAGAGGGAACACTGATGTAAATGCTGTCTGTGCATGGAGGAAGTGTATGTGTGTAGGCCCCCAGTTGAGTGCACTGCTTTTTTAATGTTCCTGATCACAGGGGGAAAGTATAAATGCATACATACCTGGATGCCATGCACATAAGCCAGCCATTGATCATAGGTGGGAGTGGAGCAGGGTCATGCCTGCTCCATATCTATTTGAGTTGATTCATTATGTGCGTCAGTCATGTGTAGATGGACAGTATCTGATCAGGCAATGAAGATTCCTACATCTTGGTCTGAGCTGCTTAGGTGGAAAACCAGAAGGAAGATCTTAGTATTACTTACCCAATATGCTGGCCCTTTGGACACACATATTGCGTACACCTGGGAGTCTTGTGTACTTTAGCTCACCATCATGCATTATACTATTGGATTTTATAGGTTTTAAATTGTAAGTATTGTGTATTCATTTTGATTGTTTATTTGCTCATCATGATCGGCCCTGAGCTCACTTAGGGGGGAGGGCGGGATAGAAATCCCACAAGATAAATAAATAAAATAGTATGATGATTTGTGTGTGTGTGTGTGTGTGTGTGGGAAATCTAAGATATTTTTGCCAGCTCAAACTTCATGCAGTTTCTCTTGTTTAAACTCCAGTTGTGGAGTAGTTATTGAATAGATGAGTGGTTTTCACACTTCAGGGAGCAATTTCCACATTGCCTTGTCTGTTGAGGAACACATGCATGAAAATGCCGTGTGTTGCCGAGGATGGGAAAGAGAATTCAGCACTGTCCCATGTGCATCCAGTGTGTGTCCAGCCGCCAGTGCACCTGTTACCCCCTTGTGCAACTGTGCATTTTGTTGGAAATCGGTAGCAGTGGATTTTGTTGTTGTTGTTCAGTCGCACAGTCGAGTCCGACTCTTCACGACCCCATGGACCAGATCACGCCAGGCCCTCCTGTCTTCCACCATCCTCTGAAGTTTGCTCAACTTCATGTTCGTTGCATCTGTGACACTGTCTAACCATCTCATCCTTTGCCGTCCCTGTCTTCTTTGACCTTCAATCTTTCCCAGCATCAGGGTCTTCTCCAGTGAGTGCTCCCTTCTCATTTGGTGGCCAAAGTATTTGAGCTTCAGTTTCATTATCTGGCCTTCCAGGGAACAGTCAGGGTTGATTTCTTTTAGGATTGACTGATTTGATCTTCTTGCAGTCCAAGGGACTCTCAAGAGTCTTCTCCAGCACCATAGTTCAAAAGAATCTATTATTCGGCGCTCGGCCTTCCTTATAGTCCAACTCTTGCAGCCATACATGACTACTGGGAATACCATTGCTTTGACCATGCGGACTTTTGTTGGCAGGGTAATGTCTCTACTTTTTATCATGCTGTTTAGGTTCGCCATCGCTTTCCTCCTAAGGAGCAGGCGTCTTTTAATTTCGTGGCTGCTGTCACAGTCTGCGGTGATCTGGGATCCCAGGAACGTGAAGTCTGTCACTACTTCCACGACTTCCTCTTCTATTTCCCAAGGAGTGATGGGGCCGGATGCCATGATCTTAGTTTTTTTGATGTTGAGCTTCAAGCCCACTTTTGCGCTCTCCTCTTTTACTCTGAGCAAGAGGTTCTTTAGATCCACTTCACTTTCAGCCATTAGAGTGGTATCATCTGCATATCTGAGGTTGTTGATCTTTTCCCCAGCAATCTTAATTCCCGCTTGTGATTCATCCAGGCCAGCATTTCGCATGATGTACTCTGCATATGTATTAAATAAGGAAGGTGACAATATACATCCTTGTCGTACTCCTTTTCCTATGCTAAACCAATCAGTTGTTCCATATCTGGTTCTAACTGTTGCTTCTTGACCCTTATACAGGTTTCTCAAGAAACATGTGAGGTGGTCTGGTACTCCCATCTCTTTAAGGACCTGCCATAGTTTGTTGTGATCCACACAGTCAAAGGCTTTACAGCAGTGGATACATGGTTTCTAAGGGAACTTTTCTTGTTATTTTCGGTCTCACCATTTCACTGCTACTGATAAGTTTCTAAGAAGTCCCAAACTTCATTGTCACTAGGGTTGTCCAAGGTATTTTGTTGCTCCAAGTGTGGGGTGTCCTTCTCTTCCCAAGCCGAGCACAGCCAGTCATTGTCAAGGAGGAAGACGAGCCACAGCCTGTCAGAGTCTCAGGGTGTTGATTCAAACCCAGCAAGGTGTGGCATGTGTCCAGGTAGGCATAGCCTATCCTTCTACATCTGATGCAGGCAATATTGAGGAGCAAGCTGCCCCCCAGGGGTGCCTTGGCACCCTCCTCATTATGCTAACTCAAGCAGTGGCTTGGGGGGTGGGGTGGAGAATGGTCATGCCTGGAGCACAACTTGAAAGCCACTGGGCTCCATGGATGCAATTGAAATCAGATCCTTTCATCTAATGATCATCTGGAGTTCTCCGGTGATTAAAAAATAAATTAATAGTCAATTTTCTAGAATTTGTTGGCAGATGGCATTGCATAACAGGGAACTTCACATCAATAGCAGTATTATGAGCATATGTCTGATATATATATTTTTAATGTTGCTTTCTCAGAAACAATATAGTGTTTTCTGATGTGAAAATAGCTTCACAGGGGGCCTCTGGAACATAGCTGAGCAAACAGCTGTGTTTTGCTTTAGAGGAAAGATATTTTTTTTTCATGTTTGTGATTTTGTGCAATGGAGAAAAAGGCATAGCTTGATATGCATCAAAGGATAAACAAAAACCCAGAATTACCATGGAGGATTACTACTTTAGTTTTTATTTGCATATCTGGGTAAAGTAAAAAAATAGCAGTTCCAGTTATTTTAATGCTAAGTGCCTCTGCAAATGGTCAGATGTTTTCCTATGGTAGGGTATGGTGGCCCCACAACTTGGAGGCATGCCATAGCTTGGCCGTAGAGAACATGCCAAACGTTCTCAAGTTTAGTCTCTGGTATTTCCACATATAAAGAATCTTAGGTAACAGAACAGGGAAAGTCCTCTGCTGGAGACCCCAGAGAACTGTTGCCACTAGCCAGAGGAACACTGTGGGGAAGGAAGACTTGTTTTCAAGGAAGACTTGTTTTTTTCTCTCACCTGTGTTTTAAATTTCATACAACTTACAGTTATGGATAGTCATAAAGAGATGCCTGTGTATAACTTGTTAGAGGGCTCATCTTATATCTTCCTTTCAGGTAAATAAGTAGCCTGACTCAGTGTATGGTACCATAGAATCATAGAGTTGGAAGGGATCTCCGGGGTCATCTAGTCCAACCCCCTGCACAGTTCAGGAAGTTCACAAATACGTCCCCCTCACACCCCCAGTGACCCCTGTTCCATGCCCAGAAGATGACAGAAAAGCCTCCAGGATCCCTGGCCAAATTGGCCTGGAGAAAAATTGCTTCCTGACCCCAAAGTAGTGAACAGCATTTCCCTGGGCATGTAAGAAAGGGCCACAAGAACTAAGCACTAAGGCAACCCTTCCTGCCTGTTCTTTGTAAAACAATGTTTTAAATGTGAGACTGCACAGGTACCATGATGATGAAAATAGGGTTGCACTTACCTGTAACTGTTTTTCATCAAGTGGTCACACAACCCTCCCTCTCGACTCTCTGTGAGCCCTTAACTCAGTTGGGTAACCTTTACCTCATTCTGGTGGCGGCAGAGAGGAACTGAGGTAACGGCGCTTCACCCCCTCTATATTATGCCGAAAGAGGCAGGAAACAACATGGTTGAGGGGGACAGAGTGCCTTCAGTCATTTTGAGCTTCAAAAATCCTTTCTGCAGCAGGCCTGTGCATGTGCAGTACCCATGTGTGACTGCATGAATGACCAGTGAATGAATAACAGCTACAGGTAAGGGCAACCTTGTTTATCTAGGGAGTCCTTTAAACTGCATTCATTTAAAATTTGCCATGTGCTCAACTGGAGCTCAGTGGTTGAGTGCTAGCAATGTCCTTTAACGTATTTTTTCCTCAGGAGATAACCAAGGGTTTTATGGAAGAAAAAGGAACTCCCATTAAAAAACTTTATGATCCACACTGGGCTTCTGACCTTGTGTTTTTGGCAGGTGTTTCCACAAATTCTAATGTCTGAAATCTCAAACAGCAGAATAAAGTTTAATTGGCATTTTATTTTAAAAGATTTGAAACCTGATTTCACCTTTTGTGGCTTTGAATAATTATGATCATTACCAGGGCATGCACAAACCCCCCCAAAGTATGCTGCGTTACATTTTCTATACCTACCACAATATTAATTTGCTGCCATGGGCTTCCAAATTGGAAATTTTAACTCCAGCTCAGGAAAGCACCTCACGCCTCAGTTAATTTCCCTTGAAATCCCTTTGATGGCCCATAAGTATGTGCCTTAAACACATATTTAAGTGCTTTTTATTTTCAAAGCGTACTAGTGAATTATGCCATTATTGCTTAGAACTAGTGCCTTTATACTGCTAATGGGGATATGGACAGAAAGTTTATTTCTTGGACCATGATTGAATGCTTTAAGATACAAATATATCACCTGGCTATTAGGGTGCTAGGATAAAAATGCAAGCATGATTTAAGTAAACATGCTGAGACACTGTCAAATATTTGCGTACAATAGATATTGAATACATTGTGGTATTCAAACACGGTGTGGAAAACTCTTTGGCAGTGGGCTGGATCCAAAAGTTGTTTTCCTCTAATTAAAGGTGCTGTTGGTGGAATGGAACTTTCCTGCCCTCTATGCTGCAGGGCACTGAGCCAGTTTGGTGTAGTGATTAAGTGTGTGGACTCTAATCTGGGAGAACTGGGTTTGATTCCCCACTCATCCACTTGCAGCTGCTGGATGACCTTGGGCAAGCCATAGTTCTGTCAGAGCTTTTCTCTCAAGGGCAGTTCTCTCAGAGCTCTCTCAGCCCCACCTACCTCACCGGGTGTCTGTTCTGGGGAGGGGAAGGGAAAGGAGTTTGTAAACCGCTCTGAGACCTCGAGTGAAGGGCGGGGTACAAATCCAATCTCCTCCTCCTCCTCCTCCTTCTCCCTGAAGAGTTGCTCCAGGGAGGCAGGAGACCCCTCAAGAGTACTGTGGAGAGCAAACTAGGGTTCTGCAATGGGAAAAGGGAATTAACAAATTTGCCCCCAACATTCCGTTGGCAGAATATCAACTCTGTATCCAACCTATGTTTGTATTTATAGTCAAAGATCAACATGAGCAAGAGAGATTTTATTGGTCCCCTTTGAACTGAGAAAAACCAGGGATTGGAAATGCATTTGAGTCTGATGATACATGGTCCTTGAAATATTTCTGCTGATGGGGACCATCAACAAAGCACTATTCAGTGGACAAACCTGTCAAGGATATATATTCTCTGTCAAGGGCTTGTTTATCTCTTTACTATATCAATCTCTAATTATTGATGTACCTTTAAAATAGATGTATATAGCAGATATGAATGGGTTTTTTTCTGGCATAAGGTCTGTGCCAGTAGCAGCTGCTTGACAAAAATAAATAAAAGCACAGTTTCCCAAGCACAGGAATGCTATGATAGGGCAATCTGCATCTGTTGAGTTTATGCCTGTTTAAAGATGCAATGGCTTTGTTGCTGGAGAGGGCTATGGCAACTTACATATGCAATTCTCACTCATTGATTTAAACAGGCTTCTTGACAACAAGATTTATCAATTTCTGGTAGTAAGTTTAGGACTGTGGTCTTAGTGCATAATTTCACAGAAATTATACATTGACATGATGGTATTTTTTTCCACTTAGTAATATTTCCTTAGCTCTTAAGGTATAGAGATTATTCTTTGCTCTATTTCTAGATGAATTCATGCTCTATTTCTAGATGGATTCATGTCTAGTTCAAATTGATTTTATTTGTTAAAAGATTATTCAGCTACAATTAATTCCAGCATTTTTTACTTAAATTTATCTCTACTTCTGTGAGCAAAATTTTTGAGTCTTCCTTTGTGCACAGAGCACTGGTGGGGGAAAATACAGAAATGTCTAAGATAATAAGATCTACCCTCTATTACAACCAATATCCTTCTTAATGCAACAGCGTTGACACCCAGACATTTCTTGATCAATGCAGTCTGAGAATATCACAGCAGCTATTCAAGAAGTACAGATAACACTACTGATAGGAACTTAACTCAGGGCAGGTTTAAATTCACATCAAGAAAACAACGAAATCAAGAAGAGATAAACGAGAGCTCAGAAATGTATCTCTAGTGTCATAAGCAATATACTCTAAATAGTAATTTTCAAACACTTGGCTGAATTTTTTCCATCCATAAATAACAGAAAAGGTTTTCTTTTACAAGACGAAAAAGGATTGTAGAAAGAATTCTGGATTGTTACAGAATTGTTCAATCAGTTAGTTCCTAATATACTGAATAAGCTTTCTAATTCCTGAAATATGTATTTTAGATTTTTTAAAATCCAGTTTCTTCATTAAAAAAACACACAACTGGATGCCATTTGTTTGGGAGAGAGAACTGATGGGTGTTGAGTGCCTCAGTAAACAGATAAGGTGGTTTGCAAGCTTCTGGCAAAATTTCAGAAGCTTTTACAGAAGATGTATGCCTTTGCTTTTGGATAAACATATGTACTTCTTATTTGCTCAAAATGCAATCCTGCACACATGTAGGTGTTGAGAAAGAGACTAATATTTGTTGTTTATGGAGTTATATCTGCTGACACACCACATGAACTGTGCATACACATACACCCTGGGCTTAGGGAAGGATTCTTGAATCACCTGTTGTGAGAGGTTTCACATAGAAGGTACCTACTTGCTTTTCATGTTAATGAAGCTAGCAAACACATACAGCGTAGCGAAAGAGAAGCACATTTCGCCATTGTTAGCAGAAACAACAGCTAAGGAGAGATAATCCCCCATTGCTGAAGGACTGGATGTCACGCAATACAGGTCTTCAATCTACATCTGAATTGCCATTTCCTGGCAGATGTTGCTTTGATTGCCTGGGAAAGCCTAGATCTATCTGCACATCAAGGAAGGTCCTGACGCCAAGACTTCACACCTGACCAGATGGCTTGCCCCTGAGTTAGAGTCTAGTGTTTCAAATATTGGCCAAACCTCTAAAGTAGATGCCCTTACTACACGCACCAATGGTTGTAGTCACGGGACGGACTTACAGGTAGGTGGGTTTCCAGCTTGGCAAGGTTGCCACCCACCCGAAGATTCACCTATAAAAAGTGAAGACCATGTGTTGGTCTTCATCATCCTCTGTCTATTTTTATCCCCTAAAGTCCAGCTTGCTATCCAACAACTTTGCTGGCTGATTCTGGCAGTGTGAGTTAGAAATACCCCTAGGTACTATATTCTTACCCCTCAATTCTTCATTGCAACAGACAAGGCTTCAGGAAAAGATAAGTATGAGTGTATACCTACCTACCTCCAAAGTAAAAAGGAACTATTTTTCTATTTCTGTACTCCTAAAGGAACTTGATTGTATGTGTGTGAGATTCTGTTTTGTGTGTATGCGATTTTGATATTCTTCAGTAAAGAACAAATTGTTTTGAATTCACCAGTCTCGTCTCTCTCACTGGGACATTATTGGGGTGAACCAGACTTCCGTAAACTTTGGCAGGAACCCATATTAAATTTAGTTTGCCATCTGCTGTAGATAAAGCAGTTTGGCTAGCATAGGGTTTTGCGGCCTTGGAGCACAATCCAGCAAAGCTAAGGACTTGACTTTCGTTGGTTTCTGCAGGAGAATTACTCCTGTGCTTAAATTTGTGGGGTTCTTTTTACATTTTTATGCTGCCTGTCTACCCAACCAGAGTCTCCAAGGTGGCACACATAAAAAGCGTTTGAACAATTAACAACATTAAAAATGATGAAATAATTAAATAAAGACATAAACAATACCAGACGTAGGCCAATAACAGTTATTGGGGGGTAAGCCAAACCAAACAAAAAAGTCGTCCCCCTCTGGCAAAAGACATCAATAGAAGGAGACAGAAATAGCTCCAGGAGGAGAGAGTTCCAAAGTTTTGATGCCATGACTGAGAAAGCCCTTTCTTAGCTCATCACCAATCTAGCCTCAGATGGTGGGGCAAAGGAGCTGGACATCTGAGGATGACTGGGGTAAATGCAGGGCTCTTTTTATAGCAGGAACTCCTTTGCATATTAGGCGACACACCCCTAATGTAGCCAATCCTCCAAGAGCTTACAGAGCTCTTTTTACAGGGGTAAATGGGTAGATTCAAATGGGAGAAGGTGGTCCTTAAGGTATTTTGGTCCCAGGCTGTACAGGGCTTTAAAGATCAATACCAGCTCCTTGAATTGCGTCTGGAAGGAAATGGGAAGTCACTATAGATGGAACAAGACTGGAATGATATGGTCCCTACTGTCACGATTGCGCTGGCGGGCTAGGCAGGGTACGCAAAGTCCAAAACACAGTCCAGGGTCAGGGCACCAGATGAGACAGAGCAGAGTCCAGAATGCCAAGTCAAACACAGTCTAGGGTTACCGGAGATTGCAAGCAGAGTTCAGAAGCCGTTTGTCAAAGTCAGGGTACACAGTCCGAAGTCGGGGAGCTGGGGAAACAACGTCACGCAAGCCAAAGTCAGGAGCCGGGAAGTCCGAGAGAAAACCAGGAGACAGGAACACAGGATCCGGGGTGCAGCATTTTGTCTGTGCGATTAGTTGCCAGCATGAGTTGGGAATCTGAGAGAGCCGCCTAAAAAGCCAGTTCTGCTTGTTAGCCAATTACCGGCCACTAACAGGGTCCTGGCTCCGGTCAGTACTCTGCACTTAGAGGATGCCGACCTTGCATGCACACCTCCTTACGCCGGGTTTCCATGTCCCGCTGCCTCTGCTCGTGCAAACGAGCCACCGGTAGGGGGGAATCAGGAGGCATGGTGCTTGTGTTTGGCTCTGCTGGCATGGCTCCAGGTGTAAACTCTCCTGGGAGCTGGTGCTCATCCTCCACAAGACTTAGGTCTGGTGCTTCAAGGGGTGCAGGGAGCTCATCCTCGGACATGGAGGGCGCAGAATCCCTGGGATCAGGGTCTACAGGGTCGGGCTGCACTGTGGACATGACACCTACAAACCACCCCAGTCAACATTCTGGCCAAAGTATTCTGTACCAACTGCAGCTTCTGGACTGTCTTCAAGGGCAGCCCCACGTAGAGCACATTGTGGTAATCTATTCTAGATGTTATCAAGGCATGCACCACAGTGGCAAGATCCTTTCCACCCAGGGAAAGATGTATATATACCCAAGGCCAGTGTGGTATAGTGCTTAAGGGTGTTGGACTAGGATCTGGGAGACCCGGATTCGAATCCCCCCACTCATGCCATGGAAGATCTTGCGCCACTCTCTCAACCTCACCTACCTCACAATGTTGTGAGGATAAAATGGAGGGGGGCAATGTAAGCGGCTTTAGGTCCTCATTGGGGAGAAAGGTGGGTGATAACCCCAAAGTTTGAAGCCTGCTTTTTTTATAGTGACTGCAACCCATTCCAGAACAGGAGATAACCCATTTCCTCAGCCAGACCTTCCCCCCACCAGTACCACCTCCATTCTGTCAGGATTAAGTTTCAGCTTGTTAGCCCTCATCCATTCCAAATCTGCCTCTAGGCACCTGCTCGCTGTTTCCCTGTGATCTACTAGCAGCATGGGACAGAACTGAGTGTCATCTGTATATTGGTGGAAACTCAGCCCAAATCTCCAGATGACCTCAGTGTAACAGTTCAGAGTGTATTTCTGTCTTTCAAAAATAATGTAAGAAGTTGTACTTGGTGACTTAAATGTCTTTTCAGCATTCCTTTTGCCCATGGGCACAAATAAACATGCTGGGTTTTCTCCTTTTCCCCAGCAGCACTGGCACCATTATGACTGCTTTGTCAACAACTTCACCTTGGCAACATGACATCAGCAACCACCAGCAAGTGCCAGAGACTTTCATAATGTTCAAGAGGCTGCTAGATGAGACACATCAGCAGTAAGTAAAATGTACTGGTATCCCCAGTCTTATCAACAAATGATCTAGTGTTTGTTCTAAACCCTAAGCATATGGCTTCTTTTGAAGTTATGAAATAAGTGGTGGGCAATGTACATAGTTTGCTTATGGAAGGTCCTAGCTTCAGTCCCTTCATCTTCACTTGAAATGATCAAGGGAGTAGATGTTGAGAGAGATATTGGAGAACTGTTATCAGTCAGTATGGACAAGGCTTCACTAGATGGACCAATGGTGTAAGACTGTTCCATATGTTCATAATTTTGGTTTAATTAGAAAAGAAGAATTTCCACAGGGATGCCCACTGTCCTTATGGAAAATATGACCAGAAGGGAACATGTAGGATTGGGTTCTGCTTTGACCTGCATTAGTGGATGTAGGATTATGCCTTCGGTTAATTTCATTCTAAAACTTTTTCATGCTTTGAGTCTAAAACTTTTTCATGCTTTGAGTCTAAAACTTTTTTATGCTTTGAGTCTGTAATTTGGTGCATTAGAACGGTATTTTCTATTGCAATAAAAGTACTGGATAAATATATATATAAGAATGTAAGTACAAATTGCCTCTAAGCAATCAGGTAGCATTTTTTTTAAAAAAAAATATTGGATGAGAATGGATAGTGTTTTATTTTTCAGATTATAGATATGCTACAAATAATTTGCTATGGTATAAAAGACAATTTTTTTAAAACTTCTCATCGGCTTTTTAAAAGGGGGAGTTGTCTTAAATTCAGGTACAAATCCATACAAAGGCAAGAGGGCATACAGCTTGGTCACACAGGCTGGCAA
>NW_015169781.1:1558537-1600072 GCF_001447785.1 Gekko japonicus | reverse complement strand
AATGCTTTCTCTCTCACCTGGAGAGAATGGAGAAAGGCTAGCCTGTCCCTCGGCTGGTGGCAGCAGTCTGGAACCTGTTTGAGTGATGCACTTTTGCTCAGCCAGAAAGTGCGGGGAAGGGGGGGGGAGAGTCCACCCTTTCCGTGTGTGCGTGTGTGTGTGTGTGTGTTTGCATGCACTCCCTTCCTTTACACTTTCTGGCTCTGGTAAAACTGGGCCAGTAGAGAGACCCAGAGGCAATCCCAGAGGCCATGGTTGGGGTGTTTTTGTGGGCTAGTAATCTTGGTGGATTTATTTGAAAGATTGGGAATAATATCAGTTTCAGCCCTCTTTTGGTGGTTTGGTTGTTTCGTGTTCCTCAGTGAACTCCCATGCAGACTTATCTCTCTCCTATGTCTGCTAATAGCTTGAGTGGTCAGGATACTGGGATCATCAGTTCAGAATGAAGCTTTGTGTGTGTTTCTTTTGTTGTGTTAGGTATAAGAAATATGTGTACCATTTTGCAGCTCCTGTAACTTGTAGGGTTCATGATTTTGTGCCTTCAGGGCTTTCTGGGTTGGTCTCAAACACCAATAAAGTTACAGATTCTTGGGATGTTGTGTGTTAGACAGAGTTGTCTGTATTGTATGTGGATCTCCCCCTTCTTTCTCTCTGTGGAAGAAGGAAGAAGGTATCCTAAGATTTGGTTCTTCAAATGTTAGCATCTTCTTAGTAATTACATGCACATTTTCAAAAGGTTGTTGTATTACTTAGGGTGCTAACTTTGTTTCAGCTTTCAAAACATGCAATGTCTCCATTGTTTCTATAAGATGGCTTTACAGGGCCAAACCCCCAGCAAAATAGTTTATATATGTTAGGGGGGAAATACTCCTGCCTGCACAAATTCAGCAAAAATTTCTCCCTATTTCATTCACATGATAATTCTTGGATTCCCTCTTCTTATAATAAAACATGAAAGCCCTGATTCTCATTATGCATTAACTGTAAGCCACTGAATAAACCACAAAGCAATCCGTTTTCAGTGTGGTTTCATCATCTCTTCTTAATGCTATAAATGAGGGCTATAAATTGCTTTCTGACACAATTCATGTAATAAAATACTTAATGGATTGTGAATGACATGGATAAAACTTGGCATTTAGTATCGCAATTTATATTTAAATGTGGTTCAGACATAAATACAAGGGCTATCAATAGCAGGCTGTCTAAATACATGCAGCCTTGCATTCCTGTTTAGCAGATTTAGCATGCTAGAGATTAGATGGTAAATCATGATCACAAATATATCAAAATTATATATGTTATTAATCTAAATGACAGGGCTTTTTCTCAAGGAAAGCATATTTCTTGAATGATAAACATTTCCTTAATATCAGTCATGCCACAATTTTTTTCAAAATAAGAATAATGCTTTTCTTGTTTTCATGAACCAGATAGCTCAGGCCTGAATTCACCATTATCCGTTATTATGCTGCGGAATAGGGCTTCAGCCAAACAGACACCACTGAAAAGGATAATTATCTAAGCCTCTACACATAGAGAATAGATGATGTATCCTGTTCTTTGTACTGAGCCATTGTAAAATTTCCAACATCAGTAGGAACATCTACCACTGGTGTCAAGGGGGTATTGACTGCATTTCTTCCCAGTTGTGGGAAAACTAAGAACTGATTCATAAAGGTGTGTTTTTCGACTTCAGTTAACTTTTGACAGTCTTTTATGATACTTTCATTTTGAAGTCCCTTATAGAAGCTTCATACTACTCCAGCTGTCTCTCTTTGTCTACCAGGAATAGTGCCTAGCCTTTGTAAAACACTCTGCGTACTTTGCCTTTGGTGGAGATCTTGGGGACATTGTCAAGGCTTTGTTAATATGCACACGTATGCATTAGAATTTTCAGGATTCCATTTGCACTCTACCAGCTCTGTAAAAGTTGGCGACAATAGTAAGCATGCTTGCTGTGAAGTAAGCCAGGGGAACTTTGATAAAACCCACCTAAGTATGATTTTATGATCCAGCATAACCTGATTTCATAATGAAATCATGCTTTCCCCCCTTGATCTTGATCTTTGAGATGAGCCATCCAGAAAACTTTGCATTATGTTTTTCCAAATGAATAACCTAATGCTTCCCCAATAAATTGGAACTTAAATTGACCCAGACTCTCCTAGCTGCTAAAAAGCTTAGCCAATTTAATTTTCAATACACTTCTGCATTAGTTTGCATGGAAGCACACCTCTACAAGTACCACCTTCACTGGCAATGAAGTCTACCAAGGTTTGTGGCAGCTAAGAAAGCTTTGGTCAGTTTCATTTACTTCCTGGGCTTGACCACCTGCACATTAATGGATTGGCTCTCCCCATATACCCAAAGGGAAACTAAAGTTTTCTTAGGTCTTGGAAGCCTTGATCAATTTCATTTTCACTATACTGGTACAGCAGTTAATGCATTCATTTGCATAGCTAGAGCTCCAAGATTAGGAAAGAGAATAGGAAGTCTTGGAGTTGTACACTCTTGGAAAAAACAGAACACAGAACACAGAAAAGAGAACATTGCTGTCGATAGCTAGAAAAACCAGGAGAGTGAAGATATTCCTCCCCTTCCTTCTCTTCTTCAGAAATTCTACTTAAACGTCAATTTAAATGGAGCAATATCAGAATGAATTCTCTGAAAGACAGAGGAGCTGAATTATTACCTGGACAGTTCTTTAGGAATTTGAGCATGGAAAATCTAGCATACTATTTCTTCTCATACCTCCTCATAATTACATCTCTAGGTAATACATGTTTCTGAATGTATTTGAGTTAATCTATAAGTACAATCAGTCAATTGTGAGATTAAAATCCTTTTTTTAAAAAAAAATGATGGACAATTATTATTTACTAGCATCCTTTACATCAGTTCAGGATACATGATTGCAGAATACATTAATGCAGCAAGTGGAGCAATGTATAATAGGAACTGTATGTTCAGGTAATGATAATTGGTGTGAGAACCAAGGACCGATTTCACACAAGAGCTGCACCGCGGTTGCACCTCCCTTTGCCCCGCTTCTATTGGTCAATTTCCCACTAGAAGCTGCACAGCCGCATTTTGACCCGCAGCTTTGTCCAATTTTCTTCGCGGTTTTGTGATCGTCAAAAAACAGGATCACAAAACCGCGGGGAAAATTGGGCGAAACTGTGGATCAAAATGTGGCTGCGCGGCTTCAAGTGGGAAATTGACCAATAGAAGCAGGCAAAGGGAGGCGCGACCATGGTGCAGCTCTTGTGTGAAATCGGTCAAGGTGTTATAAGGTTGACTCTGTGAAGGTTGCCAGGTGATTATGATGGGTTTAATTTTGTAAATTGACTATATTTTTGCTTCTTCCTTCTTCCAACATGCCTGGAATAGCGTACATGGTTCTCTGTTCTCCCATGTTACCCTGATAACCACCCTGTGATGTAAGTTTAGATGAGAAATCGTAATTGGCTCAACAGCACTTAGCAGCTTTAATGGCTGAGTGAGGATTTGCTGCCTGATCCTAGTTTGAGACTCCGCCATACTGATTCACTCTCTCAATACACATGGTTATTCTTCCCACTATGTACCCAGTAAACAAAAGAAGAAAAAAAGGCAAGAGTCTATAGAAACTGGTGGGGGCACAACAACTTCAGTGCACTGTTTACCACCAACAATGTCACCTACACTACAATACAAACATTGGCTGGTTTCTCATGGAAAAAAGGAATCATAGTGAATAAAAGTGGATTTCTTGATCATTCAAAAGGGTTATAATTTGGACAAGCTATTACATAAAGTCTTTAGTGTTGTAGAATTACAGATGGAGAAAGGAATTTTACAGATGGGCAATTTATTTGATCAGTTCATAGTATATGCTAGGGATCACTTCCATTTAACAAGCAGGGCATTAATAGGTGATGGACAAAGGAAGGCAGCATTTAAGAGATCAGATCCATAGTGAACCCTTAAAATGGTGGCTTAGTATCAGAATCAATTTTTTATCTTCCTTAAGAATGTGTGTAAAAGTCTTCTATTTTGAAATGCTTGAAGGTAAAACAGCCGACATTATTAAGCAACACATAATGAGTTCTGTTGTATCATAATAGTCATGGTAGTTGTTTACCTGTCAATATGCTCTTCCTAGTGGAATTTGTGGGGCTCTTAAGATCTTTTGATATAGAGTCCAGTGGCACTTTTAAGACCAAAGTTTATTCAAGGTATGAGCTTTTGTGTGCAAGGCACACTTTTTCAAATATTTTTTCAAATACCTTCAATAAACCTCTGTTGGTCCAGACTCAAATTTGTTCTACTGCTTCAGACCAACATGGCTGACCACCTGTATCAAACTTTTGATAAGTTCTGGTGAAAGATATAGGCCATACCATTTGGTATTGTTCAATTATATTATGTTAACCCACTTGTTAACTTCCTTATCACTAATCGTTGTGCCTTTCTTTGCTGTTTTGTGAAAGAAGATACATATTCTAAAATGATATTTTAAAGAACATTTGATATTTTATAATCTGTTGAGATGAATAAGAAATGGAATATGACTGCATGATGTAGTCCACTCTTCAGAAAGCCCTTCTAACATCTTCAGAAAGTTTCCTTCTCCTTCATCCACCTTTCCTGAGGTTTTTGTCTCTGTATCCTTGTTTCTACTACAGGTAGGTAAGGCTCAAAGGGGAAAGGCCCCCAACCATGCGCAACCAAATTGTGGCTTTTGGAAAAGCTGCCCCTGGCATCTCACAAGGGCTGCTTTCTGAGTGAGAAGCCAGGCATGGCCTTTAAAAGGGGAAGTAAAAGGGGAAGAGAGGTGTCCAAAGAGAGGATGCCAAATATATGCTCCGGGTGGCAGAGAAAGGGAGCCAGTGAAAGGAGGAGGAAGTGGATGTGCTATTAAGCCCCTCCCTTCCTGTTTGGAGTACACCTTGGGGCATCATGAATGAGAGGGTTCTTCTGAACACCCCCTGCCCCCAGTCATCTTGACACTGAGCTCTCTGCCTCCTGGGACCTGTTCCCTGCTCTGCCTGACTCTTCAGAAATGGTGGGAATTGGTTGGCTTTCCTTTGGTCATTGTTAGAGATGCCTGGCTTAGTATCCTCATATCTAAAATTTATGGAATTAGACATACAGGACTGGATCCTCCAAAGAGTGAACACTGAAGAAAATCTTCCCTCCTCTTCTTACAGCAGCCTCCTCCTGTAACCATGAACAGGCATTGCTTAGGACTGGAAGACCTTCAATGGACAAAAAACACATGGCACTAAAGGGCTGCATCAAGGAAGGGAAATCAGGCAACATTGTCCCTTTCCCCTATCACCAGAGATTTCTGCTGGGTCAAGAGACTTTGCTAATGAAAGAAATAGGACAATGCAGCTTCCCCTGTTGCATGGCTGCTTTTTTTTTTTGGTCCATGGTGTCCCCTGACTTCTGGCTTTGGTGATGGTGATTTGTATGGTTGAATCTGGAAAGAGAACTATGCGTACTGATTGTATTTTTATTCTACCTGAGGGTCATTTATCAGTTAGCACCAGGGGTCATTTAGTAGAAAAAGAGGTGCAGAAGCTCATTAGCATAACTCATTAGCATGACTTATTTACATATGCCACACACCCTTGACATCACCAGAAGTGTGTCAGAAGGCAACATCCACCACTCAGGCTCCACTGGACTGTTTTGGATTGCTAGCTATGGGGGGACGAACGGACATGTAGATCTGCCCTCACAGAGGAGGGAGAGCGTGTACCTGAATAAAACTTGGTCTTAAAGGTGCCACTGGACTGTTTTGGATTGCTAGCTGGGGGGGGATGCACAGATCTGCCCTCACACAGATCTGTGCAGAAAGAAGGAGCATGTGCCCGCCTCCTGGGCTCTTTACTGCCAGAGCTCCGCTCCTGTGCACTCCTGCAGGAAATGACCCCTAGTTAGCACTACTTTAAAACTTTGCACAATGAAGTATGTGTGAGAGGAATGTCCTTATTGGCAGTTCATTCTGCTCAATAAGGCATGAGGCTTCTCCCCTTCCGTAAGAAGCCCGCTTTACAAGGAGCTGTGTGTGCTACTCGTGATTAACTGAAGTTTATGTGTCCAGCATGACACAGCATTAAATAAAGTTTTTAATCACTGAAAAACACTCAAGAGCTATTTTTCTGCAACAACCAATTACATGCAATTCACTGAGACCACAGCCTTCAGTTATGTTGGAACCAAACTGACACCATTCCTTTGGATTGCAAACATTCTAACAGCTATATGAATTGACACTGAGCATTTGGAATGCCATATGAATCCCATGTTACTGTACAAGCTCAGCCATTAGGTACCAGATGTTTTGTCATCAAAAGCAACATACAATATTGATAACCATCCATTTTTGTTGGTTATGATCATTAGAATTCTAACTGGTTTTTTCATATTGTTGCTTTGCCAACTTTATTTTTCCTTCCTTAAACTTGATTTCAGCCTGAAGTACACAAATGCTATTTTTTTCTATACAGCTAATCAAATAGTAATACAGATGGGTGAGTTCCCCTGGTTCACCTCTGACACAGCTTGGAAAGTTGAACTATTTGTCAAGAAACCAGCAAATAAATTGGGTTACTCTGGACTCCAGTTTGACCATTCAAATCACTCAAATGGAGAGCCAGTTTGGTGTAGTGGTTAAGCGTGCGGACTCTGATCTGTGAGAACCGGGTTTGATTCCCCACTCCTCCACTTGCAGCTGCTGGATGACCTTCAGCAAGCCATAGTTCTGTCAGAGCTGTCCTTGAAAGGGTAGTTTCTTTCAGAGCTCTTTCAGACCCACCCACCTCACAGGGTGCCTGTTGTGGGGAGGGGAAGGGGAAGGAGTTTGTAAGCTGCTCTGAGGCTCCAAGTGAAGGGCAGGGTATAAATCCAATCTCTTCTTCTTCTTCAAACACCATGGCACACTCAGTTATGTCATGGGGAACATCATGGGGTTCTACGTGACCTGTCTGCAGAATTTTGTCTCCCTTTCTCTCTCTTCCTCCACTCCAACTTACTTGGGCAGTTACACGGCAGTGGTGGGCAGCTGGCTGGTGAGCCAGCCAAAAGGTGGAAAAATTCTCCCTGTCTTTGTCTTCTCTTTCCATTCTTTTCTTTCCATTTAGGTGTCTTTGATGCACAGCATTCTTAAAATCAAAGTCTCCTTATATGTGGAGAGCTGTTCCCTCAACAAAGAGTGTTCTAGGCTTCTCCTTAATTATCTAAGTTTCCAGGTGCAAAGAGAATGTTCAAATATGCCATCCTCATCTTTACAATCCATGTAGTTTTCCTAAATTTTTGATTGGCACTGAGATTATTGGTGTAGCTGGACAGAAACAGAGTGCAGAAAATATCTGCGAGTGTCCAGGTCCAGCAGCAACTCAGATCAATAAAAAGGGCAAGCATTTCCCCAAAGATCTCAGTTAGCAAAACTTCAGAGCTTATAAAGACATTGTTGACTGAATGACTGGCTAAAACAGTTGAGAAATATCTCTGGTGAGAACAGACTCAGAATTTCCAATCCAATCCAAATTTATGTTACTTTGTCAATTTTATACAGTTTGCCTCTGCCAAATATGTTGCAGCCCAAGTTAAGTGCTTTTAAGGTCCAGTGGCTTCAATAGGAGTGACATAGGGTGTGATCACATGAGCAGTTTGGCTTGACATAGCCACCCGTCCCCTCCAGATCAAATGGGTGCAACCAACCATGCTCATCTGGCTTCCATGCCCCAGTCGTCCATACCTCGCACTAAATTGACTTCCAATTGGATTAAATAGCCACAGGCTAATTCCGGTTGCTATCTTGGTGAGTTGGCTTCCATGGCGAGTTTCTGGGCGCCTGATCGCCTGGGCCCCCGGTCACATGGAAGGTTTTGGCCCGGGAGAGGGATGGATCAGGGGTGCAGCAAGCAGGCGCGATCTCACCGCAACATCTGGGAAGCGGTGCACACCCGTCCCCGATCCGGCCCTTCAGGCTGAAAACCCACAGTAAAAAAGAACCACAGTAAAAAAGAACCACAGTAAAAAAGAACCACAGTAAAAAAGAACCACAGTAAAAAAGAACCACAGTAAAAAAGAACCACAGTAAAAAAGAACCACAGTAAAAAAGAACCACAGTAAAAAAGAACCACAGTAAAAAAGAACCACAGTAAAAAAGAACCACCCCAGAGGAGGACTTACCGGGAACGCCGCATCAAGCGCGGCCGTGGGATCGCTGCTGCGCTCGTCGTCCAGAGCAATCCAGGCTCCTGGCCGAACTGCGCATGCGCACACATGCACAGTTCAGCCCCCCCTTTGCGGGTCTTCCCCCCCCCCCCCCGTGTGGCAGGGGC
Organism: Gekko japonicus; assembly: GCF_001447785.1. Taxonomy (NCBI): domain Eukaryota; kingdom Metazoa; phylum Chordata; class Lepidosauria; order Squamata; family Gekkonidae; genus Gekko; species Gekko japonicus. Next base: position 1,591,730 of record NW_015169781.1, on the reverse strand, counting down.
CTGGGAGTGCCATGGAAACACATGAGCAGTGTGATCATTTCTCTCTGTTTCTGGCATATACACTTTTTTCCTCTAACCCCACTCCAATGTGTGCTTCATCACCCCCCATCAATTGACTGTGGCACTCCTGTGTGGAAGTGCATGCATGCATGCAAAGCCTAGTGTTTTGGTGAGAATGTGTGGGAAAGTGAATTCCACCAATGTGAACGACTGACCACGGGCCCACAGCACTATGATGCTGGCTTAGCAGCCTCTGTGTGATTGAAACAAAGTGTCCCAAACCCAAGTGTCTTATTTAAAGCTGATATACTGCCGCGGCAAACTGCTCATCAGACCACAGCCATTGTATAATCCTATGCATCGTTTCTCTGGTCTTTCGATTTCAGTGGGCTTATACTGGACTCAACCTGCAAAGGATTGCATTGTTAAACATGTTCTTAGCTCTCTCACTGAAATCAATGTAAGAACATAAGAACATAAGAGAAGCCAATGTTGGACCAGGCCAATGGCCCATCCAGTCCAACACTCTGTCACACAGTGGCCAAAAATACCAGGTGCCATCAGAAGGTCCATCAGTGGGGCCAGGACACTAGAAGCCCTCCCACTGTTGCCTCCTCCCCCCAAGCACCAAGAAAACAGATCATCACTTTCCCCAGCCTGAGAGTTCCTATCTATACCTTGTGGCTAATAGCCACTGATGGACTTCTGCTCCATATGCTTATCTAATTCCCTCTTGAAGCTGTCCATGCTTGAAGCCACCGCCTCCCCCTGTGGCAGTGAATTCCATGTGTCAATCACTCTTTGGGTGAAGAAGTACTTCCTTTTATCCGTTCTAACCCGACTGCTCAGCAATTTCATTGAGTGCCCACGAGTTCTTGTATTGTGAGAAAGGGAGAAAAGTACTTCTTTCTCAACCTGCTCTATCCCATGCATAATCTTATAAACTTCAATCATGTCACCCTTCAGCCGTCATTTCTCCAAGTTAAAGAGCCCCAAGCGCTTTAACCTTTCTTCATAGGGAAAGTGTTCCAACCCTTTTATCATTCTAGTTGCCCTTTTCTGCACTTTTTCCAATGCTATAATATCCTTTTTGAGGTGTGGTGACCACAACTGTACACAGTACTCCAAATGAGGTTGCACCATTGATTTATACAGGGGCATTATGATACTGGCTGATTTGTTTTCAATTCCCTTCCTAATAATCCCCAGCATAGCGTTGGCCTTTTTTATTGCAGTTGCACACTGTCTAGACATTTTCATTGAGTTATCTACCACGACTCCAAGATCTCTCTTGGTCAGTCTCTGCCAGCTCGGACCTCATCAATGTGCATTTATAGTTAGGATTTTTGGCTCCAATGTGCATCACTTTGCACTTGGCCACATTGAACCCCATTTGCCACATTGACGCCCACTCGGCCATCCTCGACAGATCCCTTTAGAGTGCCTCACAATCCTCCCTGGTTCTCACCACCCTGAACAACTTCATGTCATCCACAAATTTAGCCACTTCACTGCTTACTCCCAACTCCAAATCATTAATAAACAAGTTAAAAAGCATTGGACCGAGTACTGATCCCTGTGGTACCCCACTGCTTACCACCCTCCACTGAGAAAATTTCCCATTTAGACTCACTCTCTGTTTCCTATTAATTAGCCAGTTTTTGATCCACAAGATGACTGGTCCTTTTATCCTATGACTATTGAGCTTACTTAGGAGCCTTTGATGTGGAACTTTATCAAAAGCTTTCTGGAAGTCAAGGCAAGCAACATCTATTGGGTCCCCCTTGTCCACATGTTTGTTCACTCCCTCAAAAAACACTAACAGGTTAGTGAGACAAGATCTTCCCTTAGTAGTGCTTATGGGTGCGATCACATGCAGAATTAGCTGTGCCATAGGCGCGAATGCCGGGCGGATTTTAAGGGTGTGATCAGATGCCAACATCTGCCAAGCATCTCGCTCCCATTGGCAACCCATTTTGCTCTGCTGCAGAAGGGGAGTAAAAAGACACCGGGGAAAACCCAGTAGCAAACGGGTTTGCTATGGGCCAGGAATGGACTTTCCCCAGTGTGATCATGCCAGAGCGCTTCCATGGCGTCAGGATGGTCTGATTGGGCCATCCCGACTCCATGTTGTTGTCCCCCCCCCGTTTTGGTATGCGCATCATCGCACACTGCATAGGGAACACTCGATGCAGAGATGCAAATCAGTGATCCCTCATTGAAGTGCACCAAAAATATGCGGCCAAAAAAAATCCCTGACTCACCCATGGTTGCGTCTGATCACACAGTGGCAGGCCGCCCCCGCAGCTCCCAGCAACTGTGTGATAGCACAAATGCGGGTCAAATTACTGTGGAGCAAATAGCCTTGCTTCCCTCCCCGCATTATCTTGCACATATGAACACTGCCTATGTGTGGCTGATTTATGCTCCCATCTTTGCTGCCCTGTTTTAAACTTCCTGAATGTTGATCTTATCCTTATTAAATGGAATCTGAACTGTCTATTCTGTTGCATGTGTTCTTTCATATCTTATCATGGGACAGAATATTTTGTTGTATTAATAGTGCAAAGGCATTGGATTTTCTTTCCCTGGCACAGTATTGCTCTGTCACGTTCGACCTGTGATTCATTACAGCTCCTAATGCTTTGACAAGCCTAATCCCCCATTTTATTGTATGCATTTGCTCAGCTATATGTGAACTCTTGGACTTGCCCATTTTATAGTTCTCAGGCTATTACTTTCATATCAAGGTCATTTTGAATTAGAGTTTTAGTTTTCACTGGTCTTCCTGTCCTTCCCAGCTTTGTATCATTAACAAGTTGGATACAAATATTCTCTACGGCTTTCACCCTAGTAACAGAAATGCAACATGGTACTGTACACTTCCTTCCAGGTATTTATTGCTGGAGAAGCAACAGCCTGCTAAGAGTCTAAAATTGTAAACAATGCTGAAATAGTAATATAGTACACTTGTACCCTAGGGGGAGCTGTGGAGCATTCTCTAGTGTTTAGGGTTTATTGAATTGTTTTTCTCTTGCAGTTCAGCCTGCCTCTTGTTTCTCTTTCTGATTTGTGATAGTATGTGTTAGTACTTGTGCTCCGAAGGCCAATCTGTTGCCTTAATGGCCTGCACTCAGTTCTTATCTTTTTGCATAATCCTGTTGCAGCAAATTCCTAGAAAGCAAACTCCAAAGCATGGATTGGATTTTTCCTGAATTCTGCCAACAGGTTCTGGACCCAGCCCCTAGGATAAATTGCCAGAAAGTTATAACTCTGAGTCAGTAAGAGAAAGGAGAGACACACCCAATTCAGAGGAAGATGGCAAGCAGTGCAAATATTAATTTTGCAGTTGCCAAACTGAATAGTAGCAATTATCAGTTGTGGAAGTTCAAACTATAAATACTGCTGTGCAAAGATGAGATCTGGGATGCTTTAAGCACTAACAGACCATCCAATGATCCTGCAGAATGGGACAAGAAAAACAGGCAAGCAAAAGCAACTATAAGCCTGTTAGTGGAAGATGATCAGCTGATCCACATAAGGAAAGAAGAAACAGCTAAAGGTGTGTGGAATGCACGCCAGAAAGTACATGAGTGTTTGAACCTAAACAACAAGCTGTATCTGCTGTGTAAACTGTATAAAATGAGAAATTAAATGAAGTACTCTTCAAAGAAGGATTAATGAGAGGCAAAGCAGATCTATGTTTGTACACAAGAGAGAAAGATATCTGATGGACATACATTCTGATTTAGGGGGATGACATAATACTTCGTTTTGAACAAAAAGGGAACTGTGATAGGATAATATACCAGTTGAATCAAAATTCTGAAGTGAAACAACTTCGAGACATCACTTATTTCCTTAGTATTCAGATAGAAGGAGAAGCTGATGGGACCTATCTCATTAGTCAGAAACAAAAAATAACTGGGATGCTGGAGCATTTTGGCATGAAAGATTTTTGTATGAAATGAGATGTATGAGATTTTTGTATGAGATGAAAACACCCATGGCAGTAGGAGACCTGAAAAATGACAGCAGTCAAGAAGCATTGTCAGATAATAATCAATAACATGAAGCAATTGGAAAACTATTGGATCTAGCCACAGTGTCTAAACCAGATATAAGTGCTGCTGTAAGATTTCTGAGTGGGAAAGTTTCTGCAGCTAGCCAGGGAGAGTGGAAGTCAGTGAAAAGAGTGATGCTGTATCTGAAGGGAACAAGCTAGTTGAAGCTGCTACTACCAGCAACTGCAGATCCAAAATTGAAAGCATATGTGGATGCTGATTGGGTTGGGGAGACCACTGACTGGAAGTCCACCAGTGGATATCTGTTTCAGTATGGAGATGAGACCATTAGCTGGACAAATCAGGAACAAACAACTGTAGCACTTTCTTCAACAGAAGTGGAATGTGTTGGAGCTGCACAAGCATGCCAAGAGGCTATCTGGATTCATCAGTTAATTTTAGACCTGAACCAAGAACAATCTTTGAGGACGATCAAGGGTATATAAAACTGCCAAAGACTGAAAGGTCAACCTATGATTAAAACATATTGATGTTAAGTATCATCTTTTGAAAGATACACAGAATCAAGGCCTCATTAACATGCAGTATTTACCAACTGAAGAAATAACTGCTGATGCTCTCACAGAACCATTGTCTGGAGACTGCCATTGGATCCTTCTAGTAAAAGTAAACATGGTGATAGTACACAAGCTGTCGAGAAGGAGTGTTGGAGAAGTGACAACCTGTTAAGTGTATAAAATTGTAAATATTGCTGAAAGAGCAGCTTAGTCTACTTGTATCCTAGTGGGAGCTGTGGAACATTCTCTAATGTTTAGGGTTTATTGAATGTTTTCTCTTGTAGTTCAGCCTACCTCTTGTTGTTTTCTCTCTCTGCTATATGTTAGTACTTGCGCTCTGAAGGCCTCTCTGTTACATTAATGGCCTGCAGTCAGTTATTGTCTTTTTGCATAATCCTGTTGCAGTAAATTCATAGAAAGCAAACTCCAAGGCATGGATTGGATTGTTTCCGGAACTCTGCCAGCATTTATTATTTTAAAACATTTATTTTATGTTATAGGAACTCAGTGTAGTTTACAATGTAAATAATAACAAAATACAACCTATATACTAATTCCCAAAGTCTGTTCTCTGTGTGGATACTTATTTCCACCAACAGAGGGCTCACTCTCCCCAAATAGCTTTTTCTACAGACTCAGGGGACTCTGTGGATCTTCAGAAAAATCCAAAAAGTTAAAAAAAACACCTTGGGGAGGGTTGAATCCCCCCCCCCAATACCGTCTGAAATAGCCTCCACGTGGATCTACTCCAGGCATCAATGGTGAGAGATTAGAACATTCGAGGGAGGGACGACTTCTAACTGGTTCTGTCAGTGAAAGGCAGGGGGAGGGGGAAGGGCCCTTTCCAGGCCTATTTTGGCCTTTGAGGGATGGAGCCTTGGGGCCATGCCTGACAAAGGTTGTCAGTGCCAAGCAGGGGAATTCCAAGAGATTTTGTAATGGGCTCTAAGGAGGGCTGGGTTTGGTGAAGGAAGAGGCTTTAGCTGGGTATAATGCCACAGAGTCCACCTTCCAAAGCAGCCATTTTCTCCAGGGAGACAGATCTCTGCTGTCTTGAGTTCAGTTGTAATTCTGGGGGAGGGGGTCTCCAGGTCCTCCAGGCCACCAGCAGGGGATGAGGGGGTAAGGTTGCCAGTTCCAGGCTGAGAAACTTCTGGAGATTTGGGGGTGGACCCTGGGAAGGACAGGAACCTTGGTGAGGTACAATGCCATTTACTCCACCATCCAAAGCATCAATTTTCTCCATGGGAAGTTATCTCTGTAGTCTGGAGATGAGCACTAATTCCAGGGGATCCCAGGTCCCATGTGGAGGGTGGCATCCTAGCACCCTTTAGGTGACTCGATACCACTGGATTTGCATGACTCAACTAGGCCTGGCTGCTTGATACTGTTCATCAGCAGCCACCCAATGAAAGCCAGTGTGGTGCAGCAGTTAGAGCTTTTAAGTAGGGTCTGTGAGACCCAGGTTCAGATCCCCACCTTGCAGTGGTGGCTGACTGGGTGATTTTGAACCAGTCACATATTTTCAGCCTAACCAGCCCCATAGGGTTGTTGTGCAGATAAAAAGGAGGAGAGAATAATGTAAGCTGCTTTGGTCCCCACTGTGGAGAAAGACTGTAATTTTCCTAGGTAGAGGCTGTGAGGGTGGAGATGGTAAGCTAAAGACAGAGAGGCAGATAAAGGTAGGTTGGCTGTTGGGTGGGAAGGAAGTAGGGTTGCCAACTCCAGGTTGGGAAATTCCTGGACATTTGAGGGGTGGAGCCTGGGGAGGGTGGGATTTGAGGATGGGAGGAACTTCAGACTGGTATAATGCCATAGACTCCACCCTCCAAACCAGCCATTTCCTCCACGAGAACTCAAGGTGAGGGCTGGAGATCACCCAGAATTACAACTGTTGTCCAGGTGACAGAGATCAGTTCCCCTGGATAAAATGGCTGCTTTGGAGGGTTGAGTCTATGGCATTATACCCTGCTGAGGCTCCTTGCCTCCCCAGGCCTCACTGTCCCAAGGCTCCACCCCCAAATCTCCAGGAATTTCCCAGCCTGGAGCTGGCAGCCCTGAGGTGACTTGACCTCTGTAGCTGGGAGATCCATTGAGATTCCCAGACTGCTGCCACTGCTGCTGCTGCTGTGGGGGGAGAGGGAGCAGGTGGGTGGCTGGGAGCACCAACACCACTGCTGCTGCTGCTGCTGCTGTGTGGGGTGGAGAAGGAAGCAGGCAGGAGTCTGGGAGAGTGATGGGGCAGAAAGAGAGAGAGTGATGGGGTGGGGGAGGCAGAAAAACAAAGAGAATGACGAGGGAGCAGAAAGAGAGAGGAAGTCACATCCATGGAGGAGAGACAGAGAGTAAAAAAAGGGGGGCAGAAGGGAGAAAGAGTGGGAGAGAGGTAGGGGGAGAGGGGAGGAAGCAAAGGTGTGAGGAATGGGATAACCATCCTGCAAGTTTCTTGCGGGTATCCATTTGTAAAATACATAAAAACCACTAGTTAAAATCAATAATTTAAAACTGTCCACAGGCATCATGAATCAAAGTGTCTTCATTTGCCTCCTAGAAATCGAGTGTGAGGGGGCCAGGTGGACCCTCCCTGGGGAGGTTGTCTCCAGTGACACTCTAGCCATCTTCCTTCCCATTTCATTGCCATCAGTTTTCCTGTGAACCAGAGAGACTGCTTGGCTTTCTCTGGAGGAGAGTGACGTGCTTAGGGGTGATTCTGTCAACAGCCTGGGTCATGTGCCTATTCCAGAAAGTGGACAGGGCCTTGACAGAACCATCACAGGTGGCTAGAAACAACCAAAGTCCAGCCTCAGCAACTCTGTTAGTGCCTTAGAGACCACTTGGCTCAGACCCTTCATTTGCAGTGGTAATACATCAGGGGCTCTTCAGCTTAGTTTCTTCCCAGGCTGTTTACACTTTCCGGTCCCCTTCTGTGGACCATGCTAGCTCTATAACAAAATGGCGAGGTTGTTATTGAATGCATTTGAGACCTTTTGAGGTCAGCAGCAATGACTGTTGAGAACGCAACTCTCCTATAGATGGAAATTAAAAATTACTTTAATTGAAGCAAGAAACATATTGATGCTGAACTTAGTGCGGACGCCCGATCAGCATAGCCCGCTGCAGCCCAGAACTCCTGAGCTCACGCAATCTGCCGGCATCAATACTTATGTTTGGAACTCAAAAGTACTGCCGTCCAATCAGTTTCTCTCACTTGGTTTAGTGTGGTCCAGTCTCTCTGCATGCTTCGTTGTAATTTTGAGCCTCTTCTTTGAACTGTTGTCCCTCCTTTGACTTATGCAAGTGCTGCGTTTTGCACTCCAGGCAGGTCTCCTGTATCCATTCGACTGCCTTTGGTTCATATTTGTCCTTTATGGGTGTATTTTAGTTTTGTTTACCACTCTGTCTTTTGATTTTCATGTCATTTTTATAGTAGCCTTTTTTGTGGTGATCTTTTCCCTCCTGATTTATCTTTCCATTATAATGGTTTTTCTTCATGTTTCCCCTCATCTATCTGCTGTAGCCAGCCAGAGAGCACATCTTTCTACTGCAGTGTTTTATTTTTCTGATCAGCAGATTGTTTTTGTGCTCTGCCTCATTGATTTATGCCCTTTTGTTGGACAGGAGTTTGAGTAGCCTTTCTCTGGACGGTTAGACAATTTTTGTGGTGGGTCATTTCTTTGCTTTCCTCTTGGTTTTAAAGAGCACATCCATATATTGTGCAAAAAATCCGCTCTTTCTTCTAATGCAGCATTTTGTTTGCTGAAATCAGATTGAAAATAATCAGTTTTGTTCAATATTAATTTACTCAGAAAGCTTGTTGGCTGAGAAACCCTGTTGGACAGGATGTGAAATGAAACAACTGAAAAATAGGGGTGTCAGCCTATTTTGATTGATTAGTTGCCTGGCCTTTCACTGATTGATTAGCTAGGTGAGATAAGTATCGCTGTATGCCACTGTCAGTGAAATTCGAAGAATATTTAGTCAGTCAATTAATCTCACTTGACTAGAATAGATTTAGAATTCATATTGGGTAAGAGAAATCATTTTAATTTGCTTGACAACATGAATACATTCTCTCTGTGGTCCATAAAATGTGTGGGGGCAATCCCTAAGAAATGCAGTTGGGGGAGGATGGCAGAACTGGAGACTTGACAGGAAAAAATGACAACAGGCTGCTGCCCTGACCCCCTCTGCTGAGGCATGGAGGAGGATGAGGAACATGGAGACCCCCTGGAGACCACCAAGGAACATGGAGGCCTCCTGGAGACTACACAGAGGCAAGCAGTGGCAAACCACCTCCGAATGTTTCTTGCCATGAAAAACCCATGAGGGGCCACCATAAGTCAGCTGCGACTCAACGGCACTTTCCACCACCAAAGTTAGAAGTAACCTTGCTGCTAGTAATCCTGTTGCAGCTGTTTATTACAAGGGAAATGCTTGAAGCCTTCTGGATGGACAACCAATATGACTGACTGCCTACTTGCTCATCAAGTTGGAGGAGCCACATGGTTTTGGCCATGAGCTGGAAATCTTTGGAAATGATGGTTGTTCTTCTTGTACGTATTTTCCTTTTGAGTAGGTAAAAGAAAATACATTCCAACCATCCACATTTTAGAAGCTATTTTAGAAGAAACAATACAAGCGGGACAGTTTACAGCATATGTTTCCTTAAAATGCACATACACACACCTTTGGGACAAAGTTTGAGTCCAGTGGCACCTTTAAGACCAACAAAGTTTAATCCTGGGTGCACACTTCATCAGATACATTGAAGCAGTTTCCCTCAACCCTTACATATAGGTCGGGGGTAATTGCCAGGAAGGGCTAGTTAGTTAAGATGCATAAGTAACTGAGTTATAAGTATAGCTGAGATTGGATTAAAGCAGCTGTTAAGACCTGTGAATGGCAGCAAAGTAGCATTAAAAATACAAGAGTTAGCAAACGTAAGAACTAAGTTTGGGTCCAGCTGCACCTCCAAGACCAGCAAAGTTCAGTTCTGAGTATAAGCGAGAACTGAATGACTTAGCACAGAGGTGTCAAACTCATTTGTTGAGTGCCAGATCTGACATAAATGTCACTTTGTCGGGGCCAGGCCAGGTGTGCCATAAAACAGTAATGCCAGGTGCTGGAGATAGAAACTGTATAAAAGACAGCAGCTGGGGGGTGCAAAGGAAAACCCATATGGACAGACTGAAGAGCCAGCGGTGCAGCACTGGGCAGATGCTCCCACACTGCTTGACTGCTGCAGATGAGGTTGTTCCACCATGCTGAAGCCACAACGGGGGCCCCTCCCCCCCCCCCCAAAGCAGTTTCCTGTTCCCTCCCTTGCACCAGTTGCTCGCGGGCCAAGGAAGAACCTTGGATGGGCTGGTTCTAGCCCCCAGGCCTTATGTTTAACACCCCTGATTTAGCATGTGTAGATGAACACTTCCTCAGATACATTGAAACAGATTTCCTCAAGTGTTACATATAGGTGGGGGGGGGTTAGTTGCTAGGAAGGGCTAATTAGAGTCAAGATGCATTACTAAGATTGGAATAATTCAGTTGGTAAGGTCTGTGAATAGCAGCAAATAACATACAGTTAATAAAAGGGTTAACAACAAACGTAAGAACTAAGTTTGAGTCCAGTGGCACCTTTAAGACCAACGAAGTTTAATTCTGGGTGTGAGAACTTATACAGCTTTAGGAAGAGTCTAATTATATATAATTCCTATGGAGAATTAGAGTGTATTATGCATTTTATTTCTCATTGGAGAACAGGCATTTCTGTAATGTATGTGATTATTGTATTGCAGCTATAATCAGTGTAGGTTAAAAACTTTTTTTGCAGGTCATAATCTTAAAAGTTCAGCTTGTCTAAATGGGAGACAACAGAGAAAGTTACTCTACCTGAGACCAGAGGTAGTACAAATTGATTAGATACTGAACTAGGATAAATAGAAGTACTTGTATAGAGGCACTTGAAATAATGAAGATTGTAATAAAGATCATAAATGCAAAATCCCTTTGTCCAACAGTATTGAAAGTTTGGGATATTGTGATATGAATGAAACTAATGAATTACATTTAATTGATGGTGAATTTCCTTGGGAATTTAGTGAGCATCCATAATAAAGGGGGGAGGGTTAAAAGGATGGTTAGATATTTATCATCATCAGGGTGATGGATGAAATCCTTCAACTACTACTAATGGGATTTTAAAAATTCAGATAAAGAGGATTTCATACTTACTTTAGATAAACTATCATTCATTTAAAAAGGAGTGGGTGATTTGTTCTGCAGAGAGAACCACCTTGGAAATATATAAGCTCGATGGACTCAGTTAGTTTACAAATATTATTTACATATAAATGGCATAATTTGCATCAATTTAGGCACCAGTTTTCATTTTGTGGACAGTACTTCGATTCTGACCTGATTTGAGCTGTTTCCATGAAAAAGACTGAACATAGCATTTTAAAGAAGTTTTGGAAATTAATAATTAGTGAATGGAGATATTGATTTACGTGTAATATTAAGGGAACTTCAAGGCTCGCAAAACATATACCACTGAAAACAAATAATAGTTAGTGTATGTTGCAACAATTTGCACAATTCATTGTCAGAAATGAGATATAATTCCAACTGCTCAGGTTTTCTGTTGGTGTTATTAGCCAATCAATCATTTAGGTAGTTGTAATTCAGCATCCTTGGGTGACCTAGCAAATACTTCAGTATATTTGGCTGCCTCAGTCTAGTGCATACTTTGTGTCATGACTATGGACTTCTGCTACCTGCAAGACCGATGCTCTTTGTTTCATTGGGGGCAGCTGCTCTTGGAACATGTGCATGCTACTTGTCACCCTGCTTCCCCCATTAACATTAATCCATGTAATCAAGAGCTCCACATGATAATCTGCACACATATGTCAAACTTAGACATTTGCCATATGTTTCTTAACTGCCTGTCTTTGGTATCTGTAAGCTCACTGCCTTGTTTCACTGTGGCTGGGAATTAGAGGGGAGTGTGTGAGTGCGTGTGTGGAGTTGCTTTGCTGAGAGTCACGCTGGCTTGCAACTGTGTCCATGTGGGGCCTCCCCTTGGTGGGAAGTATGCGTGCTTGACCTTGAGTACCAGACACTGGTGTCAGACACTGCTAGACAGGGGTCTTGTTGTAGAAAAAGAGCTGCCGGAGCTCATTAGCATAACTCATTAGCATAACTTATTTGCATATGCCACGCCCCCTGACATCACTGGAAGTGACAGAAGGCCACACCCCCTGATATCACCGGAAGTGTGTCAGAAGGCCCGGCTACTTACCCTCCTGCTTCATCCTCATTCCCAAACGGAATGAGTATCGAAGCAGAGGGCGGGGTAAAGAAGGGGGCGGGGCTTCACCACGTGACCGCCCCGCCCCCTAGAGGTTCTCTTCCGGAGCTCCGTACCTGAGAGCTCCCCCCCGACTAGAGCCCTGCTGCTAGATAATGTAACTGTAGATTTGCAGGTGTTGTAGGAGGGCCGATGGTGTACCATAGATTTTGGCAGGCTGGATGTGTAGGTGTGATTGGTCTAGTCACGGGGGGGGGTGTTTGAATTATGTATAATTGGAGAACTGGCACAAAAGGAGTCAGTTCTGACACAGACTCCTCTATGCTTGAAACCTCTTTACCTTGCAATAAACAAATCACTGCCAAGAGAGTGTTGTTGGGAGTGAGTTCCTTCAAGACCTGACAACATCTCAACCTCAGACGACTGGGTCATCCTTCTACAGCTAAACAACACTATAGAAGTTGGTTAAAGTATGAATAATAATAGTTCAGAAGGAACAAATGTCAGTTTGGTTCATTATTGTCATGGGTCAATCAGGAGAGATAGACTCAGGAGGAGAGGACTCCTCAGGAGAAGAGGAGTTCTATGTTCCCAGTTCTGAATCCTGCTGCATCTTCCAGCAAGCAAGAAGATGAACTGCAGGCTCATCAGAGTTCACAGCTGACAGCTGATACATAGCCACCAGCATCTTCCAGCCCGTTCCAACAGATGTAACAGGTGGTCATTACCCGCCCTCCAGTTTCACCCGCACCCTTTGAGCGCCAGAGACAAAGGCTTCGAATGGAACTCCAAGAGAGAAGACAAAACACATGTCTTCTGATCCAATGCCAGCTGCTTGCTGATGATGAGTAGCTGTAGGGTTACTCCCAAGCAGTAGGCTGCAAGTAAGACCTTCCAGCAGATGCCTATAAAAGCCAGTCAAGGGAGACTGCTCAATGTGGACACAACAAATCACCACCCGGTGGATTCTGCAACCACAGCTCCTGACTCTGCTTTGCCTCAGTAACCTTTGGACTGGCTTTGGACTTGAATCTTAGACCTGCTTGCTCTTGTGTATGACTTTGGACTGAATGACTCTGCCTTGCTTTACTTCTGGAACCCTGGCTTTGGACTGACATTAATGTTGACTCTGGACTCTGGCTTCCACTGCACCCAGCCCCTTACAATTATTTCCAGTTTCCATGACCCAGCTAGGGGATATTTGCATTTGAAGAAACATGCTGAAATTCTGCTAGTTGGGTAGAATCTGGTGGGATATTAAATTTCTTAAAAGAAGCTTGATAACACATACTTCTGGTGCTTTGTGTGGGTCTTCATCTGTAAATCAATTGTGAACATGCCTCAGTGGGCAACTGTTGATCAGAACTTCATAAAATCTGGTCTTTGCTTTGGAGCATGTATAAACAATGAAAAAGCCAGAAAGTATTGAGGAAATGCCCAACTGAGGCCCCGGTCACACAAGAGGATTTGGGCCGGGAGAGGGACGGAATGGATGAGTGGCAAATGGGCGCGATCCCACGGCAACATCTGGGAAGCGTTGCCTGCCCGTCACCGATCTGTCCCATTCGCCCAAAACCCTGCACCAAAAAAGAACCACCTACCTGGGTGGTTCATCTGGAAAGGCAGCGGCAAGTGCGGCCGTGGGATCGCCGGTGCGTTCTTTTGCCGGCGCATTCCCGGCTCCTGGCCGAACTGCGCATGTGTGAGCATGTGCAGTTCGCCAGCCTCCCCCTCCCACCATCGCTTTCTCCCCAGCATCTGATCGTGCTGGGGAGCAACGGCGCCGCGGCTCAGGGGATCCGTGGGATCCCACCGCGGCGTCTCTAGTTTGGTGTAGCTCAGATTAGCCGCACTTCGGTCGTCGTTTTTCCTGCCGTGTGGCAGGGACCTGAGATAAACAAAACTATTAAGGGCTGGGAGTTTGTGACAATTCATCTTGGTCTTGGGAACCACTAGGAGGTGAAAATGTATTTCAGAAGGCTTTTTTTGGGGGGGGGGGAATTCAGCTCCATTCTGTAGGGCAATGGTCCTTTAAAAGGAAGGCAAAAATAAATAAGCAAGCAAGGTAGCCCTATAGGGGTTCAGACCAAGAACCAGGGATTCTGCAACCCACTTAAGGGTCCTCCTGTGTCCTGACCTATCAATTCAGGACCTTTGTTGTATATAATAATATTCTCCCTCAGTATGTACCTGAAATTCCTTGCTGTACAAAAATCAAGAACTGTACTAGGTAAGTATTGTGATTACTTTCACAGCAGATATGGTAAATTAGCAAATTCAAACCTATTTTGATGCCTAAAATATTGTAATTTTGTGAATTCTAAAAATGCCAGAAAAGACAGTTCCCTCCTCAAGACTGAAAGAACTGAATATTTGGGGGCAGTGGAGACATAGTGATACTTTGATTTCCCACATCTTTCATATCGTACTTAAAAAAACTTTTATCTGCTTATAAATCTTGTCCATCTCTTTCTGTGCAAACCACATCTAGAAGTTATACTCTTAGAAGCTCATTGATTCACGAATCTTGAGCAGCATGCAAACCACTTTATCACAGTATACATTTGTATAGTACATTGTTTGTAGGAAGACACGCATGCAACAAATTGGTGGCCATTAAAAGTGTCAGTTGCGAACCCACGTATTTTTTTCAGCTCTACTTTGGCTAGCAAATGACTAACCTACCTTGTATGTTTTGCATAGAGCTTTCAAAATCTAAGTATCATCTAAGCCAGAGGGAATGCTTTCATTATAGATCGCTGAAGGATATATTAGCTCTTAAAAATATGGGGGGGAAAGACATGTGAGATTTGGTACTTTAATAGCACCAAATGGTTTTGCCCCCAGAATGTTGTGCCCAATTGCCATTTTGGGACAGTTTGAAAGACTATCTGTTCTATTTATCTGCTGCAGCTAGATTGTAGGTTAATGTGTGGGTTACACAAGGAAGGAATTCATTATTTTTATCACCTTTTTGCTATGTGGGTGGAAAACTTGCTTAGCTGAACATGGAATAGTCCTAATGGGGATAAGGATAACAAAAGAGGTTAGCAAGTATTTTGAAATGAGAAATATTTCACACTTTACGTGGCAATTTTCTCTGTAATGTCTGCACAGGTGTTACCTACAGTAAATTTGTAAAGTGTGAAAGGCAAACTCATCTCCCGATACATTTGGTGGACGTACTCATCTCTGCCAAGCCACTGGGATTGTCCTTGCCCTTGTAGGGACTCTTATGATTCAGATGCTGAATCCTTATCAACATGGAACCCCCTGAAGCTCCTCTGGAGGAGGAGAAGTTGTTAGCCTGTGAACTTGGGTCTGTGTCTGGACTTTTCAGGTAAAGAGTCTGAAGCTCTAGTGCTTAAGCATGCCAACTCTTTACATCTGTCTTCTCCTCAAGAGGGTCCCTGATGGAGGATAAATTCAGCTGCAAGCCAGAATGCCTTCCCTTTAATCTTGCTTCTTCAGTTTATGGAGGTGTAGAAGCAACTGGTCCCTCTAAGTGACCTCTCCTTCTGAGAGGGAGTAATCAGTAATCCTTGGATTTACCTAAAAAAAATTCTAGACACAGACCCAAGTTCACAGGCTAACAACTAAAAAGAGTTTACTACTAAAAATTAGGAAGGATTACATGAGAATTTAATAGAACAGGCAAAAACAGTCCCACCATTTTTCCAGTTCTTGTCAACCCTAAGACGGACATTTGCATCTGGATCTCTAAATAAAAGGGAGGAAGGATAACCAAAACACTACCTAACTTTGAACTGGCCACTGACTAGGTTAGAGGTCAATTCATTATGCATCTACTTGACTAAATCCATCAGCACAATTCCTTGCAGTGGCAAGATCTATGTAACTCTGCTGACTTATTTTATGTATTTATTTATTTAATTAATTTGTACCCCGCCCTCCCGGCAAAGCAGGGAAAAGGTTTCCATTGGTTGCACTCTCTGTGAACTCCCTTTCTGCTGCAACCTAGGACACAAGGGGGATTGCTTCCAGTCCAGACCCCTTTGGACTGCCTTGTGTGGCACAAATTGGCTGTAACTCTCTGTCTGTTCTCTCTGGACTCTGGGAAGAAGTGAACTCTCAAGATGCTTTTTAAGACTCTCTTTAACTCAGTTCAAACTGTTTGTACTAATCCTTGGGGAAGTCAGCTGTCTGCTCTAGGACTCTCCTGCGTTTCAACATAAACTGCTTCCTGATTTAAAGTCATTGTACTGCTTCCACAAAGCCTCTGCCCACCATGTCCAGTCATTCCACGGCCAGTTGCAAATGCCTCTTCACAGCTTTACAGACGGGAGGGATGCCAGCTCTCCTGGATTGCCCTGGATTATGGGGGGGAGGGAATATTTGCTGCAGCTGTTTTGGGCACATGGGGGAACACCTTCGAGATGCCATGGACTACCTTACAAGGCTCCAAGTTTTTTTGCTTCTTCGATTTGCCTCATATTAGAAGAGACTTTAACCTTTCTCCACGCACTCCAGATGCCTTCGGACTGCCTTTTAAAGGTGCAGACAGTCTGTGCCTTACTAAGAGCCATTTGCCTCTCCCTTCCAGATGCATGGGGGGGAGTTGCTTCTAGATACAGATGGACTACTTACTTTGGACCCATGGGAAGAAGAAAACTTAAAAAAAACTTATCCAAAGCCTGCTTCTTTGCACAAACCAGTTGTTCTCCTCAGCTTTGGACTACAGTTGTACATTTTCTAAGGACAACATTTCTCACTTTGAACCATTGAGCGAGTGACTGGCAAGCACCTCCCCATCGTCAAGTCTCATCAACAAGCCTTCCCTGCATTCTCACAAGATACTGGCTCCTTCAAGAGCTACAGATTGCCAGTGGTGTACATTTTGGGGGTTTCTTGGGGGTGTGTGATTGTTAAAGCTCACCTTCACACCGATGTCTCAAGTTATTGTATAACTCATTCATTTTACTTTGCAGTATGTATTCTGATAAACCCAGTCATTGTGTATTACCCATTTATTATGCTTTCTTAATTGTGTGTATATGTATTGCTATATTGAATACTAATTGCTAGTATAAAGGTACAGGTAAAGGTTCCATTGCTCGAAAGCCAGTTGAATCCAACTCTAGGGTTGCGGTGCTCATCTCCATTCCAAAGCCGAAGAGCCAGCGCTGTCCGAAGACGTTTCCGTGGTCATGTGGCCTAAACACCAAGGCGCATGGAACGCTGTTACCTTCCCACTGAAGTGGTACCTATTTATCTACTTGCAATTTCTTGCTTTCAAACTGCTAGGCTGGGAGGAGCTGGAACTAGAGACGGGAGCTCACTCCGTCATTTGGCACACTCGGGTCTCGAACTGCTGAACTACTGACCTTCCACAGCCTGCAGTTCAGCGTCTTAACCACTTGAGCCACCGCAGCTCCCAATTGCTAGTATACTCATTAGTAAATAGATAAGTTGTGTATCCTTATTGTACCAATTTTTTTATTGTTGATGTGTTGCTTTTCAATTGCTCATCGTGTGATCACCTTGAAATTTTATCTGGTTGTTTCAATGTCCCACAGTTGTTCATTGCTTGACCGTTGTTTCAGTGTTTGGGTATATTGTTCCTTAACCACCATTGGTTCTCTCATGGTTAAAGCTATAACATCGGGCTACTTGCTTTATCCTCAGTTCTGTACATTGATAGTTCAGTGATGTTGTATTTGATGGCTTTCTATAAGGCCTCATTCTGTAGCTTAGTCTGTATGTTTGCATATTCAACTGCCTTAGCTTCCTCATGTTACATATGTTGTTTTTCTTTCTGTAACCATACAGTTATACTTTAGTAACAGTTTTAAGATGTATTCATTTAAAATTGCTTGATGTTTTAGACATTTACAGTTTAGATTCATGGATAGAAAGTCCCTCTCCTGTGTGAAAAACACAACATACACATCTCTTTATAGGGATGACCCACATCTTCCCTTTCATATTACAATAATTCCCTCATACCATACACTCTTTTCCTGGGATCTCCATCCACTTGGCTTGCGTGAAACAAAGGTCATATGCCCTTGACATATTTCCCTTCGGGGGGGGGGGGATTATTACCAGTCAGTGCCGTCTCACAGAGGGGCAGTTGGTTTTCTAAGATAAAGTAATGCCATGCACCCTTCATATAAAAATCACTCCAGATGGAAATTAAATCTATCTCATAAGCCTGGCCTAGGACAAGGAATGGCAGGCACAGCCAGGGAAGGAGTATCTGGAAGTTCATCAAAGGAGGCTGGCTTGATAATAGTTCTCACCCATCCTAAAGAATATTTTACAACATTGGGGTCTCTCAGGAAAACAGCATCATATCTTCTTTTATCCCCATCTTGCTTCCCCCATTTGTCCACTTAGCATATTTACAACACCTGGAAGTTCTTCTACATCCTGCACATCAAGGGGCAGCCACAGATATTATCAGCTCTGGGAAAGCACTATTTTATTTATTTATTTATTTATTTATTTATTTATTTATTTATTTATTTATTTATTTCTTCGACTTGCTACCCCGCTCTAACCCCCGAAGGGGTCTCTGAGCGGCTACAGTTATTCCTTATCCCTAACCTATGGCCACAATTCTTAGGGGTGGGGACATCCCTACCGGCACCCAGTGGAGGGGGGTTTCTTTTTCTCGGGTCGGCTCCATCGTCTTCGGCTTCTGGCTCCTTTTTCTGGAGATCTTTTCAGCGGTGGATTGGTTGGCCCTTCTGCTGCACGGCCATGGCTCTGTCCTCGCTCATGCGTCATCCAGGCTCCGCCTTCTCCATCGCCGTCTGGTTTCGCCACCGATGTATCCGGACACCATTTTCGCCACTCGCTGCTTCCGCCGGACGCCGAGCTCCGACCCTCCAACGACCCCCACGATGGGGGAGGGTGCCCCCTACCATCTAAGGTAGGTTCCCATTTATCTACTTGTGCTTATTTTGATATTAATGGCGCTTTCGAACCGCTGGGTTAGCGGTATTGTTCCTTTGATGCAACCACATCAGCATACTCTCAGGTATCATTTCTGGGTATAAATATACCCAAGCTACCCACATTGTGTGTGTGTGTAACTTCACAGCCAAGACGCTGGCCACATTGCTCTTCAACAGACCTGAATCTTTTCATGACTAGTAGATATAGTCTCTTTCACAATATCTATTTCCCCCATCTCACTCTGTTCTTTTTAGCCAACCTTGCATGTGTGTTTCTAGTACATATTTTGTATGCGTGTTTTGCCTTCTAGTAGTTTTCAGTAAAACTCTGTTAGTTAAACTTCAGCCTGGTTCATTTGAGAGTTCTCTGGAGGAACGATCTTGGTATACAAGGTGGAAAAAGTCCCAAGGTACCCGACTCTCATGAAAAACTCAATCAACCAATTAATTAGGCCAGTTTGGGAAAACAGTAAATGCTACCGTTGTTCCTTTCCCAAGGTCCAGGCAGCATCTTCTCAGACTGGACAACAATCGGTAACATACCCATAGGTAAAGGTAAAGGTTCCCTTGCTCGAAAGCCAGTCGAATCCGACTCTAGGGTTGCGGTGCTCATCTCCGTTTCAAAGCCGAAGAGCCAGCGCTGTCCGAAGACGTTTCCGTGGTCATGTGGCCGGCATGACTAAACACCAAGGCGCACGGAACGCTGTTACCTTCCCACCGAAGTGGTACCTATTTATCTACTTGCAATTTCTTGCTTTCGAACTGCTAGGTTGGCAGGAGCTGGAACTAGAGACAGGAGCTCACCCCGTCTTGCGGCACCCGGGTCTTGAACCGCTGAACTACTGACCTTCCACAGCCTGCAGTTCAGCGTCTTAACCACTTGAGCCACCGCAGCTCCATAACATACCCATACACACCCTTAAAAGGTACCTGTAAGAAAGTTTTCTCCAAGAGGGGTAACAGCAGCTTTCACCTGAGCAGGAAAATAGTATGAGAGAAAAGGGGCAGTAATCTCCCCTTTTCAATTTTTGCTCCAGCAGTTACACTTCGATTTTGTTTAAAGCAGGATATCTGCTAAAAGGAAGGATCATGGTCCATGAAACTACAAAGAAGTTGTCGTTACACTCTTAGAAGGAGGGTATGAGGACAAATTCACACACCAATTTCACAGACTGGGCAGGGGTTTGGGTGGGGGCTCCACCAGTGGCATTCTCCCCTGATCCCTGCATGCTTGGAACAGAGAGAGCAGTGTACCACATTCTTGCTAAATGTGTTTCCCAATGACACTCTGTATGTTATTTTTATATTATTTTATACTGTCTCTGTCATGGTACCTGCTTTCTTTGGTTGCCAGCACAAGCATGTCTCCCTATGCTGTCTATAAAACTCTCTCTATTCCATCTGAAATTTGACAGGGATGGTCCCTTGGGTGGGAGGGGCACAGTCCCTGAGAATCACTGAGAATTTCATCCCCGTAGAGTGAGGGAGAAAATATGTATGACATAGTTACCCACTGAAATCAGGGGGAATGAAATGAATAACAAATAGATGTGGTGTCTGGAAATGGAATTCTTTTTTTTAAAGTGTCCTGTGCACCCCTAGCTTGAGTGTAGAAATAATTCAGGATCTAGCCTTTGTCAATGTAGCATTGCAACTGCGGTACTTATTTTTCTGATGTGCTGCAGCCATGGCTAGTGACATCAGTTTTTGCAGCCTTGCCACCTGGAGACCTGCTTATTTTGCTGAATATTTTTTTTTTGGCCACATTGACCCAGTTTATTCTAATCTACACCCATTTCCTCCTATCTTTGCCAGTCTGGTTGATGCAGCTTTGCCCTCTCTGTGTGGGTCCCTGCCCCATCCCCACTATGCGTCAGGACTGTTTGGTTTATGCAAGATTGGCATAACTCTGCAAACAGGTAATCAGGGTTGAGGCAGGCTCAACAGATACCTATTCTCCCTTCCATATACACTTTAGGAGTGCAGTGATCACACTGTAGCCCCTCTTCAGATTGGGGGTGGGAAGGAGACACTGGCTCTGATCCCCTTTTCTGTGTCATTACTGAAATGCAAGCACAGTCAGTGTTTATGCGTATAAAAGTGATATGCTCAAAAGATCTCTCACCATGATCAAAAACAGCTGGAAAAGCAGAAGCAGTGATCATGGGGACAGAGCCTGTGCTTGTGCATTTTGCATGCACTAAGGTGCTGGGCTCACGTTTTTGTTATCACAGGTAGATGGGTGGGCAGTGTTCTTATTCACACACCCCTTTGCCTTGCGTATATCTCATCTGGAGAGGGCTCCTGTCTGTGTGACATTCAGTTGGCACCTGCTGTTCTGTGAAGACCCCCTTTCTTGAGTGCTGATAAGTTTTTACAGGTAGCCCCAGAATGTTCGTTGTATAAGCTCCATCTCAGAAAAGGTTGAGAAGGGTTTTTTTTACTAAAAAATGTATGTAAGCACTGTGTGTTTGATCTTTTGTGTATTACTTTCCATTCCAAAAGCCAGTCATTTAGTGTGAATAGGATGTTATTAGGTAAACTCTCACTAGACCAGTTCCATTTCATATCTGAATGCTCATATGATAAACATGAACATGAACATGTGGTAAACAATAGTTTGCCTAATCAAATGGTATTCCACTTCAGGTCTTCACTAATGAATAGTAAATCATAAAACTGAGGACGAATCTATGACAAGAGCTTTATGAGAGTAGCAAATCATATGGCTGAACTGGTCTCTCTGCTATTATTCTGCCCTAATATAACAAGGGCAAAGAAATAGTTTTTTTAAAAAAAAATCTTACTATATATATGCTTGCATTTTGTGAACTGCATTTTGAAATTGGAAAAGCATTTCATAAGTCTCAGGGGATCAACAAAATCCCTTTGAATAGAAACGAGATATTTCTGGAGAGATGTGTATGCTTATTGTTTTGTATGTTTCCTTTAGTTCATTGTTCTGTCTTCTGTGCAGGCTCACTTGTGGATACTCAGTCAACCACAGTTACAGGCATGTGCAACCTTGTTTTCATCATTTGTGTCTTGCGATTCACCGCTTGGAAAGGAGACCCGTGCGCACCGCAGCCCCCACCCCGCTGGTGGAGCTGTGGCTGGCAACAGCCCCCTTCCCTTCCTGATAAAAGATTTAAAGAGCCCTCCAGCTGGTTGGCGGGCCATGTGCCCCCCCCACTGATCAGCTGTAGCCCTTTAAATCTTTTATTAGGGAGGGAGAGGGGTGGCTGCGGGTGGCCATGCCTTGGGAGCAGGGCTTGGGGCATCCCCCCACCCCCAGAATGCCCTCCCCAATCGCCCTGCCGGGTTGATGAGGGGACCTGGCAACCCTACCTGGTCTGTAGTAAGGACTGGTAGACGTCTACATGGGAAGATACAGTATGGTGAGAATCTGTCTGTGGAGAGCCAATATATGTAGTCATTAAAGTGTCAGACTAGGAACATGGAGATCTTGGAACAAATGCCCTCCTAATGCACATGTTCAGAAGTACTCATGGCTACTTCGAGGACTTTGGATCAGATGTGCAACAGGAGTACTGTGCCTCTCTGATGTGCACAAGCCTAATTCTGATCACGACTGTGATGCTCAGCCTTCCCACCACGACACACATTTTTACATCTTGAAACCACTATTTGGTCAGTTGCAAAAATTATATAACTTACATGGCTACACATAATCAGAGCAGCCAACGTCCAGGTTGTAGCTGGAGATCTCCTGGGATTACAACTGATCTCTAGGCAGCAGAGTTCAGTTCAACTCTGGCCACTTTGGAAGGTGGACTCTATGGCATAATACCCCATTGAAGTCCCTCCCCTCTCCAAACCCTGCCCTTTCCAGGCTTCACCCCCAAAATCTCCAGGTATTTCCCAACTGGGAGGTGCCAACTCTGTTAATAATTTTTGTGATGGAACAAACAGCAGCTCCATGAAGCCATTTCAGAGCACAAATGCGGCACAAGGGAAAGCTGAAACCCCATTCCCCATGTGCACTACACCTTGTGATCAGAATTGATCCTGCATGCACCTAGGAAGCAGCTGACGTGTTTTAAATAGGGACTTGGCAGAAAGTAGCACATTAGAGCAAATATTAGCCTAGTGGTTGGTCGTGTTCAATATTCTTTGATGGTTTACAGCACAGATGGATGAAAATACATTGTCTGATTCTATGTATATCTGTATTGGTTTCAGGAGAACAAATTTCAGGTAGTAACTGGAATAAAGGACTGCTTTGGATCTAATGTCTGCACAATGTAACAAACTGCACCTAAGGAATGTTGGCCCTAAAAATTAAGGAAACATATTTCTCATGAGACGTACATATTGATTCCTACATGTTTAGAAGTGTGTCTACATCAGCCATGACCTGAGCAAAAGGATTTCTGTTTGCTAACAGAATTTGCACATTCATTGGATAGTTCCCTCCATGGTTGACATAGGGTGTGGTCACGCAAGCAGTTTGGCCCAACATGGCCACCCCTCCCCCCCGGATTAAATGGACACAGTCACACAGCCACATCTGTCAGGCATTCCCCAGGCATACTCACCCCATCATAGGATGACTTGGAGCTGGGTTAAAAAGGCACCACATCACAAATGGTGTTTTTGGTTCCCTGCACATTCATCGCATATGGCTGGATATCTGAATGCAGGGGAGCGCATGCAAAATGGATTAGTGGTCTGAACCTGCAGACATGTTTTTGCCACTGGGGTGGGGTTTTTGGAGTTTTTGACTATATGTGCATGAGCACATGTGCACATGCATGAGCACATATGCACCCATCTGCATTTTAAAAAATGACCGGGCAGCGTGCTCCATGGCTGAGATGCTGCAGTAATGTGGATACTTGACCAGGGGACGACCATGTCGGTAACCCACAGCAGGGTGTGCTGCTTGGATGATGTGCCCTGCAACTTTTTAAACTGGTACAATTAGAGGTGGCGTCGTATCGTGCCAAACCACCAGTATGATCACACCCATAGAGTTTGCCCCATGTTTTCTGATCGTCATTGCTTCTTTGTTGCCAGCTCAACAGTAAATGATAGTAGCATTCACACTGCATGATATATATATATTTAAAATCATTCTGGTGAAGCAAGAACATAAAGCCCTGTGATTTCTGAAACATGATTTGATCCCAAGTGATATTTTTCCTTTATGTGCTGCTTGCATTCTTTGCTTCTTTTTTAATAATGGTTCATGTTTTCTTTTATAAATAGCTGATAATAGTTGCAACACTGTCCTGGTCCAATACCTTTAAAGTATGTCAGTTTTATATTGGCCTTATATTTTCTTTCTCCCTGTCAGTAGTATGACTTAAATTTGTCAGATTATTATTTTATGTACCAAACTGGCAGCTACATAAAAGTCTTTTTATGGGGAAAGCCTGCCTGATTGAAGTTCCTTAAGTTAACAAATACATCCCTGGATACCCTATGATTTCTGGTGCCTGTTTTCAGAGAGATGTGGGCCTAGTTGGGTAAGGGGATGGATTGCCACTGCTCAGATGCTTGCCAGGCAATGTTTGGCTTTACACAAGCTCTGCATTACCCTGTGTGAGAGGCCAGGACCATGCCTCCTCCTCCTGAGGCCCTTACTTGAGCCATTGAAGGGGCAGAGAATAATCAATGTTCGTTCTGCTTGTGCTGTCTCTCTTTTGGCTTCTTGGTTTGCTGAGCTTGACTTTCTTTGGGCTAGTGATCTTTCTCATTTAGTGAAGTCAGCTGTGCTCAAAGTTGTAACCCTTCAGTCTGCTCCCTTGAGCTATCTCATTTAAGTCCCTCTGGCTAGATGCACCGGGATCCTGGGCAGATGCACCTCTCCCTACATATGCTACAGTTATTTGGATTGTGGTATCCAGCACAACTTTGCTGGGTAACATCGGGGAGTGAGATGGCCCTGTAACAATGAACGATAGTGCTGCCGGGAACTGATAGCACCGATCCGGGACCGTCACCATCATGTTCCCCCAAGGGTACTACGGTCGGGGAATCAAAATCTCCTGGATGTTCCAGGCCCCAAGACTATCAAATTTGCGATGACCAGGGCTAGGGCGTTTTTGGTGGCGGCTCCTATCTGGTGGAACGAGCTCCCAGAGGAGATCCGGGCCCTGTGGGACCTTGTACAGTTTCGCAGGGCCTGTAAGACGGAGCTCTTCCGCCAGGCTTTTGAATAGGAGCCGCCGCCACCACTGTTGCATCAATGCCCTATAATTTCCGCATACTGTCATCACTGGTGCGGGTGCCATCGGAGGGAGTGGGACGTGCCTAGGGACAACAGTGGGGCACTGTTATGCAATTAGATTATGGAGAACACCATCTTGACTTCAAAATCTGGAAGTAAAGGAGCACCGGAAAATGTTTTAAGAACTCTGGTTAATTATTTAATTGTCTATTTTGTAATTTTAGTCAGTATTCTTATTGTTTTATTGTTATTACCTGGCGTTATGCCTCTGTTAGCCACCCTGAGCCTGCAGGGAGGGCGGGATATAAATCCAAATAAATAAATAAATAAAATAAAAATGGTCCATCAGTAAAGGAAGTATGATGAGTTCAAGTGGAGTTTGAGACAAGAGGGCTGAAGAGACATCCCATCAGGCCACAAAGTATGAGTCACATCCTCACAGTGGTGCTTCTCCTCTTCTCAGGCTTTCAGGTCTCTGTGGATTAGATCCATTGCTCCCCTTGTGCAAGTGGAAAGCACTTCTGTTCATTCAGTGGAGGGTCTGGAATCTCCATTGATTATCAGCTTGAGCTGCAGCTCCCTTTATTACAAGGGCTTCTGATTCCTCAAGAAGATCTTTTTGTGTGGTATGGGGCTGCAGAAAACAGGGGGAAGAGGGAGAAGCCTGTTTTGCAAGTGGACTTCCACTTGAGGCTTTTTATGGCCAACCCTGTGTATACAAGCTAGTGGGACTGACTTTTACTACCTTTCCCAGTACCAATCAACCACTGTGGAAAAAGTACTGTGTGGACATTTTTGAATCTTCATAGTCCGTTACATGGAAGGAAATCAAGTCAACTATAGTCACTAAATACTTACTTTCATATACATGGCTGTGCTTTGGGAATAAGCTAAAATGGCAAATCTTTCTTTCTAATAATTACATTACAGAAATAAGCAATATAGTGTTGGTAAAACACCAAGAAAGCAGGAAATGGTTGGAATTACCTTTTAAATGCAGGAAATGACTAACCCAGTTTGATTCCAGATGTGTTTTCAATGTGTGTGTGTAAGTATGTATGTGTGTATGTATGTATGTATGTATGTATGTATGTATGTATGTATGTACATGTACGCACACACATACACACACGGATTTAACAACCAACACCTCTAAAGGAGCTTTGGGCTTGTGATTCTCAAACAGCAGTGTCCCATGGCAAACTTCTTTTGAAACCAATGGGAATATCAAAAGCATATTGTGCTTTGGCATGGTAGGCTGGGCATGACTAAAGTAGTTCTTTGGATCCTGGCTGTAGATAGCAGAACTAGATAGCATTTTCTACTTACAGAATAATTGCCTGTGTGTTGCTTGTACGTTACAATTAAAAAATGCACACACCAGTAAACCATACATTGATGCTCTCTACCTTCCATGCCATTATAATAAAATATTATTGTAGGCTCCAAACAGAAAGCAGTGTGGCATAAATTTCTGATGGCATTTGTGATTAACCAGATAAATAATTTAAATTCTACGCATCTTCTAGGGTAGTTATTGTTAATCTTTTCAGAATCAAAATTCTTGTCTTTTAAGAGAACATATTTTTATATATGCTGTACTACCCACCCTCAAATTAGCAGAAACTCAGAATTCCACTAGACAGGTACGAAAAAAAAAAGATTGCTGTGATTAAAAACAACAACCTGATGGTAACATATCAATTGGTATATAACTTTTAGAAATGAAACCTTAAAGCTGCTTCATGCAATGCAAAAGAGAGAGATTGTCCATCCATATTCCAGCATTGATCTCCCTAAAAATGGAGGGGGGGGGTGTTTAGGAGCATCATATAAGGCTGGCCAAGACACCTGGGAGCATGTGTATACTGCATTTTCAGACATCTGTCTCGTCTTCAAATGTACAATATTTGCTATGGACATGCAGTGGGCATGCTGCTTGTGTTGTGTGAAGCAGCCTGGCTAGTTTATGAGAAGTACTTTCCAGGCACAAGATGAGTTCTGCAAGTGGTTCCTCATGGTCCAGTACATCTCTAAGCATAAAAGGTGAGTTTTCTGGTGAGACTGTGGGATTTTCTTCCGTGAACTTTTTCAAACCTAAATAAGAATCTGTTGGGCATTCATCAAATATGAGAAAAGGAGTTGGACACCATCATCGATTGAGTCCTTCCCAACCCACTGACTCTGTCTGAAGTCTGAAAACAATCAGTGTTTGCATGTCTTCATGAGTTAATAGTTCTATTTATCTTATATTGAATGAATGCCTAAAAATCTAGGTATTATACTGACTCTTGTTAAAGACAACAAACCTGACTCAAGTAAGAACATAAGAAAGGCCTACTGGATCTGACCAGTTGGCCATTGAAGAAGACAAAGAAGATGATGAAGAAGAAGAAAATGAGAAAGAAGAAGATGAAGAAGAAGAACAGGATGAGGAGTTGGGTTTTTTTTAAATTTATTTTTCCAAACGAACAAACATAAAAATAGGGATAGAATGGACTATCAATCTCTTATCTGTTATTATGCCTCCTACATGAACTATATCTATTTCATTTTTCCAATATATAAAATACAATATATTTCTTTTCTTTTAAAAAAAATATTTTATTTCCCTCTCCTAAAAAGGAGAGAAATTCTGTTTTTATAATTAGAAAAAAGGAAGGTTTATAGAGGGACCAAGAAAAGTGTTGAGCGATGTTAAATATTAGTATATTAATATTTTAGTATTAAGGTTAAAGTCCATATCAAGGTTTAAGACTTCTTCTGCAGTTGGATAATCGTCTGTTTCTTCTTATTCCTTCCAAATCGGGCAATTAATATGTTAGTAATGTCCTTTTGGAGTTAGTATTTCTTCTATAGCACTGTCCAAATTAGTCCTTAAATTTTAGGGTGTTTTTCTTTTTTCCTCTTAAGTTGTACTTTGGACCACCGGCTGCTCCTTTAGCTTCTTCTTCTTTCACCTCTCCCTCCGAGCTGCTGTCTTCTTCGCTTATCCCCGACATCCACTCGGCGAGTTCTGCCTCTTCTTCTGTACTGGCGTGCCTTTTCAAAAAGTCTTGTGCCTTCAGGATAGAATCAATCCTTTCTCTTCTGTCTTTATACTTACAGACCAGTCCTTCTGGCGTCAACCACCTGTAACTAATTTGATGCTTTTGTAAGAACAAAGTCAATCCTTTGTATTCTTTTCTTTTCATTCTAATTTCAAATGGAATATCTTTCAGAATTCGGATTGGTTGTTCTCCAATTTTCAAGGGTATTGCTGATACTGCTTTTAAAATTTGATCTTGGAGACGTTGCTTGGTAAATTTCACTACCACTTCTGCCGGCAGCTTGTTCTTCTTTGTAAAGTTGGAGTAGGCTCTGTAAGCCAAATCCATCTCTCTTTTTATTTTTTCCACTTCGCTGCAGATCAGTGGTGCCAACGCTGTTGCCAAAATGTCTCTGAGGTCTTCATGTTCTTCTTCCTTCAACCCTTGGAATCGAAGAGTCAAGTTCGACTTTTCCATTTGAAGCAATAATAATTTATTGTCCTGCTTCACTTGATGTTTTTCCACTTTAACTATTTTCTTCTTAACTCTCTGTATTTCTTCCATTGACACCAGACACTTCTTTGCAATATCATCTACCTTGTCGGCAGTCTCAGTCATTTTTTTCTGTTGGACACTAAAAGCACTCTCCATATTATCCAGCTTCCGGTTGATTTTCTGCAGTTCCTCCAGCAGATGGCGCGCAAGTTCACTTTCTTGTTGATTGACAGCAGTCCCAGCAGGGGAGGGACTCGGACAGGAAGTTCCTCCTGTCTTCTTTGTTTGCCTCTCGAAAGCCTTTTTCTGCATCGCCATTTTCCAACTTTGTTTATACTTTGAAAGTTTGTGCTGCACTGCCCAGGGATGGCTCCCTCTTCTCCGCTTTCAACTCTCTTCCAAAAGGTAATACGCTTATTCAAATCTTCGCTTCGCCCCCCCTCTCCGCTTTTAAAAGTCTCTTTTCTAAGGTGGGGGGGAATCCTCCCTCCTCCCTTTTGGTTTCACGGGGGATGAAGCGCGCTCAAGCCGCAACTTTTAAATTGATCTCCAACTCACAGTTAGTCGAATATGCTTTTCTTCAAACTTTATCGCTTCATCACTCCAATGTTCTGGTGGCTTTGCTAGTCCCCTTCACGGGGCACATCGCAGCAGGGGCCGTTTGGGGCAAAGGGAGAACAAATGGGGAGCCTCAATTCCCGGCTTTCGTGCCGGTAAGAGGCTTCTCCCAGTCTCCCGGTCACGCCCCCTGGTTCGGAGCCTTTTCACCAAGGCTCCTTAGGATCTCCGCTTGCGCGGGACCCCCCCAAACTGTGTGTGGGCGATCCGGCTCCGGGAGCTTCCCGAGGGTCGGCCACCAGTCGCGCGGCCATAGCCGGAAGTATAAAATACAATATATTTCTTATTCTGTACTGAAGTTAGCTTTGTCTAAGTGTATTATTGAGTTTCTTATACTACTTGATGACATTGACAATTATTTGTTCTGAATAAAGAACTCTCATTCCATCAAAAAACATCTATGCATCCCTCAATGATTCTCAATAGCTATATAAAGGAAGTAAAAGTTCAGAAGTCTCTTCAAACATTTTCTTTCTAAGAAGAGAGATATAAAAAATATAAAAAACTCCATAATTAAAAGTCCCGCTACAATCTTCAATGGTTATAAGAAGGAAATTTAACATCTCAAAAGTCCCACTAATATGAGGAATTATTTAATCTAGATAGAGAGGTGCTGGAACTAATTCCATCAAACATAACTATGGATCTCTCAGTAATTCACCATAGTTATGTAAGAAAAGCTTAAACTCTCAAGAATTCCCTTAACCAGTTTCTTTCTAGATATGGAGAGATAAAACTCTTAATCCATCAAACATGTCTAGGGGTCCCTCTGTAATTCTCAATAATTGTGTAAAGGAAAGTTAGGATCTCAAGGAACCCCTCAAACATTTTCTATATTTTTAGTACATTTATTATTTTTGATTTTCTGGTTTTTACTCTCCAGCTTTAATGTATTAATTCTATGTCTTTTCCCTTTGTAGGTGTAGAAATTTTCTTCTGGTAGGAACCATATATGCACTCTGTTGGTTATGCTTTGCAGTTCCATACATTGGTTTCTTTGGTCTTTCTGAGATGTTGAATAGGGCATTTTTTTGGCATGTTCAGCAGTCATGGTCCTTTTAAGAAGTCTCTGGTGTATCTTTGAATAGGAACTGTTTGTCTTATAAGATGTGAAGTCTTTTTTATAGGTCCAGTCCACTTTCATGAGGGTTTCCTGTCTGCCTTCTAAGTGATGACATCCATTTTTATAAGTCCAGTCCACTTGCATAAGGGTTTCTTGTCTGCCTTCTAAGTGATCACATCCGTTGTTCTGGTCTTCCCATACTGTCTGGGCTAATTCCCCCTTGACTGGGTCCTGTTGGAGCAGTGACTGGATTTCAGTTTGCAAGGGAGAAAAGGCTTCTTCAGTTTCCTTTTTAATAGTAACAACCAGGGTAGTTTGAATCATGCTCAGCAAATCTTCCCAGGAGTCCTGAGTGAGTTTGGGTGGCTCTGAAAATACAGTCTTAAAAGCGTTTTGCAGAGTATCCTTGTAATCCATTTTTTCTAAAAACGTATTAACATGAGAGAGTCTCTAACAGCATTACCCTAAGCTGAGTTGTACAGAGATATCCTTTCTAACAAACCATATAACAGCTCATGTTATTGTCTAAACAATGCTAAGATAAACTGGAGAGCCAGACAATTATTTGCATAATAAAAAAGATGTGGTCAGAACAAAATATGGAGTCATACAATTAAACAGAGACAAACATATTTTGT
The DNA here is from genome assembly GCF_001447785.1 of Gekko japonicus. NCBI lineage: Eukaryota > Metazoa > Chordata > Lepidosauria > Squamata > Gekkonidae > Gekko > Gekko japonicus. The sequence continues at coordinate 1,560,880 of NW_015169781.1, read as the reverse complement.
TATGGGAACTGAATAGATGCACAATTCAAAATGGAGTCCATAAAATTTATAGATAGATTATTAAATTGTAAATAGTCCCAGAGTTTTAGCTCTTAAATTCCATTTTAAACAAAGTCCTTTCTTATTTTCTGTGGTGGGATGCAGTGTTGAAATGCTTATAGTTTGCCTTAATATTTTTGGCCATCTGCTCCTCGAATTCTCTTTTTGCTTGCCTTATTTTCAACTTAGATTTTGCTTTGCCAGAACTCTTGTTCTTTTTCTGTTCAGCTTAATCAGGGAAATCTTCAGTTTTCAAAACAAACCTTCTTGCTTTCTATGGCTTCTTTGACTCAATATGTTGACTATGTAGGCATTTTAAAAGACTTGTTAGAACCTTTCCTGATTTGAGGTATGTGTTCTGTATGGTCCTCAATCAGTGTAGTTTTAAATAGTTTCTTTTTTAATAACTTATTTATTGTTTTAAATTATTACACAATATGTACGCTTACGTTAAATCATAATCAAGAGAGTCTTACATTTCAGAATTTTTTTTGTATCCAGCTATAAATTCTTAACCAAAGTTTTAGATGGGTTTCTTCATCTTTCCCTTGAAGCAACTTGTTTAATCATCCATTTCAGCTATATCCAGTAATTTCTGAGCTAGTTCTTCCTTTGATGGAATTCTGTCCAATTTCCAGTACTTTGCAAGTAGAATTTTGGCCATTGTTAAAACATATATTATCATATTTAGATCAAGTTTGTTATATCCATCAGGTTCAAAAGGCAATTTAATATCTATTATTTCTTGAATTATCCTTTGAATTCCTAATTAGTATTTATGAATTTTCTTGCATTTCCACCACATATGGAAGCATGTCCCCACATTTTTCTTACATTTCCAATAATTGCTCATTAAATTTGGGTAACATTTAGCTGTTCTATCCGGGGACCAATGCCATCTATGGGACATTTTGTGTATGTTTTCTTTATATGGTTTAAATAGTTTCCATGCTTCCTGGAGGGAATTGGCTCTCTTAATTCCCTGTTTTAACTTTCTCTTGTCTATTCCCCCCATTTTAGGCAAGTTTTCTCCTTTGAAATCAAAAGTGATAGTTTTGGACTTTGTGGGGGGAATTTCTGTTGACATGAATGCTGAACTTAATAGCATTGTGGTCACTGTTCTCAACCAGCACAACAACATTTGCATCTCACACCAGGTCTTGTTACACCTCTGGTTGGCTTCATGATCAGCTGTTCCACTGCACAGTCACTTGTGGTTGTCTAAAAAGCTTGTTTCTATGGTATGACTCAAGCACATGTTTGTTCAATCAATATGATGGTAGTTGAAGTCACGCAGTATTAGAACATTTTTCCCCTTTAGCTTCCACCCTTATTTCCCTCTCCGTCTGCCTCCTGGTTTTGGTCATCATGGCAATGATAGTACACCCCCACTTTTAAGTAACCCTTAGAGCCCAGTATTGCTGGGTGACCTTGGGCCAGTCACTCACTGGATTCAAAGTCAGTTCTCATATATGTTTGTTAGCTCTTGTATTTGTATACTAATTTATTGCTATTCACAGATCTTACCAACTGCCTTAATCCAATCTCAGCTATAATCATGCAGTTACTTATGCATCTTGACTCTACTGGCAACTAACTTACTTACTGGCAACTAACCCACACCACCTATATGTAATGGTTGAAGAAGTTTTGTTTTACTGTATCTGAAGAAGTGTGCATGCACACGAAAGCTTAAATAAACAAAACTTTATTGGTCTTAAAGGTGCCTTTTATCATCTTTGGCAGATCAGGAAGCTAGCTCCCTATCTCTCCTCGCAGGATTTGGCTACACTCACTTCCAGGCTTGATTACTGTAACTCGCTGTATGCGGGCTTGCCCTTGTGGCTGATCCAGAAACTTCAGCTAGTGCAAAATGTGCCAGTGCACCTGATGATTGTGTCACCTGTGCAGGCACATATTCAGCCGGTACTATGCCAATTGTACTGGCTACTGATCGAGAACCGGATCCACTTCAAGGTATTGGTATTGACCTTTAAAGCCCTATGTGGCCTGGGACCAACATACCAGAGGAGCCACCTTTCACCATATGTGCCCTGGAGAGCCTTGCACTCTGCTTATCAAGACTTGCTAGTTGTTCCCAGCCCAAGGGACATCCACTTAGCCTTGACTGGGACCAGGGCATTTTTGGCCCTGGTCCCGGCCTGGTGGAACACACTCGTGTCTGACATTAGGGCCCTGCGGGACTTACTAACATTCTGCAGGGCCTGTAAAATGGAGCTGTTCCACCAGGCCTTTGGCTGAGGCAGCGGGTGTCCACTAAAATCTCACCTTCCCCTCCTGCTG
>NW_015169781.1:1504708-1558526 GCF_001447785.1 Gekko japonicus | reverse complement strand
CCTGCTGAAGTTTACCATCGCTACGTGGCCCAGATCAAGAAGATTCTGGAGACCAAACGACACCAGCTTGAAATCTATGTATATGAATAGTGTGACCCATTTTTCAGTCTATGCTGTTTTAAACTGTTTTAATTGTTTCATAAATTATATTGATATGTATGAAATTTTTATGATATGTTTTAGATTTTATTTTGTGATCTGCCCCGATCCTGCTAGCGGGGAGGGTGGAATATAAACTGAAACAAAAAATAAATAAACAGATCCAAACTTTATTCTCTCTCATCCTGCAACAGTTGTTGGCTGTGAAGATAAAATGGAGGAGGAGAGAAGAGGGGAGAATGATGCTGTAAGCTGCTTTGGGTCCCCGTCAGGGAGGGAAATGGTATAATATCTAGATGAATAAATCCAACCAGACTAATTTGCTGTCACATCCTGTACATTACCCTCTTTGTTTTGTAAATATGCTTCAGGGTTTGTGGATGTCAGATCAATGATCAGAATCTATTTTGACTGGGTTTATCACTTGTTTGGGGACACTTGGGGGGCTTTTGTCAAATGTAAATTAATTTAGAATGCTAATTTTAGTTTTATATCAGACATCTCTGTGGGGGGAGAGAATCTGGTTTATCAGCAATCAGCTTATTAGGTGCATTTTAGAGGAAATTACTGTTATCATGTACTTAATCCTGATACCTTTGGCTGAATTCAAGTTCCAGACCAGATAGGAACTCATTCCATGGCAATGTGTATTTCTGTCAAACATTCTTCCTGAAAAGAGGCTTCTTTTCCGATGGAGAGGGATCATACCTGCCCCATCCATGCCCACCTATCAGCTGAAGGTATGAATATGCTTAGTTTTATAACTGCATAGGGCCAGCTTACAACTAATGCCCATGAAAGCCTTTGTTATAGATACTGGCTGCTTTGTACAGTTAGATTCCCCCCCTACAGTTCCCTGTGTTGTCCTGTCACCTTTCATCTCTCTCCTGTCTGTCCATATGTCACTCTCATTATCTCTCCCTCTCTCTCTCTCTCTCTCTCTCTCTCTCTCTCTCTCTCTCTCTCTCTCTCTGGTTTAGCAGTCAATTAAATGATCCGTTTTGGATCTCCAAGTACAGAATGCAAGCTCAAATCACCAAACATGTATTTATTTACAAAATTCACATTTCACCTTTTAATTTTTGGTTTGCTAGTTGATTTACAAGATAAAACAAAAAGAAACAATAAAGCCACTGTTAAAATAACTGCTCTTTACAGGTATAGGAAAGGTTGTAATTACTAGAGAAGGGGAGGACTGAAAAAAGCTAGAAAATGGTGGGGGGCAGTTTTTCCATGCACTACATCTCATTCATCTGGGCCAGCCGTGTTTTTCAGAGCTCAGGGTAGCATACATGAGCTGGATCCAAGCTCAATTGGCACTATATGCCAATTTCCTCCTTCCACTGCAGACACACACACCCCGCCATTCCTTAGAGTCCCCTCTTAGCATGACTCAGCTGTTTAAAGGGGCTTTCTTGGGCAAACTGCTCTGTGGGGCTCAGCTATTTGAAGTTACAAACTTAGGCAGGTAGCCCCATCATGGACCAAACCACATTTTTGTGGCTCATGCCCATCCCTAATGCAGACTCAAGGGTAGCAACAAGAGAACACACATCTATGTGCTCAGTGGGTACCTTAGGATGGTATAGCTTACAGTCCCACCACTAACACTGGATATATTTATAATTATCATTTGAACAATTTCAATTTATTTGTTTAGCTCACATGACCAATGGTCTCAAGCACACTCACAGAATACAACAAACATGTAAAGTACCAATGTAAGAGTTTAAAACTGTTAACATTTCACATCCAATTCAAATATAAACTGTATAAGGATTTAAAATATAAAACTATAAGACATTGCAGTCATAAAAGTGAAAACAATTAGAACCAGAAAGTGCACACCTCTCCTTAGCAGCAATTATTTACGCTTCAATGTTATTATAATTTAGTAGCAAAATACTACTGAAGTGGTGATTGTCGGGTCAGTATCTGTCAGCAGATAAGAGACCACCCATGGCTCCAGTGGAAGATGGTATTTAGATAAAATTGGATATACCCAATATGACCGAAGAGCTAACCAATGAGAACAAAACAAAAGGAGATGTGTCAGCCTCTCAGGGCGATTTCTCACTAGAGCTTCCTCGCAGCACAGCGCCGTTTGCCCCAACACAAACATGACTCAGGGCTTTGCCCGATTTCCTCTGCAGTTTCGTGATCCTCAAATACCAGGATCACGAAACTGTGGAGGAAATCGGGCGAAGCCCCGAGTCAAAATGCAGCCCCGGAGCTTCGGGTGTGAAATTGACATGTTTGTGTCGAGGCAAACGGCGCTGTGCTGCGAGGCAGCTCTTTTGAGAAATTGCCCTCAATCTCACCAGAAGCGCAGGTATAACGCCTGTCTGAATATGGAGTTCATGAGAAAATTCCCTTTAATTCTGCAGATGGTACAGGATTTAATCTTGCAAGAGTAAAAGTAGCTTAGATATGATGGAAGGGTCAGCGAAGGAAGAATTCCCGGAGCTAGCACGTGCAGCGGTACTAGCCCTATCCCAATTACTTGCTTTCGATCTGATCTGTCTCCATGCTTCTTGCTTGTTTGAACAAAAGAATATGACAGCACCTTCTATCTTGGGGTTATATAGAGATTATTTGTATGGGCTGGTGCCAGCAGTGGGCTTGCCATGAGCTTTCTGAGGTCCAGAGGAATAAGTTTATGAATCAGAACAGTGAAACTCAATGTAAAGCCTTTTGGAGAACACACACTGACTAGTTTGTAAAGTTTTTCCATACCTTGCATGAATATGTAGCAAATGTTCTTTATGCATATTCTCAGTCTACTGACGTCATAAAAAGCTGCAACATAAACATAAAACCAGTGGGTGTTCAAGCTTCCCTAATCTGGGCCCTTATCTAAGAAGTCAACATACGTTCACTCATTCCTGAGGAATGGAAGGCATCATTTTCATTCTCTTTATACAAGATGCTTTTATGAATCAGAACAGTGAAACTCAGTGTAAAGCCTTTTGGAGAACACACACTGACTAGTTTGTAAAGTTTTTTCATACCATGCATGAATATGTAGCAAATCTTCTTTATGCATATTCTCAGTCTTCTGAAGTCATATAAGCTGCAAAATAAACATTGTACAGTGTTACGATTTAGAATAAAATATAATGTTACATTTTAGAGAAAAACCATCCATACAACAATCTGCCAGGCTTCCTGTGCTCTTCTCTGAGGTTGATGGTTTTTCATTAATTTTGCTTCAGTTCTTCTTAAATGACAGCATAATTATCATATGGAAAGTCTAAGCTAGTGGGCTCATCATGAGCTTCCTGCAAGCCCTATGACAGATGACGTGATGAGGTAGCACAAAATAAATTAAAAATAATATTTTAAATGTTGTTGCAGTAATGACAGTAAAAAAATAAATATAACTAATGTATTTTGATTAGATTGTTAGTTGCCTCCCATAGCCTTACTTGAAAAGTAGGCTGGAAGTGGATGGGGTTGGACAAAAAAACAAGACACATTGCAGTGAACAGCTCTACTTTATTTAGTGATTTCAGGAACAAGACTGAAGACTGCAGGGCAACTGCCCTGTTTAAGTAGCATGCAAAAACCATACCCAAACACACCCCACTCCCAACAATAGGCTATTTACATAACATTGCCTTCTCTTTGATTACCTCTAGAATCCTGGTGGTCTATTGTTCCAGAGTTCCAAGCTCAGACCGTCTCTTATGGACAGAGCTGGGATATTCCAGCCCAATACATAGCAGAACTGACAGAAAAAAACCATATGGAAAAGCCCACTGTGTTTGTCTGAATAATCAACATTGTTAATCAGTGCTGATCTGTATAAATCTGTGGTGTCTGCATATGTGCAGTTATGCAAAAACCTGATGCAAATCTGTTTGGCAGGCATTCATAGCTGTTTGGCATGAACTGAACATGCCATGTGACTGGCACACTTCTGATGGATATCTTCAGATACCTTTGCAGTAACATTCATGACATCCCCACATCAGACAGACGATGGTCCCTTTCATGTCGTGATTTTTATCCCGGTTTTTATCCATTGCTACCTATGTATTTCTGATGCAAGGTGAGAACAGAGATATCAGACAGTATTTAAATCCATTTTGTAATGGGCTGTAAATTACTATTTCCTTTTCAGAGTGTGGCACATATTCCTACACCATGTGCCTCCCCCCCACCACTTATTCTTTCCCTTCATAGTACCCCCCCCCACCCCATTTGGTTTGTTGTTTGAAGACATGTTCATTTTGTTCTTGGGAGATAGATTGGAAGACAAATTTTAACACCTCTGTGTGACACCTGCTGTGACTGGAAGAAGATTAGTTGTTGATTAGCCCATTTATCATTGTGTAGACAGGGCCAAAGGAAAAGAAAGGGAGGGTGGGCTTTTAAAAACACAGCAGACCTTTCAATTGACAGTCTGCCATAACTCAGCAGTGTAACCCCCCCCCCAAAAAAAAACAACAACAACAGGTTTTGGAAAAAATGGATTAAGTCTTCATTGACTGCAGGAGGACAGTGATTTACCATTAAGTGTGTGAAACCATTAAAAAATCTGTTTGACTTCAGAAACCAAAGCAGATTAAAGAACCTATATGAAAGAGCCTTATGGAAGTGCTACTAGTGGGCAGAAAGTCTGGTCCAGGATTTAAGGTGGAAGCCATTCTAGATGGGATTGCACCACCCTTTAAGAAACAGGTCTGTAGTCTGAAAGCTGAAACTTAATTCTGACAAAATGGAGGTGGAACTGGTGTGTGTGTGTGGGAGGTCTGACCCAGGGAATGGGTTATCCTCTGTTCTGGATGGGGTTGCACTCCTCCTGAAGGAGCAGGTTCATAGCTTACGTCTGCTTCTGGATGCCAGGCCTCTTGTTGAATAAGCAGGTGGCAGCAGTGGCCAGGGGTGCCTTTCACCAGTTTGGGCTGGTAAGCCAGTTGTAGTTCTTCCTGGTCAGAAAAGCTCTTGCCACTGTGGTGCATGCCTTGGTTACATCTAGACTAGATTACTGCAATGCGCTCTATGTTGGGCTGCCCCTGAAGACTGTCTGGAAGCTACAGTTGGCATAGAATACTGTGGGCAGAATGTTGACTGCTGTGGTTCGTAGGGACCAAAGCACTCCAGTCTCATTCCATCTTTCCAGTTTGCTTCCAGGCACAATTCAAGGTGCTGGTATTGACCTTTAAAGCCTCTGTATGGCCTGGGACCAACATATCTTAAGAACCACCATCTCCCATACAAACCTACCCACTCACTCCGGTCATCCTCGGAGGCCCTGCTTCAGTTTCTCCTGCCATCTGAGCTAGATGGGTGGGGACCCAAGACAGGGTCTTCTCCATCATGGCACAAAACTTTTGGAACTCTCTCCCCATGGAGATTCATCTGCCTCCCTCTATTGGTGTCTTTTGCAGCAGATGAAGGCCTTTTTGTTTAGTTAAGCATACTCCCAAAAACGGTATTGGCCCTCCTTCTAGTTTATATATTTTTAATTGAATTCTGTCATTTTAACTGTATTTTTAATGGTTTAAATATTTTAACATTTGCCACCTTATGGACCCTGAATGGGTGGAAAGGTGGCATAAAAATGTTTGGAATAAATTAAATAAATAAATAGTCTGGAGTTGCTCTTCGATCCAGGCCTATTGCTGGATAAGCAGGTGGCAACTATGGCCAGGAATGCCTTTTACCAGCTCATTAGCCAGCTGCTGTCTTTCTTGGGCAGAAAAGATCTGGCCATTGTGGTGCATACCCAGGTTACATCTAGATTGGATTATTGCACTGAGATGTACATGGGGCTGCCCTTGAGAAGTGTTTGGTACAGAATGCTAGAATGCTACAGCCAGGATGTTGACTGGATTGGGTTGTAGGGAGCACATCACTCTAGTCTTGGTTCATCTACACTGGCTCCCAGGTTTTTTTCAGGCACAATTCAAAGCTTCAAAGCTATATGGTTTGGGACCAACATACTTCGTCTACTCCCTTATAGGGAAAGGGAGCGGTGGCGCAGGCAGTAAGAACACCTGCAAGTATCATCAACGAACAGCCAGTATGGCTGTTCGAGACCCACCGTGGCCAGAGTGAGCTCCCGGCCCTAGTCCCAGCTCCCACCCACCCAGCGGTTTGAAAGCATTAAAATGGCAAGTAGATAAATTGGGAACCTGCCCCAGGTGGCGGGGGGCACCCTCCTCCTTGTGAGGTGAAGGCATCAGCGGTGGTGATAGCGTCAGAGTGGTGATGGCGGCGATGCAGTTCCTGGTGACCCAGCAGAGCGACGTCGGAGGTGGAGCCCGGAAAAAGGCAGAGGCTGGAGAGCGTGGTGACGTGCGGCGCAAGCACGGCGGAGCCACCTAGGACAGTAGCCGGAGCTACAGCGAACACGGAGCCATGCACCAAACGAGTCCTACCGGAGGAAGCCACTCGAAAAAGAAAAAGACCGGCTACAGAAGGGCACCAGGACGCCGATACCCGAAGCCGCAGAAAGGGAGCTGGACAACAACTAGCCTGGGTGCTGGTAGGCAAACACTACCCCAGAAACAATGTGGCCCTAGCTAAGTGAATGTGGTTAGAATTACTATGTAAACTGCCCAGAGACCCCTCGGGGTCAGGGCGGTATATAAGCCGAAGGTGTGTGTGTGTGTGTGTGTGTGTGTGTATAAGGCTGGTGGCACCCTGGGAGAGGGCCCTCTCAGCTACAGCACCAGAAGTCTGGAATTCTCTCCCCAGGGAGATCCATCTTTCTCCCTCAATTGGTCTCTTCCACCAATGGATGAAGCCTTTTTTTGTTTTTGTTTTATTTGGCATTCCCCCAGTGATCCCTCCTTCCTCATCAATTGTTTAACTGCTGCTCGTATGTCTTTGTACATATTGTAACCCTGTTTTAATGATGTGTGTTGAGGGGGTTAATTTTAATGGCTTTAAAATGTGATTGTATCATGTACGTTTTAAATTGTTAGCCACTTTGGTGGCCCTTATGAGGGCAAGGAGGTGGGATATAAATTTTGTAAAAAGAAATAACTACATAAATAGGCTTGATCACAGATAGCTTGGCTTTGCCTAGAAAAGTGGATAGGGTCCTCCACTGTGGAGAATTTCCTTTGGCTCTAGGTACTTTCCTGGCTTCCTGAAAGACTCTCACCTTGCGGGAGCAGACGTTCCTAAGAGCCAGCTGGAAATGCTTTGCCTTGGAGACCTGTCCCCATGACAGAAAAGTGTGCTGTGCAAATGGGAGTTTAGGATCCAATTCTAGGGCACTTTAAGCCCCTCATATAGGGGAGAAGCCTTTCTTTTAACAGCTCTTTTAGCAACCCCAACCCCACCCTTAAACTAGAAGGACTTTAAAATTTTCTTTGGGGTTTCCAAGGTAGGGAATGCAGGAAAGGAAATTGATGGGGAAAATCAATGGGTCACACGAAAATCAATGTGGAAAGCATATTAAGAAGGAAGTCAGATTCATTCAGATTTGACACCCTCATCTAGTCAATCAGTGTCACTTCATAGATAACTTTTCTGAAAACAAACGGTTCTTGGAGATGCCTTTGAACACATTTCCTACATATACCGTAAGTCTACTTCTTCCTTTACAGACAAAATTTACACTGCCAAGATATTCTAGATGTCCTCAGAATTTCTGAATTAAGTGTGCTGTATTCCATTGTTGACATAATCATCTCTAAAAATACTTGTCAGGATGACTGTTCAGATCTTCCAAAAGATGTTGCAATTAAATGCAGTGGATTGGGCAACCAACACAGGTCCCCTTTGTCAGGATTAATTTTTGCTAAAGTCGCCCAGTGGGTCTCCATGTATCATTTACTCCTGTGATGAGCAATCTGATATAATGGACCTCAGCAGCATTCTCATATAAAACTCATCCCTTTGCATAATGAAGTGCCTTGTATATAATTCAGATTAGCAGACACTCATTAAAGAGCTCTCTGTGTGGCTTATTATAGCTAATTATTCAGATGTTAGCACCTACTTAACACCTCTTTAGAGGCTCTGGCATTCTTAGTCTGTTTTCCATAAATAACTTTGGTAATCCCCAGTGTTCACTTGTGCAGAGCTCACAAATATAGATATAAATCCCCAGGAAATTTCATACATTTGAAATGCAAATAGAAAAAAAGCCTGTTTATCAGATGAAAAGGCAGTCATCAAAATGCTGGAAAGACTTTGGCACCTGGCCAGCCCCCCTGCCAGATTGTAGAAAGCCTCTCTCCAGGTTTTAGAGGCCAGTCTTTCAGAGGAGAAATAGTCTTTGGTATTTTAAAGCCCTCTATGCATAGATGGAGAAACTGAAGGTGGACTCCTACTCTGGCAGATGTTTACCAGGTGTAACCGTGTCAGCCACACTCTGCCAGCCATACTTTTAAAAAAGAAAAAAATTGAAAGGTCTGCATAATTTTCATGTAATCTGCCAAAGAAGATCCAAACCCTTTCCTTTAAAAAAAAAAGCCTTTAAAAAAAGCCATCAGAGAATCCCAAGGTTGTAAACATAATTTTTGGTGTATGCAGCTAAAACAATTAAGCTATAAAGCTGAGATTTGTTTATGAACATAATGCATGGCTTGGAGGAAATCACATTATCTCAGGCCCTTATTCCCATCTGGAATGGAGGATAATATTACTTTTTTTTTTTTTAGGGTTGTTGTAAATATTATCAGCATTTCACAATAACTTTAGTGCATTTTACTGTGTGTATGTCCACACTTTCGCATGGAAGTGCTGACAATCCAAGCTCAATCTTGGGCATGTTTGAAAACAGGCGTCTCTTTCCCTTTTTTTTCCCTGTTTTTCAGAAGGACACAATTGCATTTACATGCCTATCCATATTCTTTCACATGTGTTTTTTAGACACTCATAAAATGTCAGATGTACATGTCAGCATTGTCCCAATTTCGAACAGTCACTGAAACACAAAGATGGTAATGGTCAGGACAGTCTTATGGAAGTGTAATGATAATTTGCATTTATAGGTTTTTTTTTAAAAAAAAATGTTTCAAGACTGGGGCAAATTTAACATTTCCTGATCTCACAGATGTTTACTATCTATATCCTTCCATCCTCAGAGAAATTTTACATAATGAACCTTAACATCAGAATCATTTAAAAAGTATGCAGTATAAAGTCTTTAGAACACTTGTAAGGGCACTTTCCCTATGGAATAAAAGCCTCCAGATTGTATGAAGAGCAGTAAAATCAGATATAATGCTTTCTATTAATTAAAGAAAATTACCATTGCCTAAAAATAAACCAACAAGCTTCAGATGAAATTAGGACAGATCCTACTGCTTTGCATACGAATGAATAATAAAATAGAAATGTACCGCCTGCAGGAAAAGTGTCTTTAAATAGCTTCAGCGTTACTCTCATACAAAAGGGATGGATGTCCAACGTCCAGCACACCCCTGGACTTTCCCAGCAGCTCAGTGACAGCCGGACTCTGATGTGTCAGCACAGGCAGGATGTGTGCAAAGCAGGAGATCCAGCTGGCCCTGCCACTGAGATGAGTGGCTGGGTAACAGGTGCCTCCCACACCTTGGTTAGGGTTGCCAGCCTCCAGGTGGTGGCTGGAGATCTCCTGCTGTTATAACCAATACTCCCTCTAAGCGGTGGAGTCTTGTGAGCAAAAATTCTACTTTGTGAGCTGCTGACATTAAAGTTTTTAGTGAGTGATTTGGCTACTGCATAAATGAGTTTGCTCTGGAGCCCTCCTTCCTGAGCTAAGACAAAAATGTGTGAGCCAGAGGCTAAAAAACTGTGAGCAGGCTCACACTAACTCATCTTAGAGGGAACACTGATTTATAACTGCTCTCCAGGTGATATGAGTACTCCCGGAGAAAATGGCCGCTTTGGAAAGTGAACTCTATGGCATTATAACCCATAGAAGTCCGTCCCCTCCCCAAAACCTGCCCTCCTCAGGCTCCACCCCCCCAAGTCTCCAGGTATTTCCCAGCCCAGAGTTGGCAACCCTAACCTTGGTGCAGCCAAAGGAAGCAGCTGCCTGAGGCGCATAGTGGGCAGGGTCAGTGGGGATGGTGCCCAGACAGCCCAGAGCCAAAACATGCAACTTCAGAGGACTCCAACCTTTTGCGAGGTCCTTTCCCCTCGTGCGAGGCCGAGTCTTTGCATCCTGCCTGTGGGGCAGGTATCCCAGGCTTCAAAAGGGGCCAATACACAGGCCAGGGAAGAAGCAAAGTATTTCCCCCCCCCCTCCACAGGCTGCAAAGGGAGAACCTTGCGAAGCTGGTGGCAACCGCCTCCCCTCTCAGTTCCTGAGTTTTTGCTGAGCCCCTATACCCAGGTTATGTAAGGAGCACAGGGAGGGCCAAGCGGAGGCCCCAAAGGGTTTAGGATTGCTTACACTGTTTAGGATTGCAGTGCAAGAATATCAGCATTGTTATGAGACGTTCTGAAGGGGAGGGGCTGTGGCACTCGCTGGGTATTTGGAGGCCCCCAGGCTTTCAGTTCCTGCCATCTCCATTTGAAGGACCTGGCAGTAGGTGGTGTGAAACCCTTCTGCGTGAGACCCTGGAGAGCCACTGCCAGTCTGCGCAGATGATACTGACTGTGATGAACGAAGGGTCTGATTCAGTATAACGCAGCTTCATGTGCTCATACGATTTATTCACTGCAGTCAGCTATGCTAATCTACAGGGCAGACGCAGGTGGCCATATTGTTACAGAGCTATTGTTTTTAAAAGGGCAAACCTCAGCCAGCAAGCAATCAGTAAATAACAGTGACTCTCCCACTATTGGTGGGCTCCCTCTCATCATCTCCAAGCATCTCATCTCGGTTGCTGGGGGTCCATGTTGCTGAGCTCTGTGTCGAAACCCACAGTGCTAACGCCGCGACCCACACTCCCAGCTTTGCCAGAACTCCCCATCCTCCTCTTCAAGAAAGAAGTGCTTCACATGAGTATTCACCATTGTCCTTTGGTTCTTCAGTTTATGTATTGCTATATTGCCGCTCAGAGGTCGTTTCGTAGAAAAAGAGCTAGGGGAACTCATTAGCATAACTCATTAGCATATGCCACACCCCCTGACATCAGGGGCCTGGCGGTGGACCTGCAAGGCCGGCGGGAGTGCAAGGAAGCCCAGCCAAGGCCCTCCCTGGCCCCAGGCAGGCAGGGGTGGGGAGAGGCAGGGAGGAAGCAACTTACCCTCCCTCTTCTCCTGCCTCCTCCTGGCTGAATGAGGGCCGGAAGCGGGGCGGCCGGAAGCGGGGGCGGGGCTTCGTCATGTGCCCCACCCCCCTGTACCTCACCCGGGGGAACTGCGATCCCCCGCGATCCCCCCCGAAATGACCTCTGTTGCCGCTGCTGTATGTGTAACCAGCTCCCTGGAACCCGGTTCTTGTTTGTTTGAGATTCAGCTGTGTTCATAGCTCCTCGTTCAGTTTACAGCCCTGCTGTTACCTTTCTGCCTCCTTTGTAAATGCTGGTGAATTCATTTCTGTATTGCAGGATTTAGGTTATGGGCTGCAGTAATGGAACTGCCTTTCAAATGTAGCAAAATGCCATCAAGAATTATTGGAAGAGTCTGCCTGTGTCCATGAATCATATTGCTGTGTGGTCACAGAACACTGTGGATACACTTCCTTAGCAGAGCTCTGAAGATAATTTTTAAAGTGCAGACAGTTTCTCCTTTCATTGTATTGAAATGCATAGGCGTGATTTAAGGGAGATATGAATTAAGTAGAGATGCTGAGGGAGCAGAAAGCAAAATGATGGGTTGCATTTGGTAGATCGGGAAACAACAGACAGCTTGGTTGGGCATAAGCTTGCAGATAATACAAAGAAATGATATTTTAAATTCATGCAATCTGTAGAATATTTGCCTTCTTTAAAGAAAGAAAATCATGCGTATTCAGGAATAAAAAACACCAGTCACCTTAGATTTAATCAGAGGATAACATTTTATTTATCATAAGTATTTATATACCACACTCTCAACCCACTTATTTCTTGAGGTGGTATTTTCTCTGAAGTACATAAAAATGCTTGTATATTCACAAACGGTTCACATGCTTCTTTGGCTGATGAGTTTCTCATGGTGCCAAATCAAAGCTTTCATCTAGCCTTGGTTATGCACGCAACGTAATGTGCTATGTGTCCTTTCCAAGTGGAGACGTGTATGAAGGCGTATGAAAGGACGTTTTTGTCTGATCCTATACTATGAAAAGGACACGGTCGTGTGCACATATAATGAACACCCCTTGGATGTTTGCTTAAATAGGGATGAAATGAAAGTACATTGACATGGGGACACCTATGGCTCAGTTCAGATGTAACTACAAAACCTAGATTGGTATTACATGAATGAGCTTCAGGATCACACACACACACCCTCCCATTCCTTCCCGTTGCATACTATGTCAGCAAACCAAAGGTTGCCATTTCATATGATCTGGACCAACTATTGTTTACATAACCCATATATTTCTTCATTCATGTGTAACAGCAAGTATAGCTTTCTGGCAGGGATGAACTGGAATTTTAAAACTGCCCTGGAGCAGGCTGAGTGAAGTGGCTCCTGAGATGCCAGCTGTGGTTTAGACCTGGTCTATGGCAACACTCAGCTTGCTTGTGGTTGCTGGGAGGGGAGGAGATTGGATTTCTCTTCCTCCTGGCTTTAAACAACTTTGGCTCTGGTTTGGGAGCCCCAATAGCCTTGGTTCCAGAGAAGAGAGGGTTAGTGGACACCAATGCTCCCTCTAAGCTGTGGAGTCTTGTGAGAAAAAAAATCTACTTTGTGAGCTACTAGCATTAAAGTTGTGAGCTTGAGTTTGCTCTGGAGCCATCCTCCCTGAGCTAAGACAGAAATGTGTGAGCCAAAGGCTAAAAAACTGTGCACTAGCTCACACTAACTCAGCTTAGAGGGAACAGTGGTGGACACCACCACTTTCAGGACCACCACTTTCCTCCTGCTCCTCTTTCTCCACGCAGGTTGGAGTGGGGATCCAGGAGCTTTCTCATCAGACCTCCTCCCTGGCCTTTTTGAAGGTGGCACAGCATAGCATTCATATCTTCCCACTGCTCCTGGCGTCTTGAAAGGGTGTCTCTCCTTGCAACAGACTGGAAGCCCCTCAATCCTCTGCTGCCCCTCTGTTCTGCCTCTGCCTCCCCCTGAGACTTCTCATGATGTTGGAGTGGTGAGGAGTCCACCATGTGGCAGGCCACTGAAACCCTGGGGCAATAGATAGACCAGGAGAGAAGAAATCACAAGGGAAAAGGGAGGGGGAGGGAAATAAAAGCCATGTGAGAGTGAAGTGTGTTCATATAGCTCCGAACCATGGTTTCGCATGAAGTCTGAATTGAATAACAATCAACATATTTTATGTATTATATTTCTATGCTGCCTATTTAGAGTCCTGTTTGAGGCGGCTTACAATTCAAAACCGCCGCTATTAAAAATACACACATACATGCTTCATAGTGTCATGCAGGTATAAGGGCTACCATTACTTGCTGAGGTCATGGTATTTGGGAGCAGGGTTCATGCTATGGGACAAGTCCAAAGGACATTGGGAATTGGCTAATGGGAACTTCAGAGGGAACAGAAGCCTAGCTGTGTAGGAGCTCGGCAGCTGTATTTTTCCAGCAGCTGACTCAAGACCTGATACATTGCTGGCCATGAACAACCATAGCAATAACCAAAAGCCTCCGATAGAATTACCATTGTGAGATCCTTTATACTACCGAAATATCTTTATTTTTTCCGAACTTTGCCCATCACAATTACTCCCCACCAATTGAAAAAATGGCAAAAGGACCTAAATGATTTCATTTGGCAATATAAGACTCACCGTATTCCGCATGACTCTTTGTGCCGAGCTAAAAAACTAGGGGGTTTGGCGACTCCACATCTTCTTAACTATTATAGGGCCACGACGCTGGCCTCGCTCGTACGACAGTACCATGATAAGGAAGAAATAAGGAAGATTGGTTAGGAATCGAACTACAAGCACACCCAAATAGGACATTTCAGGAACTTTTATGGTTGCCTCGAAAGGCTAAACCAGTTAAAACCATGACTAACCCTTATCTTAAACATACGTTGAAGATATGGCACCAATCTAAATACTCCATAATTGCCAAACACTCTCAGCTTTACACTTTCACGGGACGGAGCCCATCCTTACATGCTCAAGGGCCCTCCTCTTTCCATACTTGGAGGCAGGCTAACATCACTCGAATTGTTGATGTTGTGACACGGAATAAATTGATGACGAAAGCGGAAATTGAGAAAAAACACAAGACCAGCCTTCAATGGTTTGAATACTTACAATTGCGTCACCTGATTGAGAATACAGATCTAATCAAGGCAGTAACATCCCCAATAACGGACTTTGAATTGTTAATGTGCAGTGCACCTAAAAAACAAGGTTTGATATCGAAAATCTACAAAATCTTATTAGGTAAGATGTATACTAAAACAATGACATATCAAAAGGCGTGGCATTTAGATCTAAATACTTCGCTTTCGGATGATCAATGGTCTCAGATTTGGAGAACGCAACAC
Organism: Gekko japonicus; assembly: GCF_001447785.1. NCBI lineage: Eukaryota > Metazoa > Chordata > Lepidosauria > Squamata > Gekkonidae > Gekko > Gekko japonicus. The sequence goes on along the minus strand of NW_015169781.1, from coordinate 1,543,919 downwards.
AGTATGTCAAAATCCTCTGAAATTTTGGAGACTACCTATAAAGTGCTCTCGCGTTGGTACTTAACCCCTGTCAAGCTCTCCCATATATCGAGCACTACTTCGCCAGCATGTTGGAAACTTTGTGGGGAGAGAGCTACATTTTATCACACATGGTGGTCATGCAGGCACATTCTTAAGTTTTGGATGGACGTGAAAACTAAAATACTCTCACAGGTTATGACATACCTCTAAATCCGAAACTCATGCTCTTACACCTGTGGCCGGAAGGGGTTTGTTCAAACAATCAAAGGCAATTAATAAATATCTTATTAGCAGCTGCTAAGAGCACTATAGCGACAAAATGGAAGGATAAAGATCCTCCATCTGTGAATGTGTGGCTTTATAAAGTTTGGAGATACTTTTTGTATGACACCATTTCTATTTATAACACCACAGACCAAAATGAATGTGAAATACTTAGTCCTGTTGGGAAATGGTATCCCATCATCGAAAAACTCACTTTTGATGATTTTGACTGGAAAACTATTTACAATGCAAAGTATAAGTTGTTGCTATTGGGTTAATGTTTCTATGACCTTTATGGCTTTGTTCCGTGGAACCTCTATTTGATTGTATATTTGATTGCATTGGTAGGATAAGTGGATTTCTGTAACTTTTGCTGTTTGTTGTTATACTTTATGGTTGAATACGAATAAAATGTTCTGGTTAAAAAAAAAAAAGCCTACTCAGGTATGAGATTTTAAAAGGCCAGGAGGGGCACAAGAAGTGAACATGACTTTGAGAGGCAGAAGAAGAGGAGAGGCCAAGGAGGAAGTATCTCCTTGGGTAGTCTTCAAGCAAGGCTGGAAACAATGAGAATAAGAAATGTGGGCTTTCAAAAACCACCTTCCCCTTTCTGAACATGGACTGGACATGAAGGAGGGTTCTGCTGGGGTGGGGACAAGGCACTCCACTCCCAGCCTGCAAGGACAATACTCCTTCACCTTCCCCCGAAATAGTTGGCTTAAAGGTGATAGGGTTTCCAACCTCCCGCTATTATAATCGGTCTCTAGAAAATCAAGAGCAGTTCCACTGGAGAAAATGGCTACTTTGAGGGGGGATTCAATGGCATTGTACCCTGCTGAGTTCCCTCCCCTAGCCCCACCATCGCCGGGTTCCACCCCCAAAATCTCCGGGTATTTTCCAACCCAGAGCTGGCAACCCTATGATTTTATCAGTTGGTGAAAGTTGGAGAATTTTTTTTAGTAGGACAGGTATACTGTGTGAGCCTTGCAAGTTATACATAGAGTTGCCAGATCCAGCTTGGGAAATGTCTGAGGATTTGGGGGGGGGGGGTGGCTGGGAGGGCAGCGCTTAGGGAGGTAGGGAGATCAAGAAGGACGTGATGTTATAGAGCCCAGCCTTCAAAGATGCCACTTCCTCTGTAGCTTGGAGATCAGTTGTAATTCTTTTAGGTTGGTAACCCTAGCTATAAAGATAAGCACATTAGGACAAATGGGATTTTGCCCCCCCCCCCGAGCCGGAATAAAGAGGCAGACACAAATGTTGGGTTAATTAAAGGGCCACTTTATTAACTTACAACATTAACTGGAAATAACAGCAAGGGCAACACAGCTTGTGGTATGGTCAAGGCCAGGGGACCGAAAACCCCTCCCCTGCCACATGACATAGAGCGAACCACCCTGCCCCCGAGCAAGAGCCATCATCAGTGGCTCACGCCCAGCCGGCTAGCAATTGTAAGGCAGCCCTGTAGCCCCATCGACCGGACTGTAAGGCTCAAAGGGAGGACCTAACCAGGGCAGTCATGAAGGCAGTCAGGTTTCCCCGTCCCAGGCTGCAAGTCCCAAGGACTGTACTCACAAGACCCCTTAGACCCCAAAAAGGGGATGTCAGCTGGTGCTCACCAGACCGCAATCTGTATCCTCATAGAACCCTGCCCAGCTATAAGTGATCAACCTAACTAACACAGCTCCACCCCAACAATCCCCTGCATCACTGCCACAGTACAGGGTAGGCAAAAACACCCCCTCCAAGGGCCAATCAGGAAGGGGTGAAAAAATTCTACCTGGCCCCCTAAACCGGGTGACCAGCCAGAGTTTGCACTACCAACAGGGTGGGCTGAAACCCAAATGGGAATGCTGCCGAGGAGGCGGGGGCCGAACTATAAACACTTTGGCCCCACCCCCTCCTGAAGGCCCATATGTGGCATTTTGTCGCCAAAACCAATGGCCTGCCTCTCTTTACTGGGAGGCAAAGGCGTCTCCCCAGCCCCACAGCCTCAAGGGCCGGGGGGCTGTTTGATCCAGATTAATAAATCTGCTATTGACCAGAGAATGTTATTTAACAAAAATGTGTGGTATGCCACAGTAAATGTTTCACACAAATGTATAAGTACAGCATTTAGAAATTGTATGGATATACTGGCATACCTTTATTAACCTTCACACTAGGGTTGCCAAATTTAAAAACCCTACCGTCGGGGGAGCGTCCTCCTGCTCCGGGAGCCAGCCGGGATCGTGTGCGCGCGCCACCGGGACGTCACCGGAAGTGACGTCAGACGCTGGGGCGGAGCCACGCCATTTGAGGGGAAAACAAAGAGTTTCCCCCTCAAATGGCAGCCATTTGAGGGGAAAACTCTTTGTTTTCCCCTCAAATGGCGTGGCCCCGCCCCCAGCGTGCGACGTCACTTCCGGTGACGCGCACGCCGGGGAGGGTTTTCCCCCGGGCCCCGATTCCCTGGCGTCGGGGAACGGAGCCTCCGGGGCGGGGTAATTCCGCCCTACCGGGGGAGTTGGCAGCCCTACTTCCCACTAGTTACCTTTTGGATTGCTTCTTGATTTCTTCAATTCTAACTTAGTGTATTTTTCAGCAGTGTTCTGTAAGGTAGCTTTACAACAGTTTGTGGTACTGTGAGTCAGCAAGACACACCGTATTTTCAGGAACAGGCAATTTATCATCTCAAGGACACTGGAGTGCACTAGGCCCAAACCTGAGCTGAATTAATGCTTTGTTGTTCAGCTGCATCAGTGCAAGATATGCCTGGGATCTTCTATGGCTTTTTAAAAAAGTGTAAATACGTAGTTCCATGTTAAAGATTGTGTCTGCTGTTCTCATAACACAATGGGTGCGGTCACACGGTCCTTTTGAACGGGGTTCGCTGCTGTTCCCTCTCACATTTAAATTTTCCGTTCACATGTGCCAATCCGCCTCCCGTGCCGCTCACTCCCGCAATGGTTCTGGGGTTTCCTGCCCCCGGGAAAAGCAAGTATTTTCCTGGCACTTGTGCTTTGAATGCACAATTTCGCCCATCTGGACAGCCATCTTTTGCAATGATTGCGATTAGGGCCATCTGACAGCTCTTTGTGTGATTTTGTTTTTAAAACCTTCCGGCTTTGAGTGCTTGAGCAAACAAGCGCTCATCCTGCTTGGAGAAAAGTCCTGCCCGCCCCAGGAGTGAAGCTGCAGTGGGCAGCAGGAGGCGGACGTTGCTGGGGGGGAGATGGGGGGGAAGTGCTGGGCTGGCTTTTGGGTTTGCAGGTGAGCAGTCGGTGGACCCGTGTGCCAAGCTGGGCCATCCCTTGGCTGGAGGAGGAGGTGGCACCAGAAGCGGGGAATGCGACTTATGGGCCTGGAGGCGGGAACAAGAGGCGAGGGCTCCGGCAGCCTGGACGGGGGGGTCGGCAAAGAGGATGGCGGAGATGGCGGGGCTGAGCCTTCATGGGGCAATGGTGGCAGCAGCAGTGGCATCACCCCCCACAATGGTGGCAGCAGCAGCAGCCGCCCAAGTCTGCCCCATGGCCGGCAGGATCGCCTGGAGGGACTCGGTGCGGTGGAGGCTCTGCCGCAGTCCCAATGAGGCGAGCTGAGCGCAGCCCTCTCAGCTGGTCGGGCAGCAAGAGGCGGCTTGCTGGAGGCAGGTAGGGGAAGGATTTTCCTTACGAGCTGACAGGCGAGTGGGTGGTGGAAGAGAGGAGCCGGCTGCATCTAATCAGCCCAACTCGAAGAAAAATGTTCCCAATTAAATTAAAGCAGGAACAAAGCGCAATTACCTTGCCGGTGTGACCACAGCCAATATCTCCCTGCTTTTTCCCCTGACCACACCAAATGCTACTACATTCTTTTATATTAATTTGCAGAGTCTTTTCTTCAGAGTGGCATGATCACAAAGAAGTGACAAGTGACTGCAAGTGACTGCAGTGACTTTGGGGTTGTTTGGCATATTCTAATGGTGTATGTTAGGAATGACATCTCCTTACTGAATACCAGTTTAGAATTTACAGTTATTTCAGAGTGGTTTTTTTTAATGCATTGGTATCTAAATTATGTGTTACACCCGTGGAGCCCAGTGAGCTGCTAAAAATGAGAAATGTGGATTGGTTTCAGGTGATATCGAGGAAATGGAGATAACTTATAACTCAGTGGTCAGTAATACAGAGTGGAGACTTTTTACCTACTTATTCCTTTTGGAATCCTAATCCAAAATTCAAACAATTTAGCTTAGACTAAGCATTAGCTTAAACTGGTAATTAATTACTCTAATTTTCAAAATAACTATTCTTGAAAACCAATGGGACAAACCCTTCTATCTGCACTGTTTTTATGCTTTCAGTGGGGCTACGCAAAGTAAAGTATAGTCTTTTTTAAAAATGACATAGAGAAATACTCATAAATTAACCCATAAAAGGCAGCTTGAGTGAGCACTGAGAAGGTTAAAAAAAGTAAATTACTAAAGAGTTTTATAAGAGGTTCTATATACTACAGCTTCCATTTATTTATTATTCCCTAATGTACAAATTGGAGTGTATTCAAGAGGCTCATAAAATCAAGGAAGTGGATAGATAGGCTGTGTGGCTTGACCTCTTTTGCAAAATGCACTGTGCCTAGAGAATTTTAGCTGTTTTCCAGGAAAGCTATGGATCAAACAAATCGTGGAAAAGGTCTATTATATATCAGGTTATCTTGCTAATGTTTGCTCTTCATCAAAAGGCGCTTTCATACCTCACCCTGTTGGCTTAATGTGAGGAGTTTTCTAGGCTGATTTGTGGTGCATAAAAGAGTTTCCTGTGTACAAATAAACAAGGAACAGCTAGGTAAGGGGGGGGACTGCTAAGAGAAAAAAATCTAATAATGGCACAGTATCTAGGGACAGATATTTCCACACATCACAACTTTATTTTACTCAGTTTTACAGTCACTGATTGGCAAGAAAGGGCCTGGCAATTCATGAACAACATTTGAGTGCTAAAATCACTTTGGAATTTCCAGGTTCTCATGGTGATGCTTCTCCCTATGAGCCCACAAATCCCATCAGTTTTGCTGTGTTGCTTTTGTTATGCCATTGGTGGCAGATACTGGCAACGTGGAGGAAAGTATCTCCTTCCCATCCAAGTTGAAGATGAAGGTGGACACCGCAGGGAGGACAGAAGGGAAGGATATCTTGGTCTTCCCCTCCACAGCATGAGACTTTTCTGTTACCTTCATTCCTTAATACAGCTACTACTGCCACCTTTATCACGACCACTGGAGAGGGTAAGAGGAGAGACAGATCTCTTTGTCCCACTCCCCAAGTCCATCACCGGAGCATCAGCTGAAGCTGCAGCATTTATTTCATGCATTTTCTACTCTGCCCTTCCTTCAGTGAGCTCACTGATCCCCCCCCCCATTTAATCCCCACAACAACTCTGTGAGGCATACTAGGCTGAGAAACAGTGACTGAACCTAGGACAGCCAGTGAGTTTTGTAGCGAGTGGGGATTTGAACATGGGTCTTCAAGGTCCCCATCCAGCACTCCAGCCATTATGGCACCCTGGCATGCTAGGAGTGAACAAGCAGGAGGGAGGAATTCTTCCCGGGTTTGGATTAGCATCTGAGTTGGAGATAGGGTTGCCAACCTACAAGTGAGGCCTTGAGTTCTCCCAGAATTACCGCTGATCTTCAGACTACAGAGTTATGTCCTTCTGGAGAAAATGGCAGCTTGACAGGGTGGACAGTATGGTGTCACACCCTTGCTGAGCTGCCTCCTTTCCCCCCAACGCTTCCCTCTCCAGCGACTGCCTCCAAATCTACAGGAATTTCCCAGGTCTGAGTTGGCAACCCTAGCTGGGGCTGGCAGCAAGGCCATGGGAGAGAATGCCCCACACACCGCACCAACCACCTCCCTGGATCACCTACACCTAACCCCCCAGGTGAGCCCGCTGGCCCAAACAAGAAACTTACAGGGGTTGCAAGAGACAGAGATGGCCGGGGTGAGGCAGCGAGAGCCAGTGGAGGTGGAGGCAACACAGCCGGAAGTAGAGGACTCGCAGACAGTGGCAGGGCCACGAACAGAGTTCACCCAGTGGCGACATATGACAAAGGAGAGGCAGTTGGCCAAAGCTGGGGCTTCCAAAACCAGGAAGCAGGAGGGTAGGCTAGAAAGGGAGCAGGTGGACCAGGGGGATGTGGGGAGACTGGCTTCAGCACTGGAAGTGGTGCCACTCCACTCTGTGCCAGGCAGGACTCTGCTGGGGATGGAGGACACCTGGCATGGGGGAGGAAACAGGAGGCAGGAAGGCGGGGCCTTCTCTTGCCTGATAGGTGGAGCCCTCTGTCACCAGAGAGATGGCCTTGGTCAATGGAAAAGGCCTGAGGGTGATGGGCTGGAGCTGCCCCCACAGAGGGAGGGTGAGTCAAGCCTACAAGAGTGAGGAAGGGGGATAAAAGGGCGCTCTAATGAAGAGACTCAGGATGAAAAACATTGTTTGCCAATGTTGTGGCAGAGGGTGTTCCGGCTTAGAGGAGCCGGGTGAGTTAACACTCTTCCCTTCTGTTGTATGGCCTCTGAGGGATGCAACCCAGCACCAGGAGTGTGACGGTGGAAGGTGGCCTTCCCCTCGGGGGCATATGCGTTATGACGACATAGTGGAGAATGCAGGCACTGGCCTGTCTCTAAGGCATCCCTTGCTGACACCCCCAGGCTGGACGAGCAGCCAAGCCCTGCTGCGGCCACCTGTATTCATTCCAAGGAAGGCGGTTGGGCCCACCATAATAAAAGAGGACCTCGCAAAGCCAGAGGCATGCAAGTGCACCAAGAAGATGGGCTTTACACAGTTGCGGCAGAGGGTGTTCCAGCTGGGAGGCGGAGGTTCTGAGGCCTCTGAGGGGCACAACCTAACATCAGGAGTGCGATTCCCCTTGGGGGACAGACAGGGTGTGACAATATTGAAGGGTAAACGTTGCCACCCACTCTTCATATCCCTGCCCTAAAAGTACAATCTTTACTATTATTATTTGTAAAGTATGTGCATTCCCATGGCCACTGGAGGGGTTGCTTGAAACCTTTCATTTTGAAGATTTAGCACAATTCATGCATTTCTGAATCGCTGCTTTTCAGTGTATTGTTAGTATTTTGTATCAATTAAAAGAGTGCATAAAGTATAGCCTGATCTGAGGATAGTGGGAAAATGATTGAACTATGTGCCCGAGGTAAAGTGTCATATATTACATTTTTATTTCAATAACAGATACTTCCTTTACTTGGTAAGAGCCTTGCTTGGTATAAATCAAGTATTGCATTTCTGGAACAATATAGATTTATAGCGACAGCTGTCTTAAGTCTCCACTTAATCTTCTGCCCTGTATAATGTATGGTTTGTAAAGGTATCTAACTCAAGGTTTCTCCACTGAAAGTCTGGCAGCCTCTCAAGCCTATTAGACCAACAAGGATAAATTTGTCATTTGAGCTCTGCTAAAAATGTAAGAATCTGAACTTGAACCATTTATATTTAAAGAAGACTTTTGTATGAACTTCTCTCCCCCCACCAGTGAGAAGATACTTTGTGATATAGCTAATATTTGGTGAAGATTAGGTCAACATGAAGGAGAGTCGAAGAAGCAGCATCAATATATTGCACATTTCTTAGCTTCCATACATTGACACATATGAGTGGCAATCTGTATCCCCCCATCTTCTTATATTTCTGAATGCAGGCTGTTGCTTAAACGTTTTCACATTCTAAAACCCATGAGTGCAACCACAGAAGCTTAGGAGTGCTTCTGCTATTCATTTCAGTGGAATGTCAGTGAATTCATTTTTTCAAAGAGATGGTTGGCCTCATCAGAGTGCATTGACATGAACACCGTATGCCCCCTACCTAAGAGTAGCAATTTCTGATATTGTACTAAATAAATAATATTTTGGAAAACAGGCCATGGCTCTTATGTGTCAAACTCTTCCCACGCTGGTCCTCTCTGCCCTCAGCTGTTCTGGTCAAGGCCAAGAGAGGCTCCCCCAGGCCTCAGAATAGGAAGGAGTGGCATTAGGCCACCTGGTTCTTCTCTCTTCCTGGAACTTAGGCGGTCCTACAAGTCAGGAGCTCAGCTCTCCACTTGCTCCCTGGCCTAGCCTTAGAGCCTCCCTTTGTAGGGAGTCTGGCAGAGCCCTGTCGTGGGCCTAATCCAGACCAGCTCCACCCTTCCCTGATTTAGCCCAATCCTTTGGCAACGAGATTGGGAGGACATTGTGCCTCCCTCTTGCCTGCCATTCAACTAGGGTTGCCAGCCCCCAGTGGGGGCTTCCCTGCCCAGGGATTTCCACCCCCACTTTGTAAGATCTGGCAGCAGGGGACAAAATGGTGGCTACATTGTGCCAGTCTAGCACAAGTCTCTATGGAAGCCATAGAGACGAAGGCTAGAGCGCCTGCATCACAGCTGGAGGCTTCCAAGGAGTGGTGGAGCCATGAGTTCCCTCTATGACTCACTAGCACATGGTACTGATTTCCCCTGCCCTAGCTGTTTAGCTCGGGCCTCACTTGCCAAATATTTCCTGTTTCTTACACTCATGTTCTGTTGTCTTAGGGTTATTGCCCCACATTTCATTATTCCATTGGTTGTGTTATGGATTTACAGGTACTTTTCTACAGTTCCTAGGTCGCACACAACCTTGCTCTTTTCTGGTGTTGTTTATCATCGCTGCTGGGAACTGGGGGTGGGTGGGTGGATGTGTATGGCTGTCTGCTTTGCTTGGTTAGTGCCAGCTCATAACATTTCTTATGTAGGAGCCTCCAAAGGGTGTTGAGAACACCTTGGGAAGTATGTGATCTCATTGTTCTGTGTGATCTTGTAGTTTGGGGAGCTTCTAGGTAATATAACTGTTAACTTGCAGGTGTTAGGGACGGTCGCAAGGGCAGGGGCAGATGTGTGGCAGGCCGAATGGGAGCAATGATTGGTCACTTGGCATGGGTGGGATTTCTTGCTTATAGTATATTGGTGGAACTGGCATCTGGGACCCAGTTCTGACACAGAGGCTGTCTGTGCCTGGAACCTCTCAACCTCTCAATAAATCTTGCTGCTACAAGAGTGTTTGTGAGACTGATTGCACCCCAGACTTAACACTAGCTAGTGCACAGCAGGGCGGCATGGCAGCTCCTCCTCACTGGGCATTGGCCGGCCCTCTCCCAACACTGGTGCACCAGAAGAAAGGTACAGGTAGCCACATGGATGCAGCACTGGAGAGCTTTCCCCAATGCACTGCCATCCCCACTCCCCCCTGCAAAAACCCTCATCCCGCGGAAAGTTCCCCCCCCCCAGATGAGCACCCACCCAGAGGCAAGCTGGAGCACTGCTCATGCCAGAAGCCTGGCAGCTCCCCAGTCCCGCCCTATGTTTACATTCTGGGGACTTCCAGGACGACTGAATGCTTCCCCTCCCCACCTGCAGCCAGCCTGGGTACTGAGCACCATTGTGAGGACTTTGCAAAAGAATGACACAACCCCTTGAAGCTGCCTGAATATGTCTGGGGTCACTTCCTGCTATCTAATAAAAATTAAGGTAGCACTCTTTTCTTTTGTTTATCCTCTCCACCTCTGTCTATGGAGTTGATCCTCTCACTCAGATGCTTTGAGATAACAACAGCTTTTTTTGTTAATTAACTCTGCTTTTAGTTTTCTGCGTGAGAGTTCTTTAGATTGAGGCCCCCAGGTAAGGGCTTTCACTAGGCTATGTGTTATGTATTGAGCCTCAACTGCCCTTGCAAAAGGACTGAGAAGTGGTGCCAGTCCCCTCCATATCATCCTGAGCAGCAATTCACATCCTATGGTGGATCTTCAGTACACACAGCATACCAGACACCGTCATAACAGACAACAGGACAGCTTTCACCTTGTCCGAGTTTCGGGAAATCATTTTATTTATTTATTTATTTATTCGATTTGATAGACCGCCCTGGGCGGTTTACATGAGGGGTGCTAATCACAATTTAACCCTGACTACGGCCACATTATTTCTGGGGAGTGGGACAGCCTACCGGCACCCAGGTGGAGGTAGATGTCTTTTTCCGGTCTGGCTGGCTTCATTCCCGGCGGTATATGGCTGTTGTTCTTCTGGCGCATTTTTGCGATCCGGCGCACAGTCAGCGTCCTCCTCAGGTCCTGACTATGTCCCACTGGCTCCGCTGTGCCCCTGGATGACGTCACCGTGCACGTCCTGCTGCACGACAGCCGCTCGCTGTTCCCGCCACTGGCCACCAGGGATCACTCCTTTCGGGCCTGCTGCTTGCCGCTTGCTGCTGCCGCGTCGCCGTGCTGCCTCGCCTCCACCGCCGGTACTCTGTCCTCGCCGCCATCTCCATCGCCATTGCCGCTGTTACCTTCCACATGCCTCGCCAGAGGAGGGTGCCCCCACCCTTCATGGACTAATATGCCATCCAACACATCCACTCTGTTCCCTTCCACCCCGCAACCAACAGCCAGGCTGAGCAGATGGTGAGGACGACTAAGGAGTCCCTCCGCAGGATCGTCCAGGGAAGCTGGGACCACCGGCTGCAGCCTTCCTCTTCGGCCAACGAGTAACCCTGAACACAAACACCGGCTGCAGCCCTGCAGAACTCCTGATGGGAAGGCACCTCACAACCCGTCTCAATCAATTGCACTGAGACCACGCTCCGGAGCACAGCTCGGCCCCAGAGAATCAAGCTGCCCCCCGTGGGTTTTTCCTGGGCGAACCCATCTATGCATGCAACTTTGCCAGCGGCCCAGCCTGCATCCCCATCAAGCTTATAAGGATCACCAGGCCTCTATCATATGAGGTGTCCACAGAAGACGGCCAGAGGCTCTGCCAACACATAGACCAGCTCCGCAGCCTTCTCCTCCCCACTGAACCCGCGATACCCACACCAGAAGACAGTGACAAGGAGCTGCTAAGCCCAGAGGAGCTCGAGCGCGAGGACAACATGCCCACCGGCAGCACCATGCCAGAAATCAATGGACAGCCTTTGGAGGCCACTGGCGGAATGCTAGCGGCAGCTGCCACTGGTGGAATGCCAGCGGCAGCTGCCACTGGTGGAATGCCAGCGGCAGCTGCCACCAGTGGCTCTGACAATGTCCCAGCACCACCACCCTCTCCCAATCTGGTGGCAGGGCCGGCCCCCGACATGTTTCCTGAACCCACAGCCCCGTCAGTGGAACCACGCCGCTCAAACCATGACTGGCGCCAACCAGCATACTTAAAGAAGAAGAAGAAGAAGAGATTGGATTTATACCCCGCCCTTCACTTGGAGTCTCAGAGCGGCTTAGAAACTCCTTCCCCTTCCCCTCCCCACAACAGACACCCTGTGAGGTGGGTGGGGCTGAGAGAACTCTGACACAAAATGCTCTTTCAGGAACAGCTGTGCCAGAGCTTGTGACTGACATCAGCAGGTGCAAGTGGAGGAGTGGGGAATCAAACCCGGTCCTCCCAGATTAGAGTCCGTGCACTTAACCACTACACCAAACTGTTGAAGAGGCTCTGAACCTTGGGGGATGTATTGAGCCTGAACTGCCCTTGCAAAAGGACTGTGCTTGGGATGCATAACAATAGATTGCTAGGATCCTAGAATGGACCAGTAGGGAGACAAGGATCTTAGAGTAAACCAATTGGGATACAATGGAGTGTAAATAACCTATCGTTGGGAGTGGGGTGTTTTGGGGTGTAACCGTTTTCAGGCATAAGTACCTGGCTTCGGTAAGGGAAATTACAGCTGTTTCTATACAAATGCTAGAAGTGTCCGAGGTACAATCGGGGAGTTGGAGTGCTTGGTGAGGGGGGGAAAAATAGACATTGTGGGTATTTCAGAAACTTGGTGGGATGAAGAAGATCAGTGGGATACTGTGATTCCCAGTTATATATTATATCGGAAGGATAGGAGGGGAAGGGTTGGAGGTGGGGTGGCTCTGTATGTCAGAGAGGGTATAAAGCCCAGAAAGATTGAGAGGCTAAGAGAATTAGATTCGCTTCTGGAAATTCTATGGGTTGAAATAGGGGGGCCAAAAGGAAACTTAACACTGGGAGTTTGTTATCGCCCACCAGATCAAAAGATAGAGGAGGATTATAAAATGATGAATGAATTAAAGATAGCACATGAAAGATAGACAAAAACACTGTGTCGTAATAGGTGATTTGAACTACCCATACATTGATTGGTTCAATATGTGTTCTAGTCGAGAAAAAGAGATTGAGTTTCTAGACACTCTAAATGACTGTGCTATGGAGCAAATGGTCACGGAACCAACAGGGGAGTGGTGATCCTTGATTTGGTTCTAAGAAACAAGACCTGGTGAGAGATATAAAAGTGAAATTGGATTCGCTTCTGGAAGTTCTATGGGTTGAAATAGGGGGGCCAAAAGGAAACTTAACACTGGGAGTTTGTTATCGCCCACCAGATCAAAAGATAGAGGAGGATTATAAAATGATGAATGCCTTAAAGATAGCAACTAGACAAAAACACTGTGTAATAATAGGTGATTTTAACTACCCACACATTGATTGGGTCAATATGTGTTCTAGTCGGGAAAAAGAGATTGAGTTTCTAGACACTCTAAATGACTGTGCTATGGAGCAGATGGTCACGGAACCTACCAGGGGAGAGGCGATCCTTGATTTGGTCCTAAGTAACACTCAAGACCTGGTGAGAGATGTAAAAGTGATTGCACCGCTTGGAAACAGTGATCATAATGTTGTTGAGTTCATCATTTGTACAAATAGAGAATTGGCCAAAAAGACTCACACAACCATTTTTAACTTTAAAAGGGGTAATTTCTCTGATATGAGGGGACACGTGGGGAGGAAACTGAAAGGAAAAGTAGAAAGGGTCAAAACAATTGGGGAAGCTTGGGATCTATTTAAAACTACGATCCTAGAAGCTCAAAAAATATATATTCCGCAGGTTAGGAAAGGCACAAACAGGTATAGGAAAAAGCCTGCATGGTTAACAAACAGAGTAATGGAGGCTGTAAAAAGTAAAAAGAATTCCTTTAAGCAGTGGAAAGCTAGTCACAGTGAGGCTGATAAAACGGAACACAGGCTATGGCAAATAAAATGCAAGTCTGAGGTCAGGCAGGCAAAAAGGGAATATGAGGAGCATATAGCAAAAAACGTAAAAACCAACAATAAAACTTTCTTCAAATACATTAGAAACAGGAAACCAGCCAGGGAGGCAGTGGGGCCCTTGGACGACCAAGGGGTAAAAGGAGTATTGAAGGATGATAGGGAAATGGCTGAGAAGCTAAATGCATTTTTTGCCTCCGTCTTCACTGTGGAAGATGAGAAGTGCTTGCCCACTCCAGAACCACTGATTTCAGGAGGGGTGTTGGAAGACCTGAGTCAGATTGAGGTGATGAGAGAGGAGGTCCTAAAACTGATAGACAACTTAAAAACTGAAAAATCACCAGGCCCAGATGGCATACATCCGAGAGTTCTGAAAGAACTCAAATGTGAACTTGTAGATCTCCTGACAAAGATATGTAATCTTTCCTTAAAATCTGCCTCCATTCCTGAGGATTGGAAGGTAGCTAATGTCACTCCCATCTTTAAAAAGGGTTCCAGAGGAGATCCGGGAAATTACAGGCCAGTCAGTCTGACGTCGATACCGGGTAAATTGGTGGAAACCATTATTAAGGAAAGAATTAGTAGGCACATAGATGAACAAAACCTATTGAGGCAGACTCAGCACGGTTTCTGTAAGGGAAGATCTTGTCTCACTAACCTGTTAGTGTTCTTTGAGGGGGTGAACAAACATGTGGACAAGGGGGATCCAATAGATATTATTTACCTTGACTTCCAGAAAGCTTTTGATAAAGTTCCTCATCAAAGGCTCCTAAGTAAGCTCAAAAATCATGGGATAGAAGGACAAGTCCTTTTATGGATCAAAAACTGGCTAGTTCATAGAAAACAGAGAGTGAGTGTAGGTGGGCAATTTTCTCAGTGGAGGGTGGTAAGCAGTGGGGTACCGCAGGGATCAGTACTTGGTCCACTGCTTTTTAACTTGTTCATTAATGATTTGGAGATGGGAGTAAGCAGTGAAGTGGCTAAATTTGCGGATGATACAAAGTTGTTCAGGGTGGTGAAAACCAGTGAGGATTGTGAGGCACTCCAAGGGGATCTGTCAAGGATGGGCGAGTGGGTGTCAACATGGCAAATGGGGTTCAATGTGGCCAAGTGCAAGGTGATGCACATTGGAGCTAAAAATCCTAAATATAAATACACATTGATGGGGTCTGAACTGGCAGAGACTGATCAAGAGAGAGATCTTGGAGTTGTAGTGGATAACTCACTGAAAATGTCGAGACAGTGTGTGACTGCAATAAAGAAGGCCAATGCTATGCTGGGGATTATTAGGAAGGGTATTGAAAACAGATCAGCCAATATCATAATGCCCCTATATAAATCAATGGTGCGACCTAGTTTGGAATACTGTGTGCAGTTCTGGTCACCACACCTTAAAAAGGATATTATAGCTTTGGAAAAAGTGCAGAAAAGGGCAACTCGAATGATAAAAGGGTTGGAACACTTTCCCTATGAGGAAAAGTTAAAGCACTTAGGGCTCTTTAGCTTGGAGAAACGACGACTGAGGGGTGACATGATTGAGGTTTATAAGATTATGCATGGGATAGAGCAGGTAGAGAAAGAGGTACTTTTCTCCCTTTCTCACAATACAAGAACTCGTGGGCACTCCATGAAATTGCTGAGCGGTTGGCTTAGAATGGATAAAAGGAAGTACTTCTTCACCCAAAGAGTGATTAACACATGGAATTCACTGCCATAGGAAGTGGTGGTGGCTACAAGCATGGACGGCTTCAAAAGGGAATTAGATAAGCATATGAAGCAGAGGTCCATCAGTGGCTATTAGCCACAAGGTATAGATAGGGACTCTGTGGCAAGTGATGCTCTGTCTTCTTGGTGCTTGGGGGGGGGTCAACAGTGGGAGGGCTTCTAATGTCCTGACCCCTCTGGTGGACCTCCTGATGGCACCTGGTATTTCTGGCCACTGTGTGACAGGGTGTTGGACTGGATGGGCCTTTGACCTGATCCAACATTGGCGTCTCTTATGTTCTTATGAGCTGATCACTTCTACGCGTCTGAACCCAGTATATTTCACAATGTGAATGAAGTTCGAGGCTTGCAGCTTTCTTTTGGTTTTTCTGCCAAGTTGAACTTTTTGAAAGGTTTGAAGCCCCCTCCCCTGGTTGCCTGAGTCTTGCTTCTGGCCACCTTCAATGGCATGTTAATAGTGCTTTTTTTCTCATTTGCACTTTGGGGGTGTTTAGGATGAAGGACGCTGTAGACCCATGAGTTAGGGTGAAATCCTACTTTCTTGGCAGTAAGACCCATTGATTAAAATTGGAGTTCCCCTTTCCTGTCTGCAAAGGGAACATAGCACAAGGAGAGCTGCTTAAAGATATCATCTTTGCATTTGTCGCTCCCGCCCATGTTGTTATTTTCTGTGTCCTTTTGTGAGTTACGTTTTGGCTGTAGTGGTAGGTGGCTTAGAGGTGGCGAAAAGCTATCATTTACACTCCTCCATTTTATGTGCTCTATGCCATGGCTTGTTTTTAATAGTGTTTTTAATTGGTATTTTTGTAAAAAAATGACTTGGATTGGGGGTTTTTTTGGGGGGGGGAGCTGCATTACTCTGACACCACAATACCTGGATCTGGTCATAATGAAGCTCTTGGATTCCCCCAAACTCTATGGTAAAATCATATGGTGAAAAAAAATATTCAAAACATTAGAAACTAAATAAGATTTGTTGAAAAAGAAAGGGATAATTCATAGTTAGTGTTAAATATGTGACCCCCTCCCCCATGAAGCTAAGTGGATAGCTATGTGGGATTTTGTAAAAGCATTCATTAGAGTTTGGGTTTTTAAAAATTCACTCCTATGCTTACTATAATAAAAAAGGATTTAACTAGAGGCCAGAGTTAATACAAAAGACTGACAAATTTGTAATTTTATATAAAAGAACATAAGATGAAATGAGGACAATAGCCATAAAACTATGTTTGATATGCGCTATACAAGATAAATGGAAAGAGCACTGAAATTAATGAGCTAGAAATAGTTTGTAAAGAACAATAAGGTGAGTCATCTTTTGCTTTACAAATTAGAAAGAGTGCAAAATAAGAGATTTTGTTTAAAAAAGTAATACAAAGTTACCCAAAAATATAATGCATTTTGTAATGATCTCTATTCCTGTGATCATCCAGATGAGAAAATTAGTTTCTTAATTCTCCACTTTTGCATACCTACAACTCCATTGAATAAATTAGGACTTCTGAGAACACCTACTTTGGATTGCTTTCTAAATGTCCCAATATTGAGTAAAGAAGATCAAGAATTGTAAATGCCCCCATTAGCACACTGGAATAACAAAAGGTTATGTAATCTTAAAAAAAAAAATCTTTTGGGGAAGATCATCTTTCTGTAGTATTCTATAAAACCTTTCTAGATATTTTAGTAACAACAATTTATTTCCATGACTGTGTATTTGCTTCCCAGTTGTCAGATTCATAGAATGACTAACATATATTTATTTATTTGAATATTTTAATCCCACTTTTCTTTGCAAAACAAGACTCAAACTGGCTTACAAAAATATATATCCAAAAATCATGATAAAATCAGAACACAAAAGCAGCAGCCAGGAGGTTGGGCTGAGCAGTTGGAAGAACTCAGCCTGTGGTAGAATAATCTCCCATGGCAAGCAAGTATTACATAGGAACATGTACATGAATCCATAATATTAAATTAATCCTTATAGTACTGCTCTACATGTTTGAAAAGAAGGATGGGGAAGAAATGGGGTATGTGTGCTATTGCCATGCCCGTGCATGATATCACTTTCAGTGAAAACCAGAAGTGACATCATGATATTGGGGGTGATGCCTTATGATTTGTCAAAACCTGTTTCCATTGAGTTTAGGTGATTCTTCTAGTATGTGACCCACAATCTGATGATGTCAGTCCCAGTTTTTTGTCAGAAGTGTAGTTGTGTGTTGGTGTGATATCAGTGCACCCCAAATCCTTCTAGGTGGCCCGGATGGCATACATCCAAGAGTTCTGAAAGAACTCAAATGTGAACTTGTGGATCTCCTGATAAAAATATGTAATCTTTCCTTAAAATCTGCCTCCATTCCTGAGGACTGGAAAGTAGCTAATGTTACTCTCATCTTTAAAAAGGATTCCAGAGAGGATCTGCAAAATTACAGGCCAGTCAGTCTGATGTCAATACCAGGTAAGTTGGTGGAAACTGTTATTAAGGAGAGAATTAGTAGGCACATTGATGAACAAAACCTATTGAGGCAGACTCAACATGGGTTCTGTAACAGAAGATCTTGGGCGATTTCGCACTAGAGCTGCCTCGCGGCGCAGCCCTGTTTGCCCCGACACAAACAAGTTAATTTCACACCCGATGCTGCGGGGCTGCATTTGACCCGCGGCTTCGCTCGATTTCCTCCGCAGTTTTGTGATCCTTAAAAACCAGGATCACGAAACTGCGGAGGAAATCGGGTGAAGCCGTGAGTCAAAATGCAGCCCCGCAGCCTCGGGTGTGAAATTAACATGTTTGTGTTGGGGCAAACGGCGGCTGCACTGCGAGGCAAAACTAGTGTGAAATTGCCCCTTGTCTCACTAACCTGTTAGTGCTCTTTGAGGGGGTGAACAAACATGTGGACAAGGGGGATCCATTAGATGTTGTTTACCTTGCCTTCCAGAAAGCTTTTGATAAAGTTCATCATCAAAGGCTCCCAAGTAAGCTCAATAGTCATGGAATAAAAGGGACAAGTCCTCTTGTGGATCAAAAACTGGCTAATTAATAGGAAACAGAGAGTGAGTATGAATGAGCAATTTTCACAGTGGAGGGTGGTAAGCAGTGGGATACCGCAGGGATCAGTACTTTGTCCACTGCTTTTTATCTTGTTCATCAGTGATTTGGAGTTGGGAGTAAGCAGTGAAGTGGCTAAATTTATGGATGAAATTGTTCAGGGTGGTGAGAACCAGGGAGGATCGTGAGGCACTCCAAAAGGATCTGTTGAGGATGGGCGAGTAGGCATCAATGTGGCAAAAGGGGTTCAATGCGGCCAAGTGCAAAGTGATGCACGTTGGGGCCAAAAATCCTAACTATGGGGTCCGAACTGGCAGAGACTGACAAAGAGAGAGATCTAGGAGTCGTAGTAGAAAACTCACTGAAAATGTTGAGACAGTGTGCGACTGCAATAAAAAAGGCCAATGCTATGCTGGGGATTATTAGGTAAGGAATTGAAAACAAATCAGCCAGTATCATAATGCCCCTGTATAAATCGATGGTGTGACCTCATTTGGAATAGTGTGTCCAATTCTGGTCACCATACCTCAGAAAGGATATTATATCATTGGAAGAAGTGCAGAAAAGGGCAACTCGAATGATAAAAGGGTTGGAACACTTTCCCTATGAAGAAAGGTTAAAGTGCTTGGGGGTTTTCAGCTTGGAGAAATGATGGCTGAGGGGTGACATGATAGAGGTTTACAAGATTATGCAAGGGATAGAACAGGTAGAGAAAGAAGTACTTTTCTCCCTTTCTCACAATACAAGAACTCGTAGGCACTCAATGAAATTGCTGAGCAGTCGGGTTAGAACGGATAAAAGGAAGTACTTCTTCAGCCAAAGAGTGATTAACACATGGAATTCACTGCCACAGGAGGTGGTGGCAGCTAAAAGCATGGACGGCTTCAAGAGGGAATTGGATAAACATATGGAGCTGAGGTCCATCAGTGGCTGTTAGCCACAAGGTAGAGATAGGAACTCTTGGTCTGGGGCAAGTGATGCTCTGTATTCTTTGTGCTTGGGGGGGGTCAATAGTGGGAGGGCTCCTAGTGTCCTGGCCCCACTGCTGGACCTTGTGATGGCACCTGGTATTTTTGGCCACTGTGTGACAGAGTGTTGGACTGGATGGGCCATTGGCCTGATCCAACATTGGCTTCTCTTATGTTCTTAATTTTGTTTCCTCCCCTCTCCCCTTACTTCTCTGCCTTTCACTCTTTCTCCCTTCCACCACCCCTTCTCTTACCCTCTCCCCCATGTAATTTTCTCTCTCTTCACCCCATCACTTTCTCTTTCTGCCTCCCCTACCCATCATTATTTCCTTTTCTCCCTTTCTGCCCCCACCATCTCTATTACTCTCTTTCTGCTTTCCTATCCCATCTCTTTGTGCCCTATCACTATTTCTTTCTCTCTCTCTCTCTGCCTCCCCAATCCCATCACACCCTTTCACTTTCTTTCTGTCTTCCCATCCTAGCACTCTCTCTTTTGCCCCCCATCACGCTAGTAGAAATGTCTGGACTGAATGCTGGGCCTCTAGCTGTAAAAATGTGATTTGTCCCACAGTTATTTTTAATTCAGTATCAATGAATGAGTATTTATTATTTGTCTTTCTTGTGCTGATAATGTACACAGCCCTTTATGATCTCTCACTTGCTGTTCTTCACAACACTGTTATTTCCATCCTATAAATGGAGGACGTCAGGGCAGCTTGCTCAGGTATAAATAATGTTTCCACAGTGGTAACAAGTCTCAAACCTAGGAATCAGTCCACATTTCTGGCACAGTTTACCTTCCCAGAATGTGCTCCAAACACCTTTCAAACAAATACTTCCCAATGAGAATGTAATAGCATTATATGGGAAATGAATCTTTTTAGTAGTCTGCCTTTCCAATCCTATTCATCTTATTGCTTTCTTTCGCATATGTGTAAGTTACTTGGCTATATTTATTTATTTGATATATATGGTAGTAATATGGAAAAATTATTACATTGTAGTTCCTGGAAGGAGCCAGCAATTAGGAAAGTGTAACACCCACTGCTGCGGTGGAGCTGCGGTGGCTCAAGTGGTTAAGATGCTGAACTGCAGGCTGTGGAAGGTCAGTAGTTCAGCAGTTCGAGACCCGGGTGCCACATGATGGAGGGAGCTCCCATCTCTAGTTCCAGCTCCTGCCAACCTAGCAGTTCGAAAGCAAGAAATTGCAAGTAGATAAATAGGTACCACTTCGGTGGGAAGGTAACAGCATTCCGTGCGCCTTGGTGTTTAGTCATACCGGCCACATGACCACGGAAACATCTTCGGACAGCGCTGGCTCTTCAGCTTTAAAACGGAGATGAGCACCGCGACCCTAGAGTCGGATTCGACTGGCTTTCGGGCAAGGGAACCTTTACCTTTACCTTTACACCCACTTGCTGTTTCTCCTCACTTGGGCCCTGGCTGAGTGAGAGAAGGCTATTTATTTATTTGGTTTGTATCCTGCCCTATCCCGCAAGTGGGCTCAGGGTGGCTCACAACACGTGATAAAACAATAAAAATTCATTAAAAACATCAAACCATTTCATCCAATAAATATTTCAGTATTTAATAGCTGATGACAGCTAATAGTGTCTGACTACAGTGAATGCTGCAACAATGTCGTGGGGGGCATATTTATCTCAGGTAACCGAAATCAGTTGATGCTGGTGCCAAATTGAGGCAGATTGAACAGATTAAGCAGGAAAGACCAATGTCCTGTGGACATCCAGCACTTCAACCGAAAGCCTGGTGGAACAGCTCCGTTTTGCAGGCCCTGCAGAATTGTAATAAATCCCGCTGAAAAGGCCCTGGCCCTGGTTGGGGCAAGGGGGATGTCCTTCGGGCTGGGGACTACCAGGCAGTGCTGCTCAGAAGAGTGCAAGACTCGTTGGGGCACATACAGGGAGGGAGAGTTCTGTAGGTATGTTGGTCGCTGGCCGCCTAGGTCTTTAAAAGTTTGTACCCTCACCTTGAATCTGATCTGGTACTCAACCAGCAACCAATGCAGTTGGCACAGCACTGGCTGAATGTGCATCCACAGAGACATCCTAGTCAACAGGTGCGCCACTGCATTTTGTACCAGCTGAAGCTTCTGGGTCATTCAGAAGGGTAGGCCTGCGTAGAGCAAGTTGCAGTAATCTAACCGGGAAGTGACCACTGCATCTCTGCCACCAAATCATGGGGCAAGAGACAGGGAATCAGCTGCCTGACCAGCCAACCTGGCAACATTGGTGACCTGGGCTTCCATAGTAAAGGTTGCCAACTCCAGATTGGGAAACCCCCGGAGATTTGGGGATAGAACATGGGGAGGGTGGAGTTTGGGGAAGAGAGGGAGTCCTAAAAAAAACAAGCACTAAATTCTGGTGGTGCAAGCATCATGCTGTGATTGAGCCCTGGTAGGTGCAGTTATATCCCTAGTGAAGACACTGAGGCTACAGAAGGGGGAAAATATTCTCTCTTAGTAAAAGCTATCTATTTTTGTTGAAGCATTTTTCTTTACACTTCATGTACAATCTGTACTAAACCAATGGAAATAAAATAAGTAAAAACAGAATTGAGGATTTGTAGAGCTTAGCCGCAACCTGTTTTCCTCTGTTATTTTTTCAAAAATCTGTTCCGTTTCCAAGGAGAAATTGATTGTACTTGTTTTCTCCTGTAGCAGAATAAATATTACACAGTTACATTCTGATGAGATTAGATTTGAATAAAAATGGCAAAAATTAAATAGATGGTTCTCTTAAGGTAGCCTTAGGCACACTTACCAGTGCCTGCACAGGCAAGATAACGAGGCACTTTGAAATCTTAGCCCAGCTGAAAAGCTCTATGGTCAACTACAAAGGAAACCACTTGTTACTCAGAAATACATATCTTGAATATTCTTTTCAGCTTTTAGTTTTGAGTTTTAAAGAACAATAATATGTAAAGAACAGGAAGCTGGCAAGAAGGAACCTGCACTTCCGGATGTGTTATTTAGAGTTGCCAGGTCTGGATTGGGAAATACTTGGAGATTTTGGGGGTGGAGCCTGTGGAGGGGTGGTTGGGGAGGGGAGGGATCTAAGCAGGGTATAATGCCATATAATCCATCCTCTATAGCTACCATCTCCATAGCCACCAGCAGGAGGGAGGGAGAGGGGTGGTCACAGGTTGCACGCTTGGCTCACACAAAGACCACGACTGCCCCTCTCCCTCCCCCCTGCATGCGGAAACTCTCTGAGAATGTTTGATATTGTGAAGGCCTATGGCCACACACAATAAAATGATTCTGGTTCCCTCTCCCCTGCTAGATTTAAAGGGCCTTCCAGCTGGTCAGTGGGCCACGTGGTTCCCACCAATCAGCTGAAGCCCTTTAAATTGGGCAGGAGGGGAGGGAGATGAGCGGCCGGGTGGGTGGTCACTCTTGGGGGTGGGCTTGGGGGTAGGCCTTCCCCTGCTAGCCAGCTGGCTGGAGCCGATTGAAGCCCCAGAAGTGGGGGAACCCCCACCCAGACCTGGGGGCTAGCCACCCTACCAGGGCTGCCAGGGCAAGACATCCCGGTCAGGCGTGTCTGGCCTGACATGCATTCAGTATGGTGAGGCTGGATAATAGCATGAAGGGTCCAGAGTGTGCCTGAGGAGACTTGGAAATGAGACTCACAGGGAGGGGCCAAGTCTTTGGTGGGCCTTAAAGGCAGTGGTGCGGCACTCTTGGGGGCGGCCAGTGGAGGAAACAAAAAATTACCACTCTGTAGTGCAGGCTGGGTGAAGTAAACCAGAGCCCCACAGTGCTAATGAAGGAACAGATTGATATGGCTTGTGTGCTGGTTTTTGGGCAATGGAATCTGGATCTCTGCATTGACTCCTGGGTCATCCACCATCCAAGTGAGCCAGGAGATGCCAACCCCCTTGACATGGTTACATTTGTATCCCAGCCTTTCCAGAACAAGCTCCAAGTTGCCTACCTTGTTTGTTTGGCATGCTTTTGAAGGAGTATAAAAGCCAGGAGTATCAACAAAGGGCATTAATTTGGGGAAGGGGTGTATTTGGGGCTTTATTTGGTTTTAATCTGTAATATTTTAGTTATGATTTGTAAGCCATCACCTAGGGTTTACAATGGAAGTTCTCCAGCTTGCAGCTGGCAACCCACTGGGAGATCCTGCAGGGCCTGCTGAGAGATCCTAGGGTTGGGGAAAGTCATGCAGGCATCTGCGCAATGCCCCATGTCACTTCTGGCACAAAACTGGAAATGACAGCATCATGTTGCACTGATACTGATTTAATGGTCTGGAGTTGCGCTGATGTGACAAGATGACATCAGTTCTCCTTTTGTGCTGGAAGTGATATGGTGTGTTGCGCTGACTCTGGCAAGCCTCCCCCCATATTTCTCCCACCAGCCTGAGAAACGGCATCAGGGAACAGGGGCTAGTTCACAGGACACCTGGTCCAGTTGTAGCCCAGACATGCTTGGCTTCTGAGATTTACAGTGCAATCGTAAAAAGTCCATTGAAGTAAAAAGGCTTAGAAGGGTATATATCTTTGAAGGATCCCTCTGTTATCCACTGTCTTTATACCACTATCTGGACTTTTAAATGCTTAACTTATCACGTTAAATATAGCTGAAAACATGTGCAATGTATAAGCTGCAAAAAACCAAACCCCCTACCTTTATGAAATGTTCTCAGTAGAGTCCCCCCACCTTGTATTCCAGATTTAATCCAGATGCTGAAATGAAGCAAACCCAGTAGGGCTGTAGTTCTAATTAAATAGTAAGCTGTAACTTGAAACCTGCTTATAAAATGAAATTATTATTGAATAGTGTGCTGTATGCTTGAGCTTATCCATGATAGATGAGAATGGCACATACCAATAACCATTGCTTCTTAGCTCATAAATATTGAGGGCTGTGACTTGAAGGTTTATGGGCAGGGAAAGCTTTTACTGCCGCACATATCCTTCTGTGTGTAATTACACTAGCCTACCCCCACCCTTTGCTCACCATGCAGATATTTATATATTCAACAATATTATTTTTTCTTTCAGTTATATCCTCAAACTTCAGCTTTGTTTAGGACATATTTAGAACAGCACAGTAGAAAATTAGTAAAAAGACTGTTGTTTTTTTTAAAAAAAAAAACACACACCAAGTGGCATATGGTATATAGTGTGGCAAGTGTCATTGGTCCCATTTGAACATTTGGACTTTGTGTGTGTGTATTGAATTATTTGTTCTACCACATTTAGTTCTAGTAAGCTTATGCATCTCTTAAAGGCTAAATCTTACCATCACATTGTTTCCATTATTAGTCCTTGAAAAAACACAAGGAGCTAGTGTAGTAGATATCTCATGCCATGCCATTCCACTGCTTGCCCTGATCATAATTTCACTTCCTGGTTTCATCATATGGAAATCAGTACACCATTAAAGCAGAAGTAGCATTGCCTATGTAGTCATCCTGACTGTTGTCCTGACCCCACCGTTGCCAGGCTATGCCTGGCACCAGCATGAACTGGGGGGGGGGAGGATAGCAGTGACATTGGGGGCAGCATGTTGCTGCATGGACGTGTTGGAATATACAAGACCTTCAACGTGATCTCTGTGCTTCACACACATGGGATAAAGTGCACCTGCGCTGGATCGATCGGTATTGTAGCAAGCTCTTAACAGATTTTCACGCCCAAACCTCAGGCATGTGCAGGAACCCCACCACGCATACTCAGAAGGGTGGGCGCGGACATCCTGCCAGTTCCTTTCTTTCCGCCGCGCTGGAAGTACCTTCCTTTCGTTGGTCAGATTGGTAGCTATTTTTCCTCAGAGGCTCTTCGTTTTTCTCTTTAGTTTTTCTCTTATTTCCATTTTTACCTTTGTTTATTTGTTGTTGTTTTTTTAAAAAAAGATTTTGTTTAGTTTGAGGGGGACGTTTTTTGTTCTACCTCAGTTGGGCCTTTGCCCCCCCCACCTCTTTTTCTTCTCCATCTCGTTTATTTTATGAAGAAGAAGTGGGGCTTTTTCAAATGTTGTAAGGGGTAAGCTAGCTCCACCTGACAGCCACACCCTTTGCATTTTTTGTCTTGGCGAGACGCACCGACCAGAGTCCTGTTGACACTGTGCCAAGTTTTCAAATCAAACCAGGAAGAACCGAGCGGTGCGTCTCCGGGTGGCGTTACTAGAATCGGCGCTAAATCCCGCTTCCATCATGGATCCAGAAGTACCGGTAAGACCATCAACATCGATGGCTCCAGTATCAAAGTCCTCATCCAACATCGAAGCGTCCAGCACCGACGGTGCAGTCTTCGGCGTCCACTCCGGTGAAAAAGAAGGAGAAATTGGGTAAAGAGCGCAAGTCTACCAAAAAGGGTTCCTCTAAGGTCCTAAAGGTGGCAAAGTATGGAAAAGTCACGGGTCCTGCACCAAGTAATGCCCCTAAGTTGCCCCCCCCCACTCCAATGACAGTTTCGGCATCAGAGGCTCCAGTCACTCCAACAATACCGACCATCCAGCTGATGAACTCTCCAATACACCAGCTAGATAACGACACGTTGATTGATATATGTCCTTTCTCTGACATCAATAATGTTGAGATCCTCAGTCATCCCCTGGGCACGGATCGCTCTCCCTCTGCTAAGTCATCGCCATCGATGGTCTCAGAGTTCCATGCCGATATCGACCCAGATAGGCATCGACAGATCCCTAAAAGCATTCAACGTCATCCTCCCCATCTGTTTGCCAAGGATAGGCCTTTCAATATCGATGATCAGACTAATAGGGGCCGCTCATGGAGACGAGATGCTACACTGTCTCCCAGATGCTCCCACTCTAGGAGTAGATACCCAGAAGTCTTCCTGCCCCCATCACCTCTTGCTCTCTCCTGAGATCACCACCAACTACGTTACCTCTATGGGGCTTATCCACCCACACCCATGCCTTGGTTGACTCCAGCAGGTTACTCTGATAGGGATCGTTACTCTGCTCGCAGATCACGGTCACCCCATAGATCGAGTCCCTCAGCATCTCTTTCCTGTCCTCCGGATCATCCATCTGATGACCCTCCTCGACATTGACTGGATCGATATCGTCCTCCCAGTCCCCTTATCCCACCGTCAACAGATCCAACCAGTCAGATCAAAGCCACTCCGGTACAATTACCAGAGCCCGATTCCTCTGACTCTGTGGATGAGGATTCTGATACGGGGGCTTCAGATGTGCACAGCTCCTCTGACCAGCCTTCTCCGAACCAGGCAGTAGCTGATGAGCAACCTATATCTTCATCTGACAATTTAACTTCCTACGGAGACCTCATGAAAAGAATGGCCCACTCCCTTGGCCTTTCAGTCGTACAACCACAACCACAGGTTACAGATGCCGTTTTCATTGTGGTACAAGTAGATACATTGACGGCTATAGCACTACCCATGTCCATGGTCCTGTTACAGGCAGCTAAAGCTCCATGGGATAAACCGTCATCGGCTCCAGTGTCCACATGTCGCTTGGACCATATGTATAGAGTCCAAGAAACAGGAGTGGAATTCTTATTTGCCCATCCTCAACCAAACTCAATGGTAGTTACTTCCTCATCCAAGTCAAAGAGAACCCATTCTGCCCCTTCAGACAGGGAGAGCAGAAAGCGAGATGCATTTGGATGATGTTTCTACTCTATTGGAGCACTAGGGGTGAAGACCACCAAATACTTAGCGTGTATGAGTAGATACCAATCCACTTTGTGGGAGAGGCTCTTCAAGCTCTTGGCAAACCTTCCAAAAGATAAGCGTCAGGCAGCCCGCATCATCCCAAATGAGGGCATGGTGCTGGCAGAACAACAAATTAATACCTCTAAACATGCCCTAGATACCTGTTCGACAATGGCTTCAGCCATAGCTCTCCGAAGACATTCCTGGCTACGTAACACCAATCTACAGCCAGATACTAGGTCATACGTAGAGGACTGTAACCCCTGTCGCGAAGATCAAATCAAGCGTGTGACCAGCTCGGTGAGTGGGGGCTGTTACATATTGGGAGATTCCCAGTGCCGCCATGGACGACACCAGGTCCACCACCTGGGAGAAGGCTGCATCATCGGCATGGACATTGAAGTCACCCAAAACTATCAGTTTAGGGTGCTCCAGTGCCCAGCCTGACACGGCCTCCACCAGGGATGACAGGCTGTCGGACATGTGTTGGGCAGTCGGTACACCAGCCAAACAGCCAAACTCTCCCCCACTTCCCAAACAAAGCCGGCCCACTCAATGCTTGTGAGTCTCGGTGCTGGGAGAGCCCTGAAGGTGTAAGCCTCCCAGTTGAACAGAGCCACTCCTCCCTCCTGCCCCATAGTCCGAGATTGGTGAAGGAACGAGAACCCGGG
This sequence comes from Gekko japonicus, assembly GCF_001447785.1. Lineage (NCBI taxonomy): Eukaryota > Metazoa > Chordata > Lepidosauria > Squamata > Gekkonidae > Gekko > Gekko japonicus. The sequence goes on along the minus strand of NW_015169781.1, from coordinate 1,516,485 downwards.
AGGAGCCAACTAGGAGAGAGCAACTGTCTCCCCATCTCACACCCAGGTCTTGGTCACGCATATATACCCCAAGTCTCACTATTAGAAAACTCTGAAATCTGTCTTTATTTATTTAGAAAATGTTTAGGATGCATTTCCACCCAGCTTTGGATCTGCAAGGCAGCGAACAATACAATATTAAAACAAGTTAAAAAACATACAAATATATAAAAAGATTAGAACAATTAAAACTAACAGAAATGAATGAGAGAGACGGTCAATGAAAATCAGTGAGGAAATAGCAGACAAAACAGAAAAGTCTTCACCCGTTGGTGGAAACTGATAGAATCAGATATTTTTACACATGTAAACATGCACATCATGAAATTTACCTCATAACAGAGGGCTGGATTCCAGCACTGAATAAGCAAAAAATATACACGGGGTGAAAGTGTGGATAGTGAGAATTCCAGGACCCTCGAAGCCTTGAATTTAGCAGAAGGCAGGACTGTTTTTGTAGAAAAAGCCCAGCAGGAACTCATTAGCATAATAGGCCACACCAACAGCAGAAACTCATTAGCATATTAGGCCAAACCCCTATGCCTTCCCTTGGCTTGCCTGGGCGCCCCGTGGCTGCAGGGAGCCCGGGCAAGTCCCCCCTTGAAGGAAATGGAAGGCCATACCAACAGCAGAAACTCATTAGCATATTAGGCCAAACCCCCATGCCTTCACTTGGCTTGCCCTGATGCCTCACGGCTGGCCCGCCCGCCTTGGAGTTGCCGGGGGCAGGGTTGCTCTCCAGGCCTTCCCTCTTTAGCCATGCACACAGAGGTTATGGCTGTAGTGGGTGTGACCAACTCTGAAGCCAGCCGGAACTCCATTCCTGTGTGTTCCTGCCCAAAAATAGCCCTGGTGGAAGGGATATTTTCAATATCAGCTAGGTACCTTGAGTCCCCGTGACTCAATAACATAAACAAATTTAAAAGATTAAAAATTATACTCTTGTAGAATACAAGATTCATTTATATTTTCAGGTTTTCAATTTTTAATCTGATTTTACTGTGAATTATGAAGTTGCCAGCACTGGGAACCAAATGCCAGAGTCTGTTCCATTTTATTGCGTGAAAGTGTGTAGGTTTTGCTGCTTTTTGCACTGCCCCCCAAAATCATCCTTGCAGAAGGAATAAACCCCCAAATGAATGCTATTACTCTGCATCCTTAAAAGCAGTTTTGACAGATGCGAAAACCAGGAACGTTGCCATGGGCTGACAGTGCTTTCAGCTATCTCACAGCAAGAAGACTGCTTCCCCTTCAAACTTCAGACAGCATTTTATATGTATTTGTTTTTTTTGCTAACCATCCTATAGCGTTAGATGCAAGCCCTTGACATGCACTATGTAGGAACACAGGTGAGTGACAGAAGTGAAAGTTCCCGGTTAAAGCTGTTTTCATCCAACAGTTCTGGCAGGTACAGAGGAGCAGGCACTACGGTGCTGTTAGAGAACCTACTTTGATCACCCATTCCATCCCCTGTAAGGAAGACACCTCTTGCTACTGTTTGAAGCAAGCTCTTTCTCTCTCATTGGCTTACCCCTGGACAAAGGGTTTGAATCAGTAGCTGCATACGAGCAGTTCTGCACACCTGTTGTCCATTGAGTGTACCACCTTATAGTGCCTGTGGGAAAGTGCAAGCAGAGGGAGCATCACACCGCACAGAAGGGTAAAACGAAGATGGATCCAATAGGCACAAAAAGGGTTTAGCATGGAGGCTGACGATAACTTTTGAAGCAAACTGAAAGTGTCTGAGAATGTCTTCACTTCTCAAGTCATACATACACACTTTTGTTTTCTGTTGCCGCTTCTGCTGAAAGAGGCTTTGCAGGTTTCCTAAATGATATAAGCAAACCTGTTTAGCAGAGGCGAAAGTGAAATGAGGGTACACACCATGAAACCCAATTGAGTTTCATGCAGCCTTCTGTTTAGGGAATAGAAATCATGTCTGCCTCTGCCTATAGTTAGTTATATTTCCCAGGGTGTTTGGAATATTGACGTCTATCCTCAGGGGTTAGTTCTCAGCTTTATTCATTCATTTATTTTATATTTTACCCTCCCCTGGGATACAGGGCTCAGGGCGTTTCTAATCCACTTCTAATCTATACTAGAACAGCACTTGTGTATTTTAATTCATCATGGTATCCTTTGTACAGTCCAAAATTGGGAACATGCAACTACCAGCTGGCCACTGGGAATTTGCTTAGGGTCGCCAGTCTCCAGTTGGTGGCTGGAGATCTCCTGGAATTACAACTGGTCTCCAGACTACAGAGATCAGTCCCCTGGAGAAAGTGGCTGCTTTGGGACTGTATGGCTTTACGCCCTGCTGAGGTCCCTCCCCTCCCCAAACCCTGCCCTCCCCAGATTCTATCCCCCAAATCTCCAGGTATTTCCCAGCCCAGAGCTGGCAACCCTAACTGAGCTTTTCAAGCATAAGGTGCCCCTTGGATCTGAAAGATGTGTATTTTCGCTTGCATATAAAACCTGTTTTATCTTGTTAATTCTGATTATTATTATTTTTGCATTTTTGGTCAATACTGGGCTGATTGAGCCGATGGATTAAGTCAGAATAACGCTGTTTCTTACATCCTTTGGTGCTTCCTCATAATGAAAGTGACGAAATCAGAGCGAGTATATTTATTGGCTACTGTGACCTTTAATCTTCTTTTGAGAAATATATAATCAGTCTTAGGGAATCTGGTGGGTTTGGGGCACCCAGCAGTAGCAGGGAGAAGAACCAGTATTGAAAGCAAATGGGCTAAATAAGGCCTTTTAAAAAAATGGTGTAGACATTAATGATTCTTGACACAACAATATGGTTGGACCTCTATACTTCAGTAAAACTGGTAATGAAACAGTCCATGTTTTAATGACAGCTCTGCAAACATCCACCCTTTATTTCTCTTCAGATTCTATTCTTCACTAAACTTGCTTCTTTCATTGCAGAATGCAGTGCATAAATTATGTTATTTACACAGATTTTTTTAAAAAACCAACTGGAATGAGACAGAAATGAGGATATACAAGGAGCAAAAAAGGTTCATTTTTGTTGGTGGGTCTCCCAGGAGGATTCCAGTGCAAATAATATGCAAAATTACATCAGCAAACTGTTAGGAAATTCTAGCTGCTGTGATTAGGGATGAGCATGAACCAAACTACAGAGCAAATTTAATCACAAATGTTGCCCTGTTCATGGTTTGTGAACAGAAGTTCATGATGAGTCTATCATCATGAACTTCCACAAACTTTTAAAGCAGTTCATGGTGGTTTGTGGATGGAGCAGAAAGCAGTGGTTTAAAGGGACTCCAAATCCCTTTAAACCCCTGCGTTCTGTTCTGGCAAAAGCTTCAAAAACAGCTGAGTGGCATGAAGGTACTCCCTGATGTTCAGCTGTTTCAGGCTGTCTTGTGCAGACCCTTTAAACTTTAAAGGGACTGCAGAAGCCAGCCAGAAAAACAGCTGCACAGCAGGGAGTTCCTCCCTGCCATGCAGCTGGTTTTTGGCCTGTCTTATGCAATCCCTTTAATAGCCTGAAACAGCTGAGCAGTGGGTTGCACCTCCCTGTCATGTAGCTGTTTTTCAGGCTGTTTAAAGTTTAAAAGGATGGCACAAGACAGCCAGAAACAGCTGAGTGATGGGGAGCAAGCTACTCTGCATTGCTCAGCTGTTTTTCAGGCTTTTTGCAAACTCCATTGAAAGGGAGCTCCTGGTTCAGTTTGGTTTGTTGTTTGGCCATGAACTGAACTACATTTTCTCAGTTCATGCCCATCCCTAGTTGTGATTGTGGCAGAAAAGGGAGTGTCTGAATCTAAAGCACCAGGATGGTTATAATCAGACCACAATATCTGTGACAATCGGTCCCGAACAAAGGGGGGGGGCAATAGCAATGCTCATCTGGGAGTCTTTCTCCTTCAGAACACCCCCTGCCCCAACAATCTCTGGAATTGATTGTATTGGCTTAGATTGGGACACTGAGGAGAGTTTGGCTTGTGTTCCATATGCCTTGTGCACAAGCAGACAGCCTGTCTGGCTTGCTGGAGGTGGTGGCAAGCTGGGCCTTGGAGTTCCCCAGACTGATAATCTTGGGAGATTTCAACATCCATGTTGATGACGCTACCTCCTTGCAGGCCAAGGACCTAGTGTCTTCCATGGCAGCACTAGGACTCTCCCAGATTGTATCTGGTCCTGTGCACCAAGCAGGTGACATACTGGATCCGATCTTCAGAGTGGGGATAGATATGGATCTATTTGCTAATGAGGGAGTACCATGGTCAGATCAATCTGTCTTGAAAGCCCACCTGAGCATTCCAAACCCTTCTTGCATAGGCGATGAGCTGATGTATGCTCACCTGCAGATACTTATGAACCCAATTGGGTTCCAGACTGCTCTGCAGGATCCAGTGCCCCCCCCGGTTGTTGAATGAACTGATAGAGGACCGGAATCTCTAGCTCTTTGAAGTCATCAATGAAATCGCCCTCCCCAAGATTCTCTCCGCCCCCACACCAAACTAGCTAAGGAGGATGAAACCGGAGCTGTGACAAGTAGAGTGAGTTTGGCAATGGTCCCGTGATGAAGCTGCAAGAGCTCCTTAAATGACGCTTATGAAAGACGACGAGGTGATGGGAAAGACCATGTCATGGGTCCTGACTCCACTGAGGCTGACTATTCCTCAGATGACTATTCCTCAGATGAGGAAGAGCAACCCAGCCTCCTCTGGAGTCAGCCCAGAAGAGGAACCTTTACCAGCACCTGAGGGAGAAGAGGCTCCAGTATCTGCATAGGAGGGGCAGCAAGGCAAAGAGACTGAGGTGCAGTCAGAGGGAGAGACTGATCCAGAGCCTAGCCCAGCAATCCCAGCTGGAGACACCCCAAGGTCCGAATCCCCACCTAGCTCACCTGATTGTCCCAGACGCACGCCAGTGTCTGAATGTGCAAGAGAGAAGGAGGAGTGCCAGACTTCAGCTGTTGCAAAGGCAACATGAGGGGCTCTGAGTCTTTGTAGATTGACTCCCAGGGAAGGGAGGATTTGGTCATAAACAACCCCGCTCACCTGCCTCAGCACGGAGGCAACTGTGCATTCTTGGACCTAGTCCTGGCTGGTAGCCTCCACTCCTTGCTCCTTGCTCCTGAAAACTCTGACTGATTTCCTGGCTTTCTGACCTTCGGCTCTGTTTCTTGGCTTGCTTTTGGACCACATATCCAGCTTTCAGTGATGGGTATCCGTGGCAACTGGCCAGACCCAGCACAGACCACAAAGAAGGAATTCTATTCAGCCTCCATCACATCCGCTAGCTCTGGCCTGGCTCAATTATTTAGAATAATTAGGTCACTCATCTCTCTAACTGCAAGGACTCAAAATACTAGTAAAAACTAGCAAAACACTCAAAATACTAGCAAAAAACTGAAAATATTGATACTGTAAGATTACTGGAGGCCCCTTGGCCACCTTTAGGTCTGATACTGGATGAATTTTGCTGACTTTCCCAGGCCCATGTTGACAGGATTCTGGATGCTGTGAAGCCTACCTTAGATCTGTGCCCGTCATGGCTGGAGAAAGCCAGTGGTGATCAATACTCCCTCTAAGCTGTGGAGTCTTGTGAGCAAAAATTCTACTTTGTATGCCACTGGCATTAAAGTTGTGAGCGAGCGATTTGGCTGCTGCATAAATTAGCTTGCTCTGGAGCCATCCTTCCTGAGCTGAGACAAAAATGTGTGAGCCAGAGGCTGAAAAACTGTGAGCTAGCTCACACTAACTCAGCTTAGAGGGAACACTGGTGGTGATGGAGTACAATGCCCCCAGTAGACATTATAGATCTGTGCCTTAGTACAGGGGTCTACCCGGGGGAATTAAAGGAGGCAGCAGTAAGACCGCTCCTTAAATATCATCTTTGGATCCATCAGATCTTACCAATTACCACCCAGTGTCAAACTTATTGTTCTTGGGCAAGGTAATTGAGGGAGCAGTAGCGGAACAACTCCAGTTTTTCCTAGATGATTCATTGGCCTTGGATGCATATCAATCTGGCTTCCACCCTAGTCATGGGATGGAGACGGTCTTGGTCGCTCTCCCAGAAGATCTCCCTAGATAGCTGGATCAAGGTGGGTCAGCGCTGCTGATATTATTGAACCTGTCAGCAGCGTTTGACATTGTCAACCACAATCTCTTAACACACCACCTTGCCAATGCAGGGGTATGTGGGACAGCCTTCCAATGGCTGGTCTCATTCCTCCAGGGTCGGGGACAAAGGGTAGCACTTGGGGGGACGGTTTCCCCATGGTACCAGTAGAATGTGAGGTCCCCCAAGGGGCAGTCCTTTCCCCATTATTGTTTAACATCTACATGTGCCCCCTTGCCCAGCTGGCATGGAGGTTCGAGTTGGGTTGCCAGATATATACTGATGACACCCAGCTATATCTGTTGATGAGCAGCCAACCACAGACTGCCCCAGATATGTTGGCTGTGGTGAGCTGTGGTGAGATGGTTGAAACAGAGCTGGCTGAAATTAAATCCATCAAAGATGGAGGTCCTGTGGCTGGGTTGAGGAGATGCCAGTGTGGGAGGTCAGCTTCCAGTTCTTGATGGTGTGTCTTTGACATCATTGCTGGCCATCAAGAGTTTGGGTGTGATCTCAGATGCCTCCCTCTCAATGGAGGCTCAGGTCATGAACATAACCAGGCTGACATTTGTCCATCTGTGCCAGGCTAGGTTACTGGCTCCCTACCTGTCTCACCAAGATCTAGCTAAAGTGATCCATGCAATGGTCACCTCCAGGCTGGATTACTGTAACTCACTCTACACAGGGCTACTCTTAAGGCTGATACAGAAAATGCAATTGGTCCAGAATGCAGTGGCACAGTTTCTCATGGGTACACTGTTTAGAACACATATTCAACTGGTGCTCTGCACTAGCTCCAAATTGAGTACCGGATCATGTTTAAGGCTTTGGTGTTGACCTTCAAAGCCCTAACTGGTCTGGGACAAGGGTATCTGTGGGAACACCTCTCCTGGTGTGTCCCTCAAAGAGCATTATGCTCATCCAGTGACAACCGGCTGGGGATTCCTGGCCTGAAAGACATCGGTCTGTCCTCGACCAGGGACAGGGCCTTTCTTAGCCATGGTCCCAACCTAGTGGAACTCTCTGTCCAGTGAGAACAAGACCTAGAGGGACTTGAAATAATTTCTCGGGGCCTGTAAGATGGAGATGTTCCACCAGGCATATGGTCAGGGATAGCAATGGTTTTAAGAGCATCAGCCTCCATTCATGTGGCTTCTGTTCCCCCTCACATGTTCCTTCCTGATTGTCCCTATTTGCGCCAGTCCTGACTGATTGTTATTTTAATATTGTAAAGTTAATTTTTAACTATGTATTATGATGTAACCCACCTGAGCTCTGCTGTGTAGAGAAGGGTGGGCTAGAAGTTGAAGGTATAAATAAATAAACAATAGAGTTCAGTTTTCCTGGAGAAAGTGGCAGCTGTGTGGCATCATATCTCTGCCAGCTTCCTACTAGGGATGTGCATTTGGTCCAGCAGAACCAAAGAAAAACTGAAAGCCAAATCAGATTCTCTGATCTGATTCCTCTGGCTGAATAGGGATTCCCCAAATTAATACTGAATCTATTTGGCATTCATTCGAGGAATCCCATCGCTGGAGAGGCACTGTGCAGTGGTTCAGCTCTCCAGCATAGGGAAGGTGTTTAACGTTTAAACACTTTCCCTTGTCTCTGGGGCTTGTGCTGCCTCTGTGGCAGAACTCCCCAGCCAGGAGTACCCCAGAGGCAAGGGAAAGTGCTTAAAGTTTAAATACCTTCCCTTCACTGGAGAGGCACGCTGCACAGTCATTCCTCCCCAGCGAAGGAAAGGTATTTCAACTTTAAATACCTTCCCTTCCTTCTGGGGCCAGCTGGGGAGGCCGGCTGGGGAGGAGAAGTGATCTGTCTTCACCCCAGTCAGCCAGTGGTGGCAGGCCACCTGGGGAAGCTCAGGGGAAGGAGAGCAGGTCAGTTTCACTCCCCCTCTGCTTGGAAGCAGAGGGGGAGTGAAACTGACATGTTCTACTGGCAAGCCCAATATTTTCGGCAATGTGGGTGTCATGGGCTGGGCCATGAGGCAGGAGTCCGGTCCAGTCCAGGGGTCATAGCCAGAAAAGACAGAACAGGAGCCAAGGTGAGAGTCCAAGAGAACAGTTATCCAAAGCAGGAGTTCAGGAAGCCAGGAATCCAAACAGAAGCAAGGTCCAGAAACAGGAACCGAGGGTGGATGCAAGGTCAGCATGGATGTGACTTGTTGCTTCCATGGAGAGTCCAACCCCGAGCGGAAGCTATACAGGCCTCTGGCAGTGCTTCCCTTACAAGCGGCGCTGCTCTTGTCAGTACTCAGGGCTCAGCGCCTGCCTTCCATACCAGTGTGCGTCACGGTGGTGGGTTGCTATGTCCCTGTGAAGCCGTTCCCTCAGCCAAGCCACCCACAGTGGTGAATCAGGTGGGCTTTCTGTTTTCACCTGCACCTCATTGGCTGCTGCAGGGCCAGGTGCAGGGGTTACTGGCTCGGGCGGCAGTGAGCTGTCAACCCTTGAGGAGTCAGAGTGGCTGGCTTCCAGCTCTGGTGATGCTGGCGACTCCGGCTGCGCTGCCAACCTAAGCAGGGGCCCAGCACGGTCATCGTCACCCATTACAGTGTAGTATTTCCTGAATCCCAGTATCATGCCAATACCGGGATTCAGGAATATCGGCATTTACTGATATTTTGTGGGTTTGGTTTGCCCAACCTCCCAAAATACCAAATCCCCCCCCCATGCACACCCTACTCCCAATGCTCCTTGAATTCTGCCCTTCCCAGGCTCCACCCAAATCTCCAGGAATCTCTCAACTTTTTGGCAACCCTAGGTACAAGTAGGTGAACTAGCACTAGGGCTTGAGGGAAGCCAAGAGAGCCAGTGTAGTGCAGTGGTTAACAGGGGCAGACTCACATCTCAAGAACTGGCTTTGATTCTGCACTCCTCCACTTGAAGCCTGCTGGGTGACCTTGCACCAGTCATTGTTCTCTGAGAACTCTCTCAGTCCCACCTACCACACAAGGTGTCTGTTGTGGGGAGAGGAAGGGAAAGCAATTGTAAGCTGCTTTGAGACTTCTTAGGGTACTGAACTTCTTAGGGTACTGAAAAGAGGGTTAATACAAACCTATGATTCTTCGAACAATGAAGTGTGTGTGTGTGTGTGTGTGTGTGTGTGTGTGTGTGTGTGAGCACGTTCATGCGCACTCACTGGTATTTTGGATAGTGTCAAAACAAAGAATGTTCTTTAAATTCTGAACACACCCTTACAATATTTTTTTCCCCCTTCTGAATTCATTCCATCTAAATGTTAGCTGGAAGTCAACTGTCGCTTCAGGGTCCTTTTCGTTAGTGACTTCTCCACAGATTTTCTTTGAAGGCTGCTTTCGCGTATAGAGAGACAAGACTGGCAGGGATTTATGTTGCCAGATTGCTAACTAGAGATCCATGCAGTTATCTTGAAATGCCTTGATGGAGTAGAAGAGAAGGCATCTGCAGTTGCTCCGGGCTAATGCTCGCCCCATCCTTCACCTGCAGCAACAAAGAAGTGTCCAAGCAGTGAGGCATACCATAGGGCCATGGTAGGAGAAGATGTGATTGCTTTGTTTCTCACTGTACTGGGAAGCTTAAAGGTGCCATGTGGATCAGCAGGTTGCAAAATTGCAACTCTAGATAATTCAAGGCATTATGACTTCCAGAAATCCCCTGGAGTCAGTCTTTTAGAGAGGAAATACACCAAACTATTTTGTTAATATTCATTTATGAGAACTACAATTGTTCAGGGTGTCCATTGGCTCAGCCCACCATAAACTGGTTTTATTCCTACTAGTTACCTGAGCCGTGAATAAAGGGCCCTCTATACCCAAAATGAGGTTTGGACCCCCATACTTCATACACCCGCATATTCAGCGGACTCTGTAATTCGTGGGGACATATGCTGTGTCCTCCTGGTCGAAAGCGCAGTTCTTTTGCCAGCTCCTCCAAAGTGTGGTGCCCCTAGGGCAGTCACACAGACAGACAGTGGGGCCTGCCTGAACCCCAAAACAAGGGGTTTCCTCATTCCTCATTCCTTATTCCTTATGAATAAGGAAAGGGGGGGGACCTTTTCCACTGCACAGAGAGCTCCCCAATCTCAAACTTCAGTAATACAGCATCTAATTTACACATGCAGAATAGAAGCTCATGGCGCCAGAACCAGTGTTTGGAGCAGGCATCACTGTATATCATTGTGTAGGGGACAGTCTCCAGAGCGTGGGGATGTGTCAGTTGGGGTAGTCCAAAGATTGTTTTGGGGTTCAGCGTGGACCCAGTGTCTGCCTGTGTGATTTTCCTGGGGCACTGCACTTTGGAGTAGCTGGCACAAGAGCTGCACTTTGGACCAGTACACAGCATATGTTCCCTCAAAGGGGAAAGTCCACTGAACATACGGGTATATGAAGTGTGTAGGTCTATATCTCATTTTGGGTACAGAGGGCACTTCCTTATTCAAATCTTCTTTGAAATACAGGCCTTTGGAAAGCACTCCGAACAGAAGCTCGTGGCGCCAGAACCAGTGTTTGGACCGGGCATCACTGTATGTCATCTTGCAGAGGACAGTCTTCAGAGTGTGGGGATGTTTCAGTTGGGGTGGTCCAAAGAGTGTTTTGGGGTGCAGCCAGGCCCCACTGTCTGCCTGTGTGACTTCCCTGGGGGCATCTCACTTTGGAGCAGCTGGCACAAGAACCGTGCTTTGGACCAGGACACAGCATATGTCTCCTCAAAGGGGAGAGTTCACTGAACATGACGGTATATGACATGTGATGGTCCAATCCTTATCCTGGGATGTAGTTGGCAAATAGTCAAACCAGTTCCTAATTCAAATCTTTTTTTGAAATACGGGATTCTTGTGTGCACCTGAAATGGAAGCCTGTGGCTCCGGAACCAGTGTTTGGACTGGGCATCACTGTATGTCATCTTGCAGGAAACAGTCTCCAGAGCATGGGGATGAGTCCTTCGGGGTGGTCCAAAGATTGTTTTGGGGTACAGCTTGTCCCCAGTATCTGCCTGTGAGATAGTCCTGGGGGCACCTCACTTTGGAGCAGCTGGCACAAGAACCGCGCTTTGGACCAGGACACAGCATATGTCCCCTCGAAGGGGAGAGTTCGCTGAACATGGGGGTGTATGATGTTTGGGGATCCAAATCTTATTTTGGGGTTCAGAGCTTTCAAACTCTCCTCAGCATTTTTGGATGAATTCATGAATAAGATGCAAATAAGGAATCAATAAGGAACTGGGAATAAGGAACCAACTTCAGCCTCCTGAATATGTCTTCCTTTTCACCTGCCATCCAAAATGCTCCTGACATCAGAAGGGGAAAATCTGGAAATGAGCAGGCTTTCACTGGAATGAGATCAGCTGACTTGGGATCAACTGACTTTCTGCATTGCTCCCAGCCATAGCTCTTGAGAGAACCTCCAACAGTTTGTCAGCATTATCATTAATGAATATATTGCATAAGGTAAACCCTCAGAGACTGGAAAGGACACACAACTCAGTCTTCTTCCTGTAGGAGAGGGACTTACTGCATTTAAAAAGGTGGGACCTGAACTCCACTGGAGAATCAGTGTGGTGTGGAGTTTAAAATGTTGGACTTGGAAATACTCAGGTTCAAATGCCCATTCTGATATAAAGTTCATTGGAGCTGTCTCTCTTTCC
>NW_015169781.1:1372695-1504697 GCF_001447785.1 Gekko japonicus | reverse complement strand
CTTTCCCTCAAGCTAGGCCCTCTCTGCACTCTCCTTTTAATCCCTGTTCACCGTGGTGTCCTCTAAGCGATTCTGCACTAAAATCGAATTCAACCTTCTTTTTAATCCAGGTATTTCCCCCCCACCCATCCTGCACTAAAATTAAGTTCAACCTTCTTTTTATTGTCCCCCATTCTGCATTACATTACCTCCCTTCAGTGGTCAGCCGGTTTCAGCCTGCTGTTGGATGCTGTTTTGCGGTAGACTTAAATTGCCTCGAACACTGAGAAAATCCGGAGTGGCAGGCAAATGCAGAAAGGGCTATAGGTAAAGGTTCCCTTGCTCGAAAGCCAGTCTGATCCGAATCTAGGGTTGCGGTGCTCATCTCCGTTTCAAAGCCGAAGAGCCAGCGCTGTCCGATGACATTTCCGTGGTCATGTGGCCGGCATGACTAAACACCAAGGCGCATGGAACACTGTTACCTTCCCACTGAAGTGGTACCTATTTATCTACTTGCAATTTCTTGCTTTTGAACTGCTAGGTTGGCTGAGCTGAAACTAGAGACAGGAGCTTACTCCGGCATGCGACACACTCCGGTCTTGAACTGCTGAACTACCGACCTTCCACAGCCTGCAGTTCAGCGTCTTAACCACTTGAGCCACCGCAGCTCCAGAAAGGGCTGTAGTGAGGCTAAAATTGCAAAAGGAGAAACCCGAGACATTGCCTTGAACTCTTTGGAACAATGTTGTGAAACAAATGCAATAGCTAAATAGACAGATGGAGGATCGTAGCAGAAATAGGCCTTCTGCTGGTCGCCATGCCCACATCCTAAAACAATGGATTGCTGCTTTAGTAACACAACTGATCAGGCTTTAAGCATAGATTGCACGGTGAAATCAAGGGCAAGAAGTATATTACTTTGGCTTTAACTGGTTTTATGAGTGATTTTCTCTTTTGAAATACGTGTGTGTGTGTGTGTGTGTGTGTGTGTGTGTGTGTGTGTGTGGGGAGAGAGATAGAATAGAACAGAATCACAGAGTTGGAAGAAGGAAAGAGGGAAGGAAAGAGAGATAGAGTAGAGAGAAGAAAAGAAGGAAGGAAGGAAGGAAGGAAAGAGGGAAGGAAAGAGAAGGAAAGAAGGAAAGAAAGAGGGGATAAAAAGAGGGAAGGAAAGAGGGAAGGAAAGAAGGAAGGAAAAGAGAGAGAGAGAGAGAAGGGAAGAACATAAGAACATAAGAGAAGCCAATGTTGGATCAGACCAGTGGCCCATCTAGTCCAACACTCTGTCACACAGTGGCCAAAAATACCAGGTGCCATCAGGAGGTCCACCAGTGGGGCCAGGACACTAGAAGCCCTCCCACTGTTGCCCCTCCCAAGCACCAAGAAGACAGTGCATCATCTGCCCCAGCCTGTGAGTTCATACCTATACCTTGTGGCTAACAGTCACTGATGGACTTCTGCTCCATAGATAAACATATTGGATAAACACAAATTGGATAAGTACAATTCCCTCTTGAAGCTGTCCATGCTTGTAGCCGCCACTACCTCCTGTGGCAGTGAATTCCATGTGTGAATCACTCTTTGGGTGATGAAGTACTTCGTTTTATCTGTTCTAACCTGACTGCTCAGCAATTTCATTGAGTGCCCACGAGTTCTTGTATTGTGAGAAAGGGAGAAAAGTACTTCTTTCTCACACCCTGCCTGATGCTTTGCCCCTCTCCCTCCCCCCCATGGCAGACCCGTGCCAAGATTTGTGCTTGCTGCAAAACTTGTAGATCAACTTCACAACTGGCCAAGCTTCTTTTCTCTCATTAAGATGCGTACCTACGTGTAAGGACATGAGTCATTTATAAAATCAAAATGGCTAATTGGTAACTGGGGTTGCCAGATCCCCTCTGGCTGCTGTTGGGGGGTGGGGGGGGTTAGGGTTGCCAGTTCCAGGCTGGGGAACTCCTGGAGATTTCAGGGTGGAACCTGGGGAGGACATGGATCTCAGTGGGGTAAAATGCCATAGAGTCCACCCTCCAAAGCATCCATTTGCCCTAGGGGAAGTGATCTCAGTAGTCTGGAGATGAGATGTAACACAAGGTCAGAAATTAAAACATGAGAAGCAGCCTATTATTTAAAGGAAAGGAACAAAAAGACCCCTGCGGACAGCAATGGGAGAAGTGCTGTGGCAAGCAGAGTCCAGAGCACAAATGGACAGGGCCCAAGTGAGAGAACGAAAGGAGGGAAAGAGAGAACAGAAGAAGGAGGGAAAGAAAGAGAGAGAAGGGAAGAAGGAGGGATTTGGGAAAGAGAGAAAGAAAGAGAGAGAGAGAAGGAAAGAAGGAGGAAAAGAGAGAAAGGAAGGAAGAAAAGGAAAGACAGAAAGAAAAGGAAAGGAGAGAAGGAAAGGAGGAAAAGAAAGAGGGCAAAGAGATGGAGGGAGGAAGGCTCTCCCACCCCGATCAAGCCCCCGCGGATCCCTCACATGGATCCCTCACTTACTGCAGTGCTCCAGCACGGCAACGAGCCTCCTCAGGCCTTCCCAGGGCTGCAGCGCTCCACTGCAGGCCCCAGGAGGGCGACAACGGGCCTTCTCGGGCCTTCCTGGGGCTGCAGCGCTCCAGCACGGGCCCTGGGAAGGCAATGACAGGCCTCCTAGGGTCTTCCCAGGGCTGCAGCCTTTCCTCTTAGGGCTTGGTCTCCAGGCCCCAAACCATCCTCATTGCTTTCTTCTGCACCCACTCCATTCTGTCCACATCCTTTTTGAAGTGAGGCCTCCAGAACTGCACACAATACTCCAGGTGTGGCCTGACCAATGCAGTGTACAGTGGGACTATCTTGCGATTTGGCTGTTTTGCCTCTGTTGATACACCCCAAGATCGCATTAGCCTTTTTTGTTGCTGCATCACACTGGCTGCTCATATTTAACTTATGTTCAACCCATATTCCATGATCTTCTTCACACACACTGCTACCTAAAAGTGTATCCCCCATCCAGTATGCTTGTTCCTCATTTTTGTTACCTAGATGTAGAAAACGGCAGTTTATCCTTGTTAAATTGCATGTTGTTCAAATCTGTCCACTTTTCAGATCTCGTTGAATTCTATCTCTATCTTCTGGTGTGTTTGCTGCTCCTCTCAATTTGGTGTCATGTGCAAATTTAATGAGTAACCCCTCCACACCCTTATCCAGATCCGAGCCTTGTGGCGTCCCATCAGACACCTCCCTCCATTCAGATGAAATACCATTGACAACCTAATATTCTACACTAGCACTAACTAGACATTATCAGATTGAAAGTAACCAATGGACTTTTATTTTAAATATATGTATAAATTAAAAGTGGACTTATGTATATTTTTGTTGTGAAATGATACGAAATTATGAAAAATAAATTTATTAAAAAAAATACCATTGACAACTACTCTTTGAGTGTGGCTCTCCAACCAGTTCCCTATCCACCTAACTATCCTAGAGTCCAGTCCACAGTCCTCTAGTTTACCCATCAAAACATTATGGGGAACCCTGTCAAAAACTTTACTGAAATCCAGGTGAACAACATCAACAACATTCTTTCAATCCAGTAAACTCATCACTTGATCAAAGAAGGAAATGAAGTTGGTCTGGCAGGACCTCTTGGGGGCAAATCTGTGCTGACCTCCCCTGATCACCAGGTTGTCCTTTAGATGCTCACAGATAGATCCCTTCAAGGCAATAGAAGGTGTTAATTTAATTGAACAATGACCATGCAGAGTTTGATTAGCAAGAATGTGGCTACTCTTGACAATTCAGAACACAGATGTAGGTAAGATAAAACTCCAGAATACATGGATTCTGTGCAGTTCTGTTCAGTTTGAAGATCTGAGGCAATTTGCTGGTTTTGCCTGAAGAAAGGAAGAGCGATAGCCAGGTTTCAAGATCAAGGCTTGTTTAGCAGCTGCCTGCCAAGATTGCCCAGGGCCAGCTGATAGCCAGCTTCGTCTCCTCTTTTTTTCATATTCTGAATTCCTACATTGTAGAAAGAAAGGGGGGAAAAACCCACTGTGGATAATTTGAGGATTTTTTCATTAACTCTTTTTTAATATTTTCATGAATATCAGACTCATCCCGAGTCCACAGTCTTGACATTACCTTTAGAATTGTAATAAATTCCCTTCCAATTTAATTCTGGCATGTTCTCAGGGCATCTTGGAAAGAAATATTATCCGAGGAAGATTTTATCACTTGCTCCTGCTTGGTTGTAACGCAGAATGTATTGCTTTCTTTTCTTTTTCTTTTCTGTTGGCCATTGCTGTCCTTTGTCAAGAGGACACCATAGGCAATGATGTGTATTTTTTCCATGCACTCCCCCCCCCTGAATGAAATAAGTACAAGGGGGAGGGGAGAGACACAGAGAGAGGCAACAGAAAATTTTAGCTCCCAAAGAGCACAGTGCAATATCTACATCTAAAATGACAGCGACTTTTTTAGTCTTCTCTCTTAGCCATGCCAATGAGATTCTTTCAAAAATAACAGCGGTGGGGCTCACTCCATTACACTTAACGGTTGTGTCAGCATTTCCACAGTAAACCCATATTTTCAGGACTTTAAAGCCCTGCTATAAAATTTTCATTGAGCTAAAACTTGCTGCATCCATACTATACATCTTGTCACAGTAGGGATTTAATATTAATTGTAAAAGGAACAAAAATATCCATTCAGCCCCTTTTAAATTTAAAGCATAGGGGAAAAGAACAGAGGTTAATTGACTTCGGTTGCTTTTGGCATATACCTACTATGATTTTTTTTTTTAACCCTGGTGTTATCTGTTGGTGCACCAACCCTTTCATAGGCTGTGGTCACACCGGCAAGGTAATTGCGCTTTGTTCCCGCTTTAATTTAATCGGGAACATTTTTCTTTGGGTTGGGCTGATTAGATGCAGCCGGCCCCTCTTCCACCACTCGCTCGCCTGCCAGCTCCTAAGGAAAATCAGCCGTCTTCCTCTGGCTATCCTTTTTTCTTTACTGATGCATTACCCGTGTTGATGCCTTGGCTAAATTGTCCTTGACAGCTCCAGCAAGCCGCCTGCCCGACCGGCCCCGGAGGGGCGGGAAAAGGAAGACCGGCTGAGAGGGCTGCTGCACTCAGCTCGGCTTGTCAGGGTTCCGGCAGAGCCTCCACCACACCGAGTCCCTCCAGGCGATCCTGCCGGCCACGGGGCAGGCTTGGGCGGCTGCTGCTCCTGCCGCCACTGTGGGCGGAGCTGCTGCTGCTGCCACCATTGCCCCACGAAAAAAGGCTCAGCCCCATCATCACCATCCTCCTTGCCGGCCCCTGTCCAGGCTGCCGGAGCCCCCACCTCTCGTTCCCACCTTCAGGGTGCTGTAAGCTCTGACAGTTCCTGGGGAAGAGGCTTCTGTTTCTTACAACAAATTCATATTATCTTTAAACAGAGAAATGAACATAAAATAACTTTTAATAATGGATTTATTAAGTGCATGTTTGCTCAAGCGCTCAAACCGGAAGCTTTAAAAAACACACACACACAAAAAGCAGTCAGACGGCCCTAATCACAATCATTGTGAAAGATGGCTGTCCAGATGGGCGAAATCGCACATTCAAAGCGCAAGTGCCAGGAAAATACTTGATTTTCCAGGGGGCAGGAAAACCCGGGAGCATTGCGGGAGTGAGCCCGCTTCGGCGCGGGAGGCGGATTCGCCTGTCTGATCAGCAAACTTAAATGTGGGAGGGAACAGCGGTGAACCCTGGGCAAAAGGACTGTGTGACCGCACCCTTAGACTTTATAAAGATCTCTAGGCAGTGGTATAATTGCGTCAAGCCAAACACTGTAATATGTGAGAACAGCTTTGTTTGTTGTTCTCTTTTCAAAAGCTGTTAATCAATTTCTTTAGCCATAGTCCAATAGTATTGAGTATTTATAATATGACTTAAAAAAAAATATCCACAAAGCAGATTCTGTTGTTGTCCACCCCTCCCTGTATTTCAGCATCATCATTTAGTTTTTTGTGCTGAAGATCCAGTTTGGTTTCAAAATACACCACAGTGTAAAGTGGGTCATTGATTTTAAGAGAGTCAATCTAATTTTTCATTTCAAGAGGGAATGGATTGAGTTCATTAGATGTGTGCTGTTTATAGGTAATGAACATAACAGAGTAAATTTGCCGTAGAAAGTTCGATGAAATAAGAAAGGTGTATGCCCTTGCAATGTTTGCTGTAGTGTCCCAAGCTCTGAGAATTCTGAGGGCAAAACTATGCACAATTGATCTCTGAGTTCTATTTCCCGAGATCTGACTCACTTTCCCTGCAGTCACACTGCAGCTGCAGGAAACATGGCTTTTAGAGCTCACAGATGCTCGTTTTGGCTTTGGATAGTGTGTGGGGGGAAGGGTTCCTACCATCCCCCCACATCTTTTCCTGATCCAAAATAGCTCCAATGGGGAGTTATTTGCATAACTTTTGTAGCTGCACATGCATGGAATACTCCACATGCAGCTCCAAAAGGATGTACATCACTCTCCACTGAGTCCTGTTGAATTCAGGTTTGGGGGGAGAAGCAGGAGCCCATCCTCTCCCCATGCTGCTGTCCTAAACCCAGTCCACCTTTTGCAACCTTTAAAAGCCACATTTCCCACGGCTGCTGTGTGACTGTGGGAAAGATGAGTTGGTTTCCCTCTCACTGGACTTTGCAAGGAACTCCTGTAGAGAGTGAAATTCACTAGCAGATCTTTGTCCATTTGAAAGAGGATGTCATGTAAGACCCTTGTATCTAAATTAGGCGAGTAGGGAAGCAATGCCAACTCCAGTATCCCCTGCCTTTTCACAATGACAGCATCTCCATTTCCTTCTAAAGCATCTGTGTATGATTGATGGCTGCAGGTATCTATGTTATTAACTTGCATTTTCAAAGGAGCCATCATATTTATACACTCCATATTTTATGCTGTAGATGGGAAAACCGACAAGTTGGTCTTACATAATGCTTTATATTCTAAGTACCCTTCCATCCCTCAACTGCTCCCCCAACAGATTCTCAGACATTCCCAAAACTGAGAGAGGCAAGACTTCTTACCTTTCTCTCTTTGAGGGCCAAAATAGATGTGACAGCAGTAGATCCACAAATGGCAGCCATGGGTAATCCAGACCAATGGCATTGTATGAGGGTATAACAGTTGCCCTCATGCCATTTCCCCAGGGCAAATCCCACCAAGCAGTATTTGCCAAGCATAGGATGCATCCATATTGTGATCGTTATGTAATGCAGCATGCGGCTGCATATGTTGCTATCAGTGTTGATAGATCTGGTACCAAAATTCAGCCAGAGGGAAACATTTGAGGGATATCCTTCAAATGCTGTTTGCAAATTCACTATACAGATCTTCAACTAGTACACATGGTAAGAAAGTGATACCAAAGAACTAATGCAGTGATATGGAGATGATTAAATGATATTCAGAACCTTTGCATCTTGTTTGATTGAGCAGCAGGAATACCCCAGTGAGTGTTCTTTAATAAAAAGCTTCTTCATTTAATTGTTCAGTCCACACTCAAAACACTTTAAAATGTCGCCTTGTTGACCTGGCACTTCCAGTGAAACGGCATGGACAAATTTGTACAGAGTTAGAACAGATGTGAGCCCATTCTTAAATTCACCTCCAAGAGCACTTTATTTAAGGGCCTTCTCCCACCCATGCCAAAGACTCTTGAGTGTCTCTTGCTACGCTGCAGAATGAGCAGCTGCTGCTTTTATAGCTAATCTAACACACCAAATGTGACTCTAGTGGCAGAAGGTTGGCTGGGTTAGATATTGTCTCCCCTCTTTGCTTTAACGGGGATTTGCATGGACAAGTTTGGAAAGCGGGTGCTTTATTTGGAGGCTTACATTTTTTTTTCTTTTATAGATGAGAATAGCCTGCCTGCACGAATCTGTTGGGTGTTTGTTTTTATTTGCCCTTGTCAGGGGATAGTGGTTGCATGTATGCAATAAAGTACATCGGTCACCCTGACGTGAGCACATTTCAATAGTGAATTGAGGGATACATGCAGGGAGCCACACATAGTGTCCACTGCTACACAGATGGGCCAGCTCAGACTCCACAGTTTAAAAGCATGCAGTGAGCAGGGGAGAAAGATACAAGTGTTCAGACATTGAATCCTGGACTGTCCTCTGTGTTTGCCCCGTTGCCTCATAGCAGCTATATAGACAAGTATGAGAGGAAGAGGAATTGCCAAGGAGAAAAGGAGGCTAGTCAATGGCCAATGTCACTGTCCCTGTTCAGTCTGTGTGATCCTCTCATTACATCCAGTCACCATTCCGTGTGAATAGAGCACCTTCAGTACATGCAATCAGAAATCCACATGTTTGAGGGTGTGTATTTGCACTTACTGAAACCGGATAATAGCACATTGCCCTATTCACACAAAATGGCAACCATGCATATTGGCAGGATTCTGTGTAGCACACTTTGCTATCATGTTGGACCAGCAATCCAAAATCACAATGACTGAATGGAGCAGCTGTTAACCATGGAAAACTTTATGTTGTTCCAGCCCCCTAGGGCTTCTTCGTGACATTCCTTTATGTGATTATGCTAGTGATTCATCTGGAGTCTTGGTAAAAAGTGATCTAAAAACAAAAAGAGGGTTATGTGATCATCACAGTGACAGAGAAAAATATTAGAAGGTGTAGTCAGAGGGTGCAGATATGAAAGGACACAAGCAGGGAAGTTTAGAGGGTGATATGATGCAAGCGTGAACAAAAGCTGGAAGTAATACAAAGTAGGTGCTGTCTTTGGCAGCATTATGATGCATGTCGGAATGACACAATCATGACATAGCTGTGACAATGTACAAGATGGCCATGCCTGGAGCTGACACTCGGTTGTTGTCAAGGGCAGCTTAGCAGTAACAGTCAACTTTTGCCAGAGATCAAAAGATGCTTTGTTCTGAATTACAGGTCAGTATCAAGTTACTCTCAATCTGCTCTGTAGATCCCTGAACTAAAGACCTGGGGCAGGAGGAAGAACCAAAATGGGGACCCCATTGTTGCCAATGATCTGGCTACCTTTGCTTGGATGTTTTTAATATATCCAACACATTTCAAGGCCAGCACTGAATATGGCTGATGAAAATAGAGCCAGTGATCTTTTGTACTGCAGCTAAACTATTCCTCCAAATACGTTATGTGTATCAAGAACACCCACTCTGTCAAAACCAGCCTATGTAGGCTGAGTGGTCATGCTTCTTTTAAGCCCACTGTAATTTTTATGGGGTACACCAGACATCTGACAGCAGTACAGCATAAGGGGCCACTCCACGTTTCTGGCCTGTAGAATCCCTAAAATCATACTAGGTAGCAGTGTTTGCTTCCAATGCCTACCTATCAATACCAGACTTTAGTTTGACAGCCCAGTGTTACGTTGGAGATTTTAGCCCAGCCAGAGATGGTTTGATTAGGGTCAGTTTTGCAGTAATAACAAATGTGTCATGGTTGCCTGCTTGCATTGCTTGCTTCTAGCCTGTGATTCCAAGAAACTTATTTCTCCTATGATTTTTGTCACTGTACTACACACTAAACCATCTGCAGCTCCAAGCCAAATATATATATACAAAATGGTTCATTTCAGAATGGCAATATGAGGTCTCACCTAGTAGATTGAGAGGGAAACACAGACATCACGGCAGGGACAATCAGCAGGAGATGATTCCAAGCACCATTGTGCTTGTGACATGTGCAGTGTGATAGACTTCAGACTTTTTGAGTTGTAGCAGGGACCTGGGAATCTCCCTGGAATGAGGACCACACACAGCTTTAGGCCAGAACAAAGTGAGGGTAATGGGCAGGTAAAAGGACTGGAGAAAGGGTATATGGTAGGATCAGCCAAGGAGGACTCCTAACCCCCCCAATGCATATGAGGGACTGGTGCCAGAGAAGAAAGTGGAGTCACAACGCCCTCGCTTCTGTGCTGAGCCCCGACAGGCAGACACAACGTCTTATACTTCATGTGTATTTCCTGTATCTAATCCATATATTGTACCTTCTCACTTTGGGGCCATGAATTAAAGTGTCCTTGGGGGAATGTGAAAGCCTTTACACTTGTTGACATTTTCCCTCTAACAAGGACGCATAACCATATTTTTGACCCAGTGAGATTGACAGTAAAATTGACTAATGCTTGGTTTACTGAATTAGTCCTCAGTGATTTTTGTGTCTATCTTGCTTTTGTTGTTGTTGCTGCTGAAACCCTCCCTCCGATAGCTATTTTAATGATGCTGGAGGAAAGAGACTGAAGGATTCACTTCGAAATCTCTTGATGGAGAAAAGGAGAGAGCAGTTCATTACCAAAATTCTCACAGCTGAAGTAGCGACATCTGCCAGTGTAGAGTGTTGTATTATCCATGATTACACATCTGACCCTCTGGAACCAGAAAATTAATAGTGCTGGAGAAGCCGCTTCTGTGTCACTTTCTAACTGGTATCAAAACAAATAACTTCCAATATGGTTTGTGAGTTGCCTTGGCTGACTGCAGCTCTTTAATTATACTGACTCTGCTTCTGGACCTTTTTCTTCCTGTCCCTAGACCATTTAGGTTAGTAACTAATCTATCACCAGCATGCTCTAGTTAGCTCTGATTTGTAGCTATTTGAAAGATCCAGGCAGATCAGGGCCAGGCAAGGAGTGACTTTAATTAGAAGAGGACGGGTACACCACTGCCAAGGTAATCTTGGCACAGAAATGGATATAATATAAAAAGGGTCCTTTGCATCTGGAGTATCAGACTGAGAACAATTCCAAACTCTTTCCATTCGTAAGCTTTGGTAGCTCTCCTTTGAATCTCTTCCAAACTCATCGTCCCTCAAACCCCCCTTTGTTGCATGATTATCCAATTTGTTTTTTTTAAAATTATTTTCTCCATGTTCACAATAATTTCCGAATTCTGATTTATGCCACTGTTAACCCCAAGAATAGAAAACTAACAGCTATGACATTTTTCTTAACTCTATGCAGTTGAATGAAAATGGATGTATTCTCATGATTCATCGTAACCTCATATTTGTGCTGATCTCACTCCATATATGATGCTTAATTTCAAGAGTATTTTATGTGCTGGAGGATATTAAAAAAAACATTCACAGGTAATCACAGGCTTCATTATAACGAGTTTGGAACAGATTCAAAGGAGAGCTACCAAAGACAGTCACAGCAAGACTAAAAGGGAAATTATATGAGAGGCAGGCTGAAGGGATACATTTAGCAAGGGGCAAGGGAAATATAATAGCAGTTTCCAGCCATTTTAAAGTCCTCCAAAAGGGGCAAGGGGGTTGAAACAATGGTTTAGCCTACTGACCTCGGCTACAACATTAAGTAATGCTATGAAGAGATACATTTAGGCTCATTCCACATCTAGCATTGCGCTCCGCTGATTTACCAAACCCGCGTTGGAACAGAAATTCCCCTCTACATTGCATGGTGCTTTCACTTTCCTTGATTGTCAGATGCAATGGAAGCCTCCACACTGCATGCCGGTTTCACTTCCTTTAAGGCGCTGAACTGCAGACTGTGGAAGGTCGGTAGTTCAGCAGTTCGAGACCCGAGTGTGCCGCATGACGGAGTGAGCTCCCGTCTCTAGTTCCAGCTCCTGCCAACCTAGCAGTTCGAAAGCAAGAAATTGCAAGTAGATAAATAGGTACCGCTTTGGTGGGAAGGTAACAGCGTTCCGTGCGCCTTGGTGTTTAGTCATGCCAGCCACATGACCACAGAAACGTCTTCGGACAGCGCTGGCTCTTCAGCTTTGAAACGGAGATGAGCACCACAACCCTAGAGTTGGACTTGACTGGCTTTCGAGCAAGGGAACCTTTACCTTTACTTTATGGTACTGTCTGCATAGATTTATGGCTGTTTTATGGCCATTTAGGGGTGACTCTGCCTGGGTTATTTGAATGTGGTTTTGAGCTGCATCTTTTTCTGTTCCAGTGTCGGTTTGGTAAAACAACAGAGCGAATGCTAGATGCAGAATGGGCCTTAGGCTGCGATCACAAACACTAAATAATCCACTTTCAATCCACTTTCTAACTGGATTTTGCCAGTTCACACAGTAAACTGTGTGGAAAGTGCATTGAAAGTGGATTATTTAGTGTGTGTGATCACAGCCTCAGCGTGCATCTTCTTCACCAGTTTCAGAGGGCTGCTGTGTTGGTCCAGCAGTAGAACAGATAGACTGGAGTCTGATAGCACCTTAGAGGCCAACAAGATTTTTGGGTTGAAAGCTTGGACCCCCAAAAAACCTCTAAGGGTGATTTCCCACAAGTGCTGCACCGCGCTCACTTTTCTCTTTGCCCCGATGGTATGTGTCAATCTCACACAAGCTGCTGTGTGGCCGCATTTTGCCCCGCAGCTTTGCGCAATTTCCTCTG
Organism: Gekko japonicus; assembly: GCF_001447785.1. Classification (NCBI taxonomy): domain Eukaryota; kingdom Metazoa; phylum Chordata; class Lepidosauria; order Squamata; family Gekkonidae; genus Gekko; species Gekko japonicus. Next base: position 1,492,317 of record NW_015169781.1, on the reverse strand, counting down.
CATCTACTCAGTCCTATTTTTTTAGGATTGAGTAGATGCGGGGGGAATCGCACAAAGCTGCGGGGTAAAATGCGGCCGCGCAGCAGCTTGTGTGAAATTGATACGTACCATTGGGGCAAAAGGGAGACGTGAGCGTGGAGCAGCGCTTGTGGGAAATCACCCTAAGTCTCTAAGGTGCTACTTCTTCACCAGGAGGTTTCAGTATAATCTCTCTGCCAGGCTGTGGGTGTGGCATGCTGTACCCAAATCCAGGTTACAGTCCCTGAGCCGTGGGACCACAGGCAGAAGGTACTGCTCTGCCAACCAGGCAAGGGCAAAGGATGAGCCTCCTAGTATTTATATCAGACCTGGCCAACCCAGAGACTTCATACTTATGTCTTCAGCATCCACAATTTTAGGCAGCTCACTAGCGTAAAACCTAATAGGGTTGCCAACTGACAGAAAAACCTGTCTGGCGTGTTCTTATTCCTATAATAGTAGTCTGATCTATAGAAACCAGCAGGTATAACTTTTCCCAGCATGGAAATAAACTTTAACACCAGTTAATGGCTTGAATCCGAAGGAGTATTTCCACAGACCACAAAACCTCCAACTTCCTCCTCCTGCTGCAAACCTCTGACTCTCCCCTCATGCATTTCAGGAGGCGTGTTGCGTTGCAGTGGAAAATCCACTCTGGATTTTCTCAGTGTTCAAGTCAAGGCAATTTAAATCCACGGCAAAACAGCACCCAAATGACCCGGGGCAACAGCAGGCCAAAACCGGGCTGACCACTGGAGGGAGGTAATGTAATGCAGAATTGGGGGGGAAAACTCAGAATAAAAAGAAGGCTGAACTCAATTTTAGTGCAGAATGCAAAACAAACAAACAAACCTGGATTAAAAAGAAGGTTGGATTTGATTTTAGTGCAGAATTGCTTGGAGGACACCGCAGTGAACATGGATTAAAAGGAGAGTGCAGAAAGGGCCACTGTTACACCCAAGCCAATGTGTGCTCAACAAGCTGCTGTTAAAGGTACAGCTGCAGAGCCTGGTTGAAAGTTAGCAACCTTAGATCCCAGTATCAGGCTGTGCGGTTTCTAGTGCAGGCCCTGTTGCTTTGTACCAGCAAATAACTATGAATAGTTTGTGAAGTCTGCACCTAATCCCATTTCTGGTCTTGTGCAATATATTCAGCATGAATTGCACAGTACTTCATCTGGGGACCAGGGCAACTTTTCACAGATACGGACCAAAATATAGTTTAACTAACCCTTCGTCCAGTTTCTCTTCCACTGTCAGTGATAAAATTAACTAAATAGATATTTTGGTAGTGGCATATTCTCTTTAAATTTCCTGAAATGACCTCTGGTCTATCTAAATACCATAATATGTTGACCAGAAAGAACAGGTAACTATTATAAACTGCATGAATTACATGCTCCTCAAATTGGATTAAATCACCTATTTGAGAAACATTAAACCATATATTTCAAATTATTTCCGTTGGTTTAACTAAGATTATTGTGGAGTAAGCAGTTTGAAAATTGTTGCAAAAGCTGAAAGCTGCTGCCCTTCCTTGTAAAAGTGACTACTTCTCCCCCTAATACATCTGTAGAACTGTGCTTGAATTATATTTTTCCATGAACAAGTGACTTTATTAAAGTGTGATATTTTGGTCTGTTGGTTTTAATAAACATTATTTAACATCTCGATTTATTATCATTATGTTTCATAGTGTTAATAAACCTGTAGCAATTGAATATCTCATCTGTTTCTCCTCCTGAACATCTGTCATGTTAATAAAACAATTGGAGTTTAAATCCTCTGTCATCCTGCTAATTATGTGAAGTTTTATATCTGATGCCTGTTCCTTTAGTAAAATGTGATGACTTACCCAGCATAGATAAAGAGAGGCAGAAGCAGTTTAATTAGAGATTAGTACTAAATCAGTCCCCCTCAATTCAAAATGGAACTTTTCTTTAGAAGAAGGTTGTGATGATCTTTCATTTATGTGACATAGTTATTGCCATGTCAAAGTAGGGAGCCTTAACTGGTGTGTCATATTCCATGGTCTACTACCTACAGAACCAAACAAGGTCTTTCTACTGTTTTTCCTGCCTATTAATGGTGGCTCATTCAACAAGGCAGAACACTTGAAGAGAATGTCCAGTTTATTAGCCAGAAGTAGCCCACAGATTGAACTAGCTTTGAGAATGAAAATCTCGTTTTAGAATAAGCTTCCCAGATTTGCTTGTCATCTCTGGGACATATAGAGGGTGATCCCTTTCTCTTTAATCCTCAGAATTTTTTCCTTATTAAAGAGTAGGACTAGTTTTTTGAGAGATTCAGTTCTTGCTTCCTGCACTTTCTCTTCATGGATCCTGCACGGGATGCTCATAATTTGGATGGAGTTGCAAAAGATGTTGATGTAGAAACCATTAAATCAGTGCCATCTTGAATTGTGAAATGGTGTGATCCAAAGGACTTTTGGAGCATAAATGCTGGGTTTCCTGTCTGGCAATGCCATTTTGTCTAAACAGTGAAATGTGGCATTCACTTAAGCAATTGCTCTTTTTAAAATATATATATTTATTTTTATTTATTTAATAAATTCAATTTATATCCTGCCCTCCCCCATGAACAGGCTCAGGGCGGATCACAACACATCAATTAACATACTATAATTGAGCATTAAAACAATAATTTAAGCAAGTTAACAATAAAATGACATATAAAAAGCAAATTATAATCAAGTCAGAATGTAATGGCAACTAGTCAGGCAGTTCTAAGCACCTCCGGGAGGATGCTACTTTGATGGCACTCTTTCTAGTAATGCTCTGTTGGTCTCTTTGAGTAGGGCAGGACATATCACAGTGGGCATGATAAGCACTCCAAGCAGTACGAGTCATGTGAGCAGTGTGAGCAGGGGAGGCCAAGATGAATTAGATGTCTGCTGCCTCAGGCAAAGGCTTGGCAGAACAGCTCCATTTTACGGGCCCTGTGGAAGTGTAATAAGTTTTGGAGGGCCCTGATTTCAAGTGGGAGCATGTTCCACCAGGCCGAGACAGGGCAGAAAAAGCCCTGGCCCTTATTGAGGCTAGTCGGACATCTTTTGGGCTGGAGACTACCAGAAGATGATGGTCTGCTGATCTTAGAGCTCTTCGGGGCGCATATAGGGAGAGACGGTCCCATAGGTCTGTTGGTCCCTGGTGGCATAAGGCTTTGAAGGTCATTACCAAAACCTTGAACCAGATGCAGTAATCAATTTGCAGCCAGTACAATTGGCAAAACACTGGCTGACTGTGCACTCGCACAGACTTGCAGTAAGTAGGTCTGCTGCTGAATTTTGCACTAGCTGCAGTTTCTGGGTCAGGTTCAAGGGCAGCCCTGCATAAAGTGAGTTATAGTAATCCAGCCTGGAAGTGACCATTGCATGGATCACTGTAGCCAAGTCCTGGGAGGTGAGATAGGGAACCAGTTGCCTGACCAGCTGCAGGTGATAGAAGGCTGATCTGGCAACAGTGGTGACCTGGGCCTCCATAGAAGGTGAGGTATCCAGAATCACCCCTAGGCTCTTCACCCTCGGTGCTGCCGTTAACAACAACCCCCCCCCCCAAGGGTTCGGAGATTAATTCCTGATCCCAGTTCCCCACGGCTCAGGTACAGGACCTCAGTCTTCATTGGATTTAATTTCAGCTGGCTCTGCCGTAACCAATGAGCCACGGCCTCCAATGCCCTGTCCAAAATATCTGGGGTGGAGTCTGGTTGGCCATATATCAACAGATAAAGCCGGGTGTCATCAGCATCCTGGTGACAACCCAGCCCAAACTCCAAATCCAGATGGGTGAAGGGGTGCATGTAGATGTTATTAATAATGTTATTTTCACCTGTCTTCACTTCTGTGTTATAAGAGTAGTATCTAAGGGTATCAGTTTTGTACCTGTGTTGTATGAGGGACGCTATCTAATTTTCTTGACTATACTTTCAACAGGGCGCCCTGCCTAGATTATCAGTCAGTCATTGTTATTTGTGTAAAACCATTTCCCCCCAAACCAATATGTGTCCAGTAACAGAGAAAATAGACAAGCGCCAAATATTCCAAAACAGAGAACATTAACAGTATTCAAATTATGGAAGAGGGGAGGATGTCTACTCTGCTGCTTAGCTGACCAGACTGGAAAAGGATGAACCTTGGCTGAGGTAGATAGAGTGGTCCCAGGCTTTAAATCGATCATTCCATTAGCACATGTTTACTTTTGAGTTTCCTAAAATAATGAAGGACTTGGTGGTGATATTTGAAGAGAAATAATCCTTGATGAAAACTTAAGTTACACAGTGACTTAGTCTGAGTGTTGTACAGGCACTCTGGCATAACAAAGAGGAAAATACTCTTCACAGACATGTCTATTGTTTCTCTCATCTCTGTGAGTTTAATTAGAAAAACATTTGACCAAAAGTAGAAGATTTAGAAATGCCTAGTGAGTCAGTCTCATTCTTGACTGTTACCTTAACATGAATTCAAGTGAATTCATCAGCTCTTGTATATGGTTTATTGTTCATCACCCTGTTACTGGACTACGCGGGAACTCTAGTGGTATATTTTGTTTCATTATATGGCAGTGTGGAGCATGATCATTTGTTGCAGTTGTTCAACACTCGAACGGTGATATTTTGTCGGTTTCTGGTAAGCATTACAGTATTACCTAGCTTCATGGGGTTGAGTACTTGACACAGTTGTGTTATTAGGAAAAATAACCAGCTGGAGAATGAGAGTCAGTTTTAGAACAATGCTAAAGAAAAGCCTTCTAGCTTTAGAAACATTTTTTTTTTGCATTTGAGAGTGTGATACTCGGAGAGTGTTGTAAAATTATCATTGGCACACGTGCTCTCTCTCTCTCAAACACGTATAGACAACATTGACTGACAACAACTGATATGTACATTAGTAGGGAAGGATAATTATGCTTCTGTAAGGAGTTTGCTTTCCAAAGCCCAACACCCACTGTTATGACAACTCAAACGTTTTGAAGTATATGTTAAGAAAGGAACTCCTCCTTAAATCTGCATATAATGCATTTCTTTCGGGAAAAAGCTATTCTAATCAAAGAACATCTCCATTTTAAAAAGAGTAATGAACACCATAGTTTCTACCCAGTAGTTCTTTTGCCTTCCCATGAAAATAAAGCAGAATTAAGGAATATAAAACATATTAAAGATTAATCAAAGGTTAATTAAAGATTAATCAAAGGAACAGGCACCAGGAAGTATTCTCATTTCATCCCTCACCATATATAATGACTCCCTGGAGGAGGAATGCAAAAATCATAGGTTCTTGATTAGAACCATATTTCATAGTTCTGGCCATATGAATTTCCCAGATACCTTTTAGAGTATGAATACTCACTTTACAACTCGTTTCTTTGGTAGGTATCACAAGAGAGTGTTAGGCATTCATTTCTCAGCCTTTCTAGTTTCTTAGCCACTATGCCACTGATCAATGAACCCAGCATTAACACTGTCTGTGAGTTTCTAATAATTCAGTATAGTACATTGTCATAGTTGCAACCTCAGTAGTCTAGCTAGAGAAAGTCATTGGGTTGGATCCAACCAGCTTTCCCATAGTCTCCTTTAACCACCAAAAAGGCTATGCTTGGGATCATGGGACCTTCTTGGTCAAAAGCCAAGTAGGATGGTTAGGGTTGCCAACTGCCAGGTGGTGGATGGAGAGCTCCCTAAAGTACAACTGATCTCCAGGCTACAAAAGTCAGTTCCACTGGAAAAAAATGGCTGCTTCGGAAGGTAGACTCTATGACCTTATACCCAGTTGAGGTCTCTCCCCTCTCCAAACCATGCCCCTCAGGCTTCGCCCCCCCCCAAATCTCCAGGAATTTTCCAACCCAAAGCTGGCAACTCTAGTAATAAGGAGGATAACCCAGGATTGAGTGAAAAAGCTGCCTGGATCCAATTTACTAACTACTGATTAATTAAACTGTCACTCTTCCTTCGCCATTGTATTTTTAAAAGTATTTTTTATTTCAAGCAGGTACACCGTTGTCCTCAATGCTTAGTCTGCTTATGTATTCTTGTCCCTATATTCCTAATTTTATTGGGTGATTTTTGAACATTCCCATTTCAAGCATTCTGTCTAAACAGTTCCTACTTATCTGTGAAGTAAAGGTAAAGGTTTCCCTTGCTCGAAAGACAGTCAAATCCAACTCTAGGGGGCGGTGCTCATTCCAAGCCAAAGTGCCAATGCTGTCCGAAGACATTTTCGTGGTCTTGTGGCCAGCATGACTAAAAGCTGAGGCACATGGAATGGTGTTGCCTTCTCACCGAAGCGGTACTTATTTATCTACTTGCAATTTCTTGCTTTCGAACTGCTAGGTACTCAACCCTTAAAATCAATTGATATGATCAGAGTTCTTTTAGGGCCTATTTACTTAAATGGGCAAGATTTAAGCATGTGTTAGGCATGTGTTCTCTCTGACAGAAATGGGACTGAAAAGGGCTTCACTTTGGCTAGATTGAGCCCAATAGATTTAACATATTAAGGATGGAAGGGAGGCTAGTTAATAATGCATTATTAGGACATTTTCAGTATTGAATTGCTCAGATGAACAGATTTTCTGTTTCGCTGCAAACACTGTGAAATGCAGCACAGAAGATGTTGTACTGCTTTCCCTGAAAATACCTAGTGAGTCTTTCATTACAACTGAATCGGCAATTATGGTATATAATGGAATTTGGATGATTGTAAGAGCTTAGGTAAGACAGCACTACAGAAACTAATTTTGGAACAGAGCTATTTGAAATACTTGTTGGCTAATGGGAAAATGATGAGGGAGCACAGAGATTTCCCAGTGAAGTGGCACAAAGTGGCAACAGTTGGATGTTACATTGCAGCCGCATGTAATGAAGCACCCAATGGCCTTTTCTCCTTCTCAAAGTGCCCTCAAGGGGGGGGGACTTGCATTAGAGAAAGGAGGAGAGAATGCTTCACTCTTCCTTTGCTAGTTCAACTCTACGAAGCATCCAGCCAGCTATTTTGACCTCTGCAAAATTCGAGAGTAGAACATTTGTGGGGTGCCTTCAACTGAGGGGTGGGGGAGAGGCAGGCGTTTGATCCCATCCTTTCTTGATGAAAACCCCCGTCTCCTGAGAGCATTTTGCAAGGAAGAACAGGCCCTTGGGACTTCATTACATTCAGCTGCTACCGTGTTTTCCTGAAAATAAGACACTAGGGCTTATACCACAAATGCATAGAAATCCTGCTAGGGCTTATTTTTTGGGTAGGTCTTATTTTCGGGGAAACAGGGTATATAACTTGTAGTTTGCCCCCTTGTGGGCTTTAAGGATTCTAAGATGTAATGTATTAGAACCATTACATGAATCACCTCATAGGACTCCCATGTTAAGCTTCGAGCCAAACCAGGGCTCCTCTGAACGAACTTCCTATTGGTCGCTCTGCAACAGCGACCAATCAGAACTGTGCCATTCCCTGCGAGGGAACGACTTTCATTGGTCCTTAACTAAGCAATCTCATTGGTTGTTATATGTAAATAGGTGTGGCTACATTAGCCCGGTTATGTTTAAAAAGGAGCATAGCTCCCACAGTTTCTTGTTCTAGTTTCTTACTGAGTTAGTGCTTGTTCGTTACTTCCAATAAAGCTGAATCACTTGCTGAATCACTCTACGAGTCCTTTGTTAGCGCGATCTAACATAAGAAGTATTTAAAACATTTCAAGAACTTAGAGAGGACCCCGTGCATCTGAAATGATGTGTGTGCAGATTTAAGTGTGCTGTATGTTTACAGTGTTCTAATCCCACCAGCGCAGTAAGAATTCAGCAACTGTGTATTATTTATAAAGGGCATTTATTTCAGTGCAAAGGAAAATAATATTGCATCACGTTGACTTTGAAATACAGCTTTCACCATGAACATTTTAAAGAAGCTTCCAGTGATGAGCACCTGAGCTGACATGATTCATCCTTTCTTTGAGCAGGGGTTGTTGAACAGGGTTTGTTTGTTACTCAAACTGGACCCAGACAAGGGGAAATTAGCTTTAAAAGGGTTCCAGAAAGGAATAACATGAAACCTTTGGTCTGTGTATACCAGGGTATATCTCGGTAGGGGTACCATACAATAAAATTATGAAGAGCATAAGAGGGAGTGATTTTAAACACAAACAAACAGCTTTATTGTATACAAAATAAAATAAAGAAGTAAAAATGTAAGGAACCTGTACTAAGCACCTAGGAACTAATTCCCTAAGTAATCACACATGCACATGCGCACACACACACCAGCAAGAAGGTGCACCTGATAAAAAGGAAAAGGGAGGGCATTGGGAAGTTTTAGGGAAGGGACATATGTCCTGGACTTTAGATCTCGAGACATGCAGGGCAAACACAGCTGAAGTCCATGGAGCAGAGTGAGGAGGAAAAAAAGAAGCCTGCAACACAATTGCAGGGGTGTTCAGGTAGTGGGCAAACCTGGTACACTCCAGGGCTCTTTTTGTAGAAAAAGCCCAGCAGGAACTCATTAGCATAATAGGCCACACTGAACAGCAGAAACTCATTAGCATATTAGGCCACACCCTGACAGCACAGCTCATTAACCCATTAGGCCGCACCCCCATGTTACCAAAAGTGTGGTCATCCAGCCACACCCACCTTTTGCTTCCTATTCTGTTGACCTTGTTTGTTGTCCAAACCCAGGCCTTTTTTTGTAGCAGGAACTCCTTTGCATGTTAGGCCACACACCCCTAATGTAGCCAATCCTAATGAGTTCCTGCTGTTGGGTGTGGCCTATTATGCTAATGAGTTCCTGCTGGGCGTGGCCAACTCAGGAGCCAGCCGGAATTCCGTTCCTGTGCGTTCCTGCCCAAAAATAGCCCTGCACTTTCCGCTGAGTTGGGATGGTCTTTTTTGATTTCCAAATTTGCTGTGTCTAAACCTTGCCCAGACACAGCAATTGGGAGAATGGGATCAGAAGAAGAAGAAGAGGAGGAGATTGGATTTATACCCTGCCCTTCACTCAGGGTCTCAGAGTGGCTTACAAACTCCTTTCCCTTCCCCTTCCCACAACAGACACTGTGAGGTAGGTGGGGCTGAGAGAGCTCTTTCAAGAACTGCCCTTTCAAGAACTATGGCTTGCTGAAGGTCATCCAGCAGCTGCATGTGGAGGAGTGGGGAATCAAACCCGGTTCTCCCAGATTAGAGTCTGCACACTTAACCACTACACGAAACTTGAAGGTCCCCTGAGTTCTTGAAGATCCTCTGATCAGCTGGGAGTCAGCTTCTAATCCCCTGTTTTTTATTCACTGAAGTATCTATAATCACCCCCCCATGCTTTCTCTTTTAATGATCACCTGCTATTCAGTTGTTAGGCTATTAGCCTTCAGTTCCTTCACCAATGCATAGAAGATCCGAAGCTGACTCTCAGCTGGTCCTTGCAACCAACTCTGCTGGGTTGCAACAACACTGGGACTCCACAAAATTTCCCCAGCATGAGGTCAGAAGCTGATTGCCTACTAATGGGAGATGAGGCTGGGAATCGGTTTCAGCTCCCTTACTGCAACTAGCCTGATGGGGGCAAAACAGCACAAACAGATTGTGGACACCCAGCCAGCCTGTTGATTAATCAGCTACCTAATCAGAAGTGGCAAACAGGTTGCGAGAAGACCTGAGAAGTGTTTGGGCATCCTGGTATTTCTCAGATCCCAGCTTCAGGACGGCTGCAGCTTCAAGTTTTGGCAGCTTTAAGAAACAAGCTAAAGCAGCTGGAATAAACTTGACTCCATCTCGCACTTTTGCAGACACAATGACTGTACTGATAGTTTCTTAGTCTAAAGATAGATATAGAGAATGTAGTCTTTCCCCCTATATTGTGCTGCCTTCTTTTTCTTTCGCAATGCTGCTCTAACCACATTTAAAAGTACAATCCCCTTATCACTCCCCCCCCCAATTATCATGTTGCTTCAGCTGCTGAGCCAAACCATTTTTGTTGTTAATGGGTTCTGCCTTTCAGCAATGTATTTCTCCTTCAGTTCCCCTTCTGGGTTCCAGTTTGGTTTCTCAGGATTTCTTCCTAGTCACCTTTTACTGCAACAGAGAGAGACAGCTGGACTGTGTGACTGAACAATAATAAGCAACAGGGAATTTTTTTCAAAAGATACAAAGGCCACCAAATGTCCTTGAAAGTCAGGATGATGCAGATCCCTAACAGAGCTTTAGCTTTTCAAAGTCGCTTCGAGGCTCTTCTGAAACAGTGAGCTATCCTTCAAATACAAAATTCTTGTCCCCCCCCCCCGTGTCTTAACCCTAAACTAAATGAGCCTGCTAAAAAGACAATTTTGTCTTTTGAATCTTTGGGGAAGGTACTTACTTCATGTGCAAGAATACTAATTGAGTAGTCCGGGCATGTGCATTTCGGGCTGCAGCACAACCTAATAGAGGTGAGCTTGTGTCCCTTTCATTCCTGGTCGAGTAATTTGGCACTGACTGGTTTTTATTCACTTGAAGCCTCTGTAATCACCCACCATGCTTCCTTTTTTAACGATCACCTACTATTCAATTAGCTATCCATAAGGCTGCAAGCCTTCAGTACCTTCATCACCAAATGTATTGGAGCTTTTAACCACCATCATTTCCATAATTAAATGACCCGCAATTTCTTTGACTTCAGCCAAAGTAATCTTAAGAGAAAGTGGAAGTTTATACATGTTAGAAAGGGTCACTTTTAGAAAAGAGTAATGTATCGTAAGTATAGATTATTCAAGAAAGTCAAGATCACACATGTATTGATTTTTTTTAAAAAGCCAAAATAAACAACATCAAAGAACAATATAAAGAAGCAGAAATCAAAATGTAAAAGATCCGCCATTGTCTACACAAGAGCCCAAGGCCAAAAATCTGAAAATCCAGATGAAAATATTGTTTTAACTTATCACGTAAAACTATTAAGTGTCATTTCCTGATCTGAGGTCAGTTCCTTGCAGTTCCTGAGGCCGGACTCAAATGACAGTTAAGGATTCCGTTTGGTTATCACCAGCAAGGTCTTCTCCAACTATCTAGTAGTATACTATCTAGATCTCTGAAAAAGGCTCTTGAACTCAAGGCAGATCATATGGTTAGACCTGACAAAAACTTCAGATCTGGCTTACTGTGTGTTCTGAGCAGTACAGGGACATGCATCCTACCTCTACTTGCCTCAGCCAACTTTGCCTCATTCACAAAATATCCCCCATCCCCATCTGACACAAGATAAGCCTGATGACTTTAGGCATTACTGCCAAAACTGCAGTGATATTACAGATTAGGGCTTGCTCCAGATATTCATTGAACTAAACTTCCCATGGAGTAGAATCTGGAATAGATACTCATGTAGAAATAGGGGCATTTTTATATATGGAAAAGAAACTCCTTAAGATATGTGCTGTCATAAAAAAATGTATGGAAAAAAAAAAAGATCTGTGCAGTCAAAGTTAAATAGAGCTTTATAATTGATAATAAGCAGCACCTTGAACCATGCTCAGAATTATGTTGGTGGTCGGATTAGATATAAACTATCCTGGGTCAAACGGAAGACCTGCAGTGGCTTTCTGTACTTGTGGCAGTTTACATGCAGTCTTCAAGGGCAGATCCCATCTAAAGTGTTTTGAAGAAACCAATTTGCAAGGTGAACAAGGTGTGAAAGAAGGTGGCAGTATCATGCAGTAAGCAAGACAGATGCAGCTGATGTAGAGTGTTCCTTGTCACAGGTATTAAATGTTTTGTATTTATTCAGTGTGGATATGTCAGGAGGCATATCACAAAGTTTCCGCTATTTAAAGAGTCTGTGCTGTTAGCCGAATTGCTTTATCTACAGCAATTGGCAATTTAGATGGGTTCTTTTTTTTTTAAATAAAGGCTTTATTGACTCTCCTAAAAAGGAGAGGTATTTCGCTTAAGTAGAAAAATAGGGAGGGTATATAGTGGGAGAAAGAGAAAGCTGAGTGATATATTGGCTTGTAAATTAGTCTGTTAGTAATGTCCAAATTGTCTTCTTAGGCTTCTTCTGTGTGCAGTCAAACTTCTTTCTTCAAACCAGTTATAGGTGTTATCTATGTTAGTGTATTAGTAGTGTTCATCTGATGCTCTGTTATTAAAGTTTCCTCAAGGCGCATTCAGAACCGTTCCTTCGCGTGCTGGCTTCTTTTAAATTCCCAATTTAATGGAGGAGCGTGGAGATATGCCTTTTTCCTTAAATCTCCATGAAGGAACAGAATAGATGTTTACTTTTTAAAAAATGAAAGCTGGAAATTCAGGAAACCTGGTTAACCTATCATTACAACAATATCTCAATATATCAATGTTGGTGCCTTTTAAAAAATGCAGCCATTTTCTAAAAATAAAAAGGGGGAGGGCTGTGACCCCACCGATGATGCCACCAATGACAACAGCACCATCCCTTGAAAATCCTGATTATTTAAGGCACATGCAGAAGTAATAAACTGACTCCACAACTGTAAAAATGCAGAGGGAGGACAGATGTGTGGAAGAACACTGTTCAGACAGATTTGAGTGCTTGTGGATCAACTGCAAAGAAAATCAGGAGTAAGTTGAGAATGCAGAAAAGCCCTTAATGAACATGCAGAAAAGCCCTTTTAGGAACAAACCTCTGTTAGCCGAACTTCTTTATCTACAGCAATTGGCAATTTAGATGGGTTCTTGCCAGTATCTACCAAGGTCCAGCTCCCACCAAGGGTTACCAGTAAAAGGAGTCGAGGCTGGTGTTGTTGAAATAACTGTCTTTTACTTAAGAAAATAAATCACATACAAACAATACTGATGCTGTCACACATTCAATCAAGTCCCTTAGAAATACAGTATTAAACTTAAGCACATTTGCATTAGCAGGTAGGGTGATGAGGGGTGATACTTATCTGTCCTGAAGCTTTGTTCATTCCAATGAAGAATGGATGGGGAGAAGTAGAACTCTAGGGAAGTTTAACGCACAGCTAGAACAAGCCAGCATGTGTGGGTCTCCTGACTGCAGTTCAAGAGATCAAGTAGAGGCAAGGGTTTGGGTATAGTAAGCTGGACAAAAGGGGAGTTAAAGCAGACAGAGGGTGTTGCGGGGATTGCGGCTAGCAAGGTCCAGACGACTGGTCCTTACCTTTTATAGGTGGTTCTTTGGGTGGGTGGCAACTGTGCCAACCTGTAGACCCACCTACCTGTTAGTCCATCCCAAGACTATTTCTATTGGTTGCGTGTAGTGAGGGGTGGCAACCTAGAGGGTTGAGCAATATTGTAACTTAAGACCTAACTCAAAGGAAGGAATCTAGGGAAGTGTGAAAACTCGACTTCAGGATGCTCCCTTGAAATGCAGATGAAGTTGGCCATTCCTCTGGTCATAAAAGGTCCATCTGGCAGGAAATGCCAATGTAAAATAAAGCAGAGATGTAGCATACCTGACAGCAGACAGTTCAACAATGGGGGTGCTTCTTCTCAAGTTGTTGTTTTTGCTGACAATAATGGAGATGTGTGCTTTCTTCACTAGGCTGGTAGCTGTGTGGCTGAAACCTCATTCATGTGTAAGGCTTATGCAGGCACCTTCTATGTGTAGCATCACAAAAGGTGACTTGTACAGCTTTCTGAGCCTATGGGTGTGTGTGTGTGCACAGTCCATTTTGTGTGTAGCAGCAAATATAAATTCACAAAGCAGAATATCAGTCTCTTTCCTTAACAGTGCAGAAAGTCCTTTATTTGGTCTTAAGCTGTAGAATCTAGCTCTGGAATCGCAGTACAGGTATAGTGCTATTTCTGCTGCTTACTATGTGATCCATATAGTTTTATCAAGGTTATAGATGGTTTTCCATAGTGCCGTAGGACACTTGATGTGTTATAGCTAGCAGAAGTGTATAATAAATCCCTCCCATCCCACCAGTATGCCAAAAGGTGCTATAAACATTATTGGATGGCAAAGATAAAAATCCCCTTCCCTGTTATAGCAGACGTAGGGACACAAGCACAAACCAATCAAGAGCTCCAACTGCTGCTCTTGAGTGCAAGAACAAGTGTTAGAAGCTATTGGCAAAAACGATCAGTCAAGGTATTGATCAAGTACGGGCATCGAGATACAGCCTGTAAGCCTGAGGGATAACGTCATGACTGACCTGTGCTTTCATTTCCCAATAAAGAATGTGTTCGAGAATGATCACTGGTCATAATAAACTCTTCTCAGATCTGTGCCAATTTGGAATGAATTACTTGTACAGAACAAGGGTTTCAACTACTGAAGTGAGTACATAGCCTTTCAAGCTATGACCTCAAGCTGTGGCCTCAAAAAGTCCAGTAGTCATTTCCTATAAATAATGTGTTGGATTGTATGGTTCCATTATGCCAGTGAAGGTGATAGCCTGTGGTGCAAAGAGCTGGAGGCAAGGACCACTGCTAGCACAGTGGATCTAGGGAGTTCAGCCAAATGAGTCCAAATAAAAAAAACAAGGAAAAAAGCCTCCTTCACTGTATTTCAGAGTGGGGGAAATGTCCTTATTTGTATATACTGAAGATAGGCACCAGTTTTGTGACTAATTTGTCTGAAAATAAGTGGGCTGGTGTTTAGGAAAATAATGGCAAAATTGTTGCCCATGCTGAACAGCCTGAAGAACAGTTTCAGATTTGTACCTACACCACAAATTCTAGTCCAGTTTGTTTCTTTGGGCAAGATTGTTATAATGGAGATGGAAATTGTCAGAAACATCAGCAGAAGATGTGAGCTCCCCAGCTGAAACACCATCTACGACCAATATCTGCCAAATCCAGGTGCAACATATAAACAGGGTGAGGGAAGTTATCTCTAGATGAAATTTTAGAAGCAGAATAGTTACTAAAACACAAAGCAAGTAGCATAGATACGAGGTAGATATTGAGGTAACATCAGACATAATGTGGATTTATAATTATTACTACATTGGGAGCCTGCAAAAATATTGGGGAAAGTAGAAAATAAAGCCTTCGACAACATATAGAAAATAAACTATTAGGAAATCCCCCCCTTCCAAAATGCAGTAGTGGGAGACTGCTACATTTCAGCTGCATTAGTGCTCACAAAGGTCGAACCTCAGTCTTCTCACTTTATAGAGTTAATACCTTGTAGTGTTAACTGCTTATCAGAAGGCTGATGTTCTAATGCTGAAGCTGAGCAGTGTAGCTTGAGAGAGGTTATTTCTACCTAGACTAATGGTGCATGCCCCTTGGGGGCTGGTTAGCACTTAACAGGGAGTATTTGAAAGGCTTCATTACTCCTTTGGGGTCTCTGTGCATTACACCGATGGACTTTGCATCTGCGCAGTGCACAGAAACTTTTAGAACTACAAAACAGGCATGAAAACCCCTCCCCCTGAAAATGCAGGCTTTGAATATGCATGCTCCAGAGGGAGAAATCATGCCTTCTCCTGCTCAGTTTCTTTTCGTCCACCATACCACAGAGATCTTAGGGAACTTCCCTGGGGAAATACGTTCCTCCTCAAAGCTACTTCTTTGTGAGAGTATTTCAATAACTGGGTACCTCCTTTGAGGCCTCAGTACCATTTCTTATCCTTTTCTATAATTTTATTGCCAAAACAACCATTTTTAAGAATTGCTGTGTCTCTCAACCACAGACAGCTACAAACATTGCCTATTGTGCCTCGGTGAGACACACAGTACCATGACTCGTAAGCAGGGGTCTTTTTGTAGAAATAGAGCTGCCGGAGCTCATTAGCATAACTCATTAGCATATGCCACACCCCCTGACATCACCGGAAGTGTGTCTCGGGGGACTCCGGGACTCCCCCAGCCCCGAGCTGCAGCGCTCCCGCAGTGGCACCTTTAAGACCAACAAAGGTTTATTCACGGTATGAGCTTTCGTGTGCAAGGCACACTAAATGTGTCTTGCACATGAAAGCTCATACTCTGAATAAACCTTTGTCAGTCTTAAAGGTGCCACTGGATACTGACTTTGAGGGCCAGAGGTCTGATTGAGCGTTCTTTGGCATTACGAAACCTCTTCGGCTATTTCCATAAAATGGGAGAGGGCGGGGGAGAAAGAAAACCAAGCAGCCGAACTCATGCTCCCCCACCCTCCCGTTTGGGTCTAAACCGTTTCTGTGAAGCAGGTGGTGTTATGTCTCGTCCACCCACCCACCCGGTGTTTGTGTATTTTTAATGGACTCCTTTTCTCTGAGCAGCTTTTCTCTGTGTGCGTCTGGAAGGGGGAGGGGTCTCCACCGTTAAATCACACTCAGTCCATTTCCACTCAACTGAGGCCTGACCTTTTGGCGGTTTCTGTGCCAAGATGCAGGAGAAGGATGAGCGAGAGACGCTGAATCGCCGTGATCCATAGCCAGTTCTCTCTCCTCTTTTCCTCAGCCTGTTCGACTATTTCCATTGCAACGGGGGGGGGGAAATGAGCCTAACAAGGCATCGACGCGATGGATAAAAGCCTCCCTTTCTTCCCCCCATGCCCCCTGATTCTCCTAATCCCGTACCAGACAGCAGGGAGAAGGAATGGCAGCCACCGCCGCTTTCGTGACGTCCTCTCTCCCGCCCCCCACCATTTCTGGGCGGGCGTGAAGCCAACTGCCACCGCAGCCCTCGTGCTTGCTCTGCCCTTCTTCTCAGCCTCCTTCCCCCTTCTACCTAAGCAGCCCGCTCAGTTGTTTCCGTGAGGGGCCCCCCGGCTCGGCTGCTTCTGTCCACGGCTGAGTCCAGGGTGGTGGGGGGGTGAGAGAGAGGAGGAGGGCAGGAGGACTGTCGAGGAGGCGCGCTCAGCGGCGCTTGCTCCTTGGCTGGCTCCTCTCTCTCTCTCCTCTCAGTCGGCCACTGCCTGCCTGTTGCCGGGGCTGGGAGAGCCCGAGAGCGCGTGCGAGTCTGTCTGTGTGTGTTATGTGAGTGAGCGTCGGAGGTGTAGTTTGATGTGGTGTGTTATGTGGGGGAGAGAATAAAACTGCGGCGAGAGCCTAGGCGCGAATGAAAGCAGTGACGGAGCAGCCTCTAGCCAGTAAGAGGAGAAAAGGAAAAGCCAAGGAGAGAAGGAGATGGAGAGGCAGAGGCCGAGCCCGAGGAAAAAGAAAAACAGGGAGGATGGAAGGAAGGAAGGAGGGAGGGGCGGAGGCGGCAACAGCAGCAGCAGCAGTGCTGGTGGCAGTTGAGGCGGGCTGGGTGGGCAACGTGGCGGCGACTGATGGGCCCCCACCTCTCCAGGCCTCCCCCGAGCTGCAGCGCTCTCGCACAGGCTCGGGGGACCCGGGGGCGGGGCTTCCCACCACGCGGTCTGCCGGAGCAGCGCTCCGGAGGGCTCCGGCCCGAAAAGACCTCTGCTCGTAAGTGCTGTTTCCAGTTTATTTGGTAGGCTTACAGCAGGGGTTCCCAACCTTTTCCAGACCACAGGCACCTTTGGGATTCTGACATAGCATGAAGGGCACAGCCACAAAATGGCTGCCCCATGGGGTGAAGCTAGCTACAAAAGGACTGCCACAGCTTACCTTCAGTCACACAGTGAAGATTGCTGTGCTATAGTGGCAGCTGCTGTCAAAGCAAGTTTGGTGTAGTGGTTAAGTGTGCGGATGCTAATCTGGGAGAATCGGGTTTGATTCCCCACTCCTCCACTTGCACCTGCTGGATGACCTTGGGCAAGCCATAGTTCTGTCAGAGCTGTCCTTGAAAGGGGCAGTTCTTGAAAGAGCTCTCTCAGCCCCACCTACCTCACAGGGTGTCTGTTGTGGGGAGGGGAAGGGAAAGGAGTTTGTAAGCCACTCTGAGACTCCAAGTGAAGGACAGGCTATAAATCCAATCATCTCTTTCTCCTCCTCCTTCTCCTAAAAATCTGCATTGTCAATCAAATCTCCAATGGCCAATCAGAAGCTATGCTGGGCAAATGCCCTACTTGGCACTGCCCACTTTCTAAAAACACTTGGCAGGTGCCAGGAAAGGTGTTGGCAGGCACCATGGCACCCAGGGATGCCATGTTGGGAAGCCTGGTTTAGAGAAACAGGCAGTCTCACCTACACTTCCTTCTCTGGGAATAGGTGCTCTTGACTGTGATGTATGAGACAGCTATGACACTGAAGGGCCCATCAACATCAGACCCCTTGAAACCATACAGACTGTCCAAAGAAAGTCTAAATCCCAGAAAGAGGACGGCGAAATAACTACAACCTACAAAAAACAAAAAGCCAAACACTACCCAAATGCTCTGGAGATTATACCTGTAATTGCAGAGACCTCTCAGATTCCATCTCTGGATCTGAGAGGTGAACCACCTTAGTATTGCTTGAACCTGATCACATCTTCAAATCCGTCCAATATCAGATACCAATGAACACAACCTTAGCTTGGGGGCCTTTTCCTTGCTTCCTTTAGGTCCCATAGGTGATGCATTGGATCGAGCTCCTCCACATCGAAAGGGTACTCACAATTGCTAACGTAATGTATCCACTGCTTGAACTGACTCAGATTGACCCTTGAGTGCTTCTTGCTTGAGCATGCTCCACACACTATGGAGAATGTCAATACAGAGAGGATTCATAGGATTCTCAATCTCAGCACCTTTCCCCTTGCAGGACCCAAGTTTATGACACTCAGTATCTCAATGATATTTACCACCTTCAGCCACCTTTTCAAGGACACCAATATCCACTTCTGAAGCAGTTGTCATGCCCATCACTGATTCCATCCATGGTCATAAGATCGCTTCTGGCTCAACATTGAACACTAATATGCTGGCCACTTCTACCATGTCCACAGATCCCATATACCCTGGAGTTGTAAAATCTGCTACACGAACTCAGGGCAATAATCAAATTGTGGTTTCATCTGTTCCAGCTACCACTCTGGGGCCCTCCACCATTACTAAAGTACTCACTAGGTGCAGTCAGACGGCATGCTGGGAGCTGTTTAAATTTCTCCGGTCCCAATGCATTTTTTTTTAACCTGGAGAATCGCGATCACACTCACCTCCTTGTTCCAGATCGCTGCGCAGCCACATCGCTCCTTGCCATCCACACGAGGGAGCGTCGGTGTTCCCCCCCCCTCAGTCTGGGCATGCACACAGGCAGCGATCTGTATAATTAAAATTTTCACGTGTGTGCAGAACAGCAATTCCCACTTCAACCCAACAGCTGTAACACTTCCCTTTAAACTTTAAAGGAACACTTCCCTTTAAGCTTTTATCCTGAAACTGGCCTCCGTGAGATCCCGAACTTGTCTAACAAACAAAACTAGGCACCGTTTAAACATTGTTTTTAATAACATGGGAGCGGAGCTCCGCCTGTGCGCATACTGTCAATGCTAAAATAAAATGGCGGGCGAAGAGCAGAAGCCTTGGGCTTCCGAGCGGAAGTGGCTTGACACCGCAGGAGCGATCAGATGTCAGGAAAGTGCGGCTAGAACCGGAGAATCAGGAAAACACCACTTGGAGACCTGGTAACAAAATACTCCATTTTAAAGGGGGGTTGAGCCGGAAAGCGATGGCTGGGGACGGTGCGCAGATGTTGGGTATGTGAACGTGGATATAAAATCCGTTACTGAAGCATGCCGAAAGTGGACTAAACGGCCCATCTGAATGCACCCACTGTCCCACCAACTACCCTGGTACAGATGGACATCAAACAATCTACATTAATGTTGATTATCACATCATCATGCACAGTTACCAGCCCCTTATTCCTCTCTACCCACTGCTGACTCATCTCAAGATGATCAACAAGCTCAACAGCCAGCCTCTAATGCCAAGTAGGACAGGATATTTGTTTTGTCCTCAACTGATAATCTATTTGATCACTAATATCCCTCCCAGTCAGTGGATGGTTGCACAAATATAGAGCAACGGAAGGGGATGGCATCTACTCTAGAGATACAAGTGACAAAACAGTTGCCAGCTAAGCCAGATCCCATTATGGGGTCCTGGTTTTGGACTCCTATCATCCTGTTCCTCTACTTCAAGTTCAATGATTCTTGGACATAGTGAAGAAAATTTGAGAGAAGCTAACCACTATTCCACCAACTTTGAGATGAATAGACAGTCTTTACTTGCAATCCTAAAGGCAGCAGAGGAGGCAGGAAGGGAAGGGGGGGGAGATGCACACAGCAAACCAGTTGGCGTTGCAAAGGAAATGGATCCAGACATTGGGCAATATGCCAGTCAGCCGATGGAACCCATCCCCAGCCCACTCACTAGGGGTAAACCTGGGATGGCAAGTCCTGTGGTCCCACATGGGTGCAAGCCTCTGTGTGGTTCACTTGCTACTTGTGAGTGGAGCCAAGCAACAGCTCCAAGCTGGGCATGCCACTGCATGGCCCCACCACAAGACCACTTAAGGGGTCCCCCTTGGGGAGGTGGGCATGCAGGCATAGCCTCCGCCCCAAACTGATCCCACCCAATGCCTAGAACCACTTCAAGGTGTGACAGGAAAGAAATGACACAAGATACAACTGTACTACAAAACATTAAACAGAGGGAGGGAGGGAGGGAAGGATGGCTAAAACCCACTGGATGCAGGCCCAGCATCCACATGGCCCTATAGGGGGAAGGATGGACCTGAAGGAAAACTCAGTCCCTCAGGTCCTCTCCCTGTCCACCCCTCTGGGCCCACCCAGACAGGCAGCAATTGGCCAGGTGGCTGGACACTTCCAGGAGGCCGGCAGCCACTGCCTTGCGTCCCCACAGTGCAGCCAGAGCCAGGGAGTGCAAACATCCTTCCCAGCCCCTCCCCTCAGCCTATAGCCACAAAACGGCCCAGGTAAGTCCAGGGCCACAATAAGTTACAAACTGATGCCTGCTCTTTGGTGTAGTGGTTAAGTGCACAGACTCTAGATCTGGGAGAACCGGGTTTGATTCCCAACTCCTCCACTTGCACCTGGCTGGATGACCTTGGGCAAGCCATAGTTCTGATAAGAGCTGTTCTTGAAAAAATAACTGTTTCTGTCAAGAGCTCTCTCAGCCCCACCTACCTCACAGGGTGTCTGTTGTGGGGGAGGGGAAGGGAAAGGAGTTTGTAAGCTGCTCTGAGACACCCTTGGGTAGTGAAGGCCGGGGTATAAATCCAATCTCTTCTTCTTCTTCTTCTTCTTCTGCTCTTCTCTGTCTAATCACCTGCCCAACCAACTCTGTCATCACTGAGGCAGCCCTGGGTAAGACTAAATAAGATCAAACTGAGCTCCTACTGCTCTGTAGGAAACTGCATGCCTTTGGCTGTAAGCTGTATACCACTTTTAGCAAGGGCTTTCTTCAGCATTTGGACAACTTCTGGAGGCATATAAATCCATGTCTTACACCTTTACCTTCATAGTGAATCCCATTTTTCCCTTAGATTTTAGGGTTTGATGAATAGTCCATCTCTTCAGAGCTGACATAGCATAACATAACATAACAACAGATACTACGTGGTACATTTCTTAGTGGCTTACGGAAATAACTGCTATCCAATGCGACATTGTCAGGTCATACCAAATTATATCATCAGCTCTTTGAGTCACAATGTTTGGTATGCTGGGAACCTGGTGGCAACCCTTCAGTCACACTGTATACTACATCTCTGCCACATTCCTCAGACAACACGATATAACCTGCAGAATCTCATGAATCATCAGACAATTATTAAAGACCCCACGGTCATGCTCCCTTTATATAGTGAAAGTTTGCTTTAAGTCATGTGATCCTATCTGATGTATTAATGAGATGTAGTATACATCTTGATGACTGGCAATTAAAAACCCCACAAGAAAAAATTGCCAACAGTTAAGAAAACCCCACCAGATGGGCAATAACTCATGCAAAGTATTGCCTTGTTTTCAAATAATGAAGACAACTAATCAAACACACCAAATGATTTCAGAGCTGTGTTATTAAAGAGTTATACGGCTGATTGCCACATCTGCATTTTTCTTCTATCTAGATTCCCCTGTTTGCTTACCTTAATGAGGCTGAAATGACTAAAAAAGGTCAAATCATTATTATGAACCTGTTTTTATTGTTTCACTAATGTATTATTTCATCCAAGTAACACATGCACGTGCTTTTTGAAGGAATGTTTAACCTTATTGTTTTAATTTCTGTGAAATAATTGGTCACATTGTCAGTCATCATTAAACAAAACTCAGCATGGACAATGTATAAGATCAGTTTGAAAAGATTTATCTAAAAATGAAAAGCCAAAATTGGATTACACAGCTCATTTGGGTACGATCTGGAGTTGGAAAGAGAAAGGTACAAGCTTCGCTTATTTAAGAATTTGTTATAACAAACTAATGTGAAATTAAGTTAGATTATCAAGATTGAGAAGTGCCATGGCATTCAGTACGTCTCAGGTATTATTCAGACATTGAAGTACAGCAAACTCTAATGAAGAAGTTAAACATTTGAGGCTACCTGTCTGTTGAATCAGACTATTGTCTACACTGATGGCAGCTCTCCAGGGGTCTCAGGTGGAGGGAGATCTTCCCTAGCATCTCCTACCCCGGAGCTTTTAATCAGAGATCCTTCAAGGATCTGACTGATAGTTAAGGGTCAGATCATGCAGACATATGTATATATGGAGCTGCCTTATACTGAATCAGAACATCAGTCTATCAGTGTTGTCTAATCAGACTGGCAGGGGCTCTCCAAGGTCTCAAGCAGAGGTCTTTCACATCACCTACTACCTGACCTTAATTGGACATACCAAGAATTGAACTTTGGACCTTCTGCATGCAAAGCAGATGCTTTCCCACTGAGCCATAGCCCCTCCCCACTGCATATGTGTAACATCTACATGTAACTTACATGCAGTATTGCATCCACAGAATGTCACAGGATCTGAAGGGTAAATGTGAACAGTATTTGGTGAATGACCTGTGAAATACTAACATAAAGGTGGTGATTGGGCCCCACAGTGATAAAGAACAATCCTCTTTCTCTGATATATTTTTTATATTGAGTACATGGGGTAGGGTTGCCAGACTGCCTGTTACGGGTGGGGGTCTCCCGCTTTTGGGTGCTCCTCTCCCCCCAAATCATGATCCTCTCCTACTGGCAGGGACACGGGAATCATCACAGCATACCTACGAAAACCAGAAGTGATATAGGCACATTGGGGACATCAGGGGGTGGCGCTCTGGTTTTTGGGCAAAACTCTATGATTTGAAGTGAATTCTACCATAGAGGTTTGCCCAAAACTCATCATCCCCAATGTCCTGGATGTGCCTATATCTCTCCCCCGCCAGCGTGACAATCGGACCTGGCAACACTAACATAATGCTGACTGCCAGATCCAGTGGAAATAGCAGTGCATTACATGAAAGTAGAAGTGGGAATCAGGTGGATTGATTTCAGTGAGGTTTACTTTCAAGTAAAGGTGCACAGAATCACAAGCACAGGGCCAACTCCCGGGTGGCCAGATGCCTGTTGAACCAATTGTTATTTATGCAGGGTTCTTTTCTGCAAAAGAGCATGTAAAATATTATTTGCCAATGTTTGTTTACTAAATAGAAAAGAGCTTGATCTTTTTTAAAAAAATTGAAAATTGATTGTTGGAGAGATACACTGGTACAGCTTTCATTATGTTCGTACTGAGTGTAATAGATTCGTTAGAAAAAACATGTACAATTTGGTGGTCAATTAAAATTGATTTTTAATGCACTTCTACCTTTGGATACAGCCACACCTTTGGCAGTTAGATACCTAGCTGATTTCAGTCTGGAACAGCATACTGTACACATACAGATACATACCCTATGCATACCCAGCCACAAATGCAACAGGAAACCATGTATGGCTCTTTGACACGCCACTGTGACTTTTCTCAGCCCTGTTTCCCAATGTGGCACTTTCCCCGTGTTCCAGAAAGGTGGACAAGACCATTGCCTGGTGGGTTTGTAGTTGGCGGATAGTTCCCACCTTGAAACAGCCATTGCTGGAGGGACTCGAGGTTGGGCAAGCCGAGAACCAACTTGAAGTGTGGATCACATGCTAGGGGTCGACCTAACAGCACTAGAGTTCAGCTTGAAGGGAACATTTAACACAGGGAACACTTTTTTTTAAAGCGCAGCTCAATAAAGAATCCCGAAGAATCTGAAAGCTCGCACACAGTTTTAGTCATAAGTCTGACTCACAAGCCCTTCCCCTCACTGTAGGTATACAAGGACTGTCTAAGGTTCAACAGTGGTGGGGAGAGACAACCCTACATACTCAGAAGTATTCTGGCAATTAAAGAGGTTATAGTTATATATTTAATAGCTATATCTTAAGCTATTGTATTTATGTGTTTGGTGGGTTGATGCACAGGGCATAAAATAGTCATGTTACTCTTTTGGTTGATGGTAATGCTGAATATTAGGAGCTGCAGTGGCTCAAGTGGTTAAGACGCTGAACTGCGGGCTGTGGAAGGTCAGTAGTTCAGCAGTTCAAGACCCGGGTTGCCGCAAGACGGAGTGAGCTCCTGTCTCTAGTTCCAGCTCCTGCCAACCTAGCAGTTTGAAAGCAAGAAATTGCAGGTAGATAAATAGGTACCACTTCAGTGGGAAGGTAACAGCGTTCCGTGCGCCTTGGTGTTTAGTCATGCCGGCCACATGACCACGGAAACGTCTTCGGACAGCGCTGGCTCTTTGGCTTTGAAACGGAGATGAGCACCGCAACTCTAGAGTCGGACTCGACTGGCTTTCGAGCAAAGGAACCTTTACCTTTACCTTTTAATGCTGAATATGGCTCTCTGCCAGCCAGAGAACCTCTGGTTCAGGGGCACCAACCATTTTGAGCTTGCAATTATGAGGGTACTTGCCTGAGAGTAAGCCCCACTGCTTAGGAGTTCATCAGTTTGGAGGAGTGCAGCTCCAGCAGTCTCAGCTGAGGAGCCTGAAATGAAGTTGATTCTGAGAGCCATTGTGATGTGTCGGCTAGGCAGTTGGAGTGGAATCTGAGAGACTCCATGAATCCCCACTCTTGGGCCAGTCCTTCTCTGTCAGGCTAACTGAATGTGAGCTTCTTTGGGCCCCCTGGGCTGCCAAACTCCATGTGGTGGCTGAAGATCTCCTGGGTTTACAACTGAGCGCCAGGTGACAGAGAGCAGTTCACCTGGAGAAATGGCTGCTTTGGAAGGTGGGCTGTATGGAGTCCCTCCCCTCCCCAAACTCTACCCTCCTGAGGCTCCATCACCAAAATATCCAGGTATTTCCCAACCTGGAGCTAGCAACCCTAGCACCCCCCCCCTTGGGGAAAAGGTGGGGTATGTGTTGAGTAAATACATAAATAAAAGTTCATGGGAATTTTCTTAGAATGGAGGTCCATACCTTCAGGAAAGAGAGCACACAGAGAAACAAAGACAAGATTATCCTGAATGAAAAGACAAGTTGTTTTTAAAGTCCCCCCCCCATATTTTGGGAGAGGGGACAGCATGGGAAACCCTTGCAAAAACACACATGCCCAAATGATCCCCAGTTTGAATAGTTAAGAACATAAGAGAAGCCAATGTTGGATCAGGGCAATGGCCCATCCAGTCCAACACTCTGTCACACAGTGGCCAAAAATACCAGGTGCCATCAGGAGGTCCACCAGTGGGGCCAGGACACTAAAAGCCCTCCCACTGTTGACCCCCCAAGCACCAAGAATACAGAGCATCCCTTGCCCCAGCCCGAGAGTTCCTATCTATACCTTGTGTCTAATAGCCACTGATGGACCTCTGCTCCATATGCTTATTCAATTCCCTCTTGAAGCTGTCCATGCTTGTAGCTACCACCACCTCCTGTGGCAGTGAATTCCATGTGTTAATCACTCTTTGGATGAAGAAGTACTTCCTTTTATCTGTTCTAACCTGACTGCTCAGCAATTTCATTGAGTGCCCACGAGGATTACAAGTACTTCTTTCTCTACCTGCTCTATCCCATGCATAATCTTATAAACCTTGATCATGTCACCCCTCAGCCGTCATTTCTCCAAGCTAAACAGCCCCAAGCATTTTAACCTTTCTTCATAGGGAAGAACCCTTTTATCATTCTAGTTGCCCTTTTCTGCACTTTTTCCAATGCTATAATATCCTTTTTGAGGTGTGTGACCAGAACTGTACACAGTACTCCAAATGAGGTTGCACCATTGATTTATACAGGGGCATTATGATACTGGCTGATTGTTTTTCAGTTCCCTTCCTAATAATCCCCAGCATAGCGTTGGCCTTTTTTATTGCAGTCGCACACTGTCTCAACATTTCCAGTGAGTTATCTACTATGACTCCAAGATCTCTCTCTTGGTCAGTCTCTGCCAGTTCGGACCCCATCAGCGTGTATTTATATTTAGGATTTTTGGCTCCAATGTGCATCACCTTGCACTTGGCCACATCGAACCCCATTTGCCATGTTGCGCCCACTTTCCCATCCTTGACAGATCCCTTTGGAGTGCCTCATGATCCTCACTGTTTTTCACCACCCTGAACAACTTCGTATCATCCGCAAATTTAGCCACTTCACTGCTTACTCCCAACTCCAAGATCTCTCTCTTGGTCAGTCTCTGCCAGTTCGGACCCCATCAGCGTGTATTTATATTTAGGATTTTTGGCTCCAATGTGCATCACCTTGCACTTGGCCACATCGAACCCCATTTGCCATGTTGCGCCCACTTTCCCATCCTTGACAGATCCCTTTGGAGTGCCTCATGATCCTCACTGTTTTTCACCACCCTGAACAACTTCGTATCATCCGCAAATTTAGCCACTTCACTGCTTACTCCCAACTCTAAATCATTAATAAGCAAGTTAAAAAGCATTGGACCGAGTACTGATCCCTGTGGTACCCCACTGCTTACCACCCATCCACTGAGAATATTGCCCATTTATACTCACTTTCTGTTTCCTATTAATTAGTCAGTTTTTGATCCACAAGAGGACTTGTCCTTTTATCCTGTGATTTTTGAGCTTACTTAGGAACCTTTGATGAGGAACTTTATCAAAAGCTTTTTTCCTACTAAACAAGGCAGTCATACTTGAGGAGATACTTTGTATCTGGAAGATACTTACCATAAAATGTGACTATTTTATGTACTTAAGGAATGTGGCCAGCAGCGTATGAGGCAGGGGGTGGCAGACACAGACAAGGGGAAGCTGCAGGAGTGCAGTATGAGAATCAGACCTGTAACTACAGTGTGGCTATTTGGGGATCCTCCCCCTTTCTTAAAGGGGCAGCCCCATGAGATTTTCTCCTCTAAAAGCTTTTAAAGGTAATTTAAAAACATTTTTAAAGGTGTGCGCTTCTGCGGCAAGCCGTGCGCCGAGAACAGAGTCAAGAAGCCCCAACGCACATGACACCTCCAAGACTGCCCTCTGCTCTCCCCAGCTTTTTATTTCACTGGGGTTTTCTCCACTGTGTAAATTTCACAGCCAGGACATGGGAAAAGGCAGTCCAGGGATGCCCCGAAGGAAGCCAAAAAACCTGCTCACCAACCCAGCATGTCTTCAACTAGCCACCTTGGAAAGGGGGGGGAAAGCCTCAGTTTTAGCTGACTTTTGCAATTGTAAAAGGTCTGGCTTGGCCTCCCCGCCCAGCGTGTCCCATGGCTTCTGCTGCTGCTGCTTCTCCTCCTCCCCCTCGCCATCTCTGCTCCCAACCCCTCTGCTGCTAGCAACAGGAGGAAGCATGACAAGAAGGCCAGTTCCTTCGGGCTCAATTACAGCCTCTTCTAAGGACCCACCAAGGAGAGAAATTACAGCCAAGGAGTGGAGGGGTGAGGAGATTGAGGGGAGCTGGGTTTATTTTATTTATTTTTTACTGTAAAATTCAAGCCCCACCAAAAAAAAGTTGCCCCACAAGCTACAAAATCCTGGCTACAAGCCTGATGAGAACATATATGTACTATCATGTTTTTGATACCATCAAGAATGTATGTAAATACAGTTTGTAGAGCATTTCACCATGCTGATCACAACTTATGGTCTGAACCATGTGGATGATCTGCCATAAAGATTCATTTTGAACAATTCTGTCATCTGGTGTGAATAACATTATCACTGGTCATTTCAAAATGTTCATGTTTTCAGACAACCATAAAGTTACAGAAGTGCTTTAAGATACAGTATTCATAAGAATTCTAAAAACCATATATTCTTGATTAACAGTTCTACAAATTTTACCAGTGCAATAAACGTCGAGTACAGGGATACAAAATACTGTGCTGTGGAAGTAAAGAAGAGGAACAATAGCCTCTAATTTTGCAGTCATCCAGCTAGTATAATGGCTGGAACGCAAATGTTTTAAAATACTACTAATTCACACTTGGTACTATAATTGATATAAGAATGAATGGTTTGTGCTTTTGAAGGTTATTTGAAACCCTCCAGAGGTGTCGAATTTATTTGTTCTGAGGGCCAGATCTGACATAAATGTTACTTTGTTCGGCTGGACCAAGTGTGCCATAAAATGTATTGCCAGGTACCAGAGGTATCTCTCCTTATATATAATTGAGTTTTCGTCCCCCAACATTCTATGCGTGCCAAAATAGGTTGGCCGCATGAACTGCCAGTCAGAAGATGCTGGCTGGGTTGGCTGGCTGCTTTGTGGAGTCCCGCCACGTCAGCCCTGGCCAGGGTCTTCGGCTCACTCTGCTCTCATCCTCAGAGAGGACGGGACCATCTGCAGGCTAAGCCAGGGGAAGGCCTCCACAGGTCCAGCTGACTGTGTGGCCTTCCTCGGCCTGCAGAACCAAGAGGGAATCATGGCGCTGGTGGAGGGTGGTTCGGCCGCATCCTGCCCATCTGCTGCAAGCGAATGCTGCTGCCAGGAGCCAGGGAAGGGAGGCTGTGATGCCAGGCGACAGGGGCTGGGGGCGCAGTGAAGGCAGGCCCAGTGGCAGGAGGAAGCGGCAGACCCGGAGAAGCAAATTGGAAGCGAGGGGGATGGGAGAGGGCAGAAACAGTGGAGGAGAAGGTCGGTCAGGAACGGGCAGGCGGTCCGCCTCGCTCCACCACCTTCTGGGGGGGGCTGTGCCGGCCCCGGCTGGCCTCAGAGATGGGGGAGGCAGCCGTGCCATGCTTCCCTTGCCCGGTGTGGCCAGACATGGGGAGGTAGTGGCCCCTTCTTTGGGGGAGTTCCCTCTGCTTGCCTCGAGGAGGGGGGAGGTGGACATGGTACGCTTCCCCCACCCAGCGCGGCCTCACCCGGGGAGGTGGCGGGCCCTGCTTCAGGGGTGTGTGCACCCCCTTCCCCACTGCGGTGCCTCTCTGAGGCGGCCGCACTGTGCTTCCTGCACTTGACGTGGCCTCCGCCACCCAGGCTGTGGGCCTTGAGTTGGGGGGGGCTCCGCCAGCCCTGGCTGGGCTCGGGGAGGGGGGAGCTGGCCATGCTGTGCTTCTCTCTCTCTCGCTGCGCCCTGACCCTCCTTGGGGGGGGTAGCCCCACCGCCTTGGCCCACAGCGGCGACTCTCCCTAGGGCCTGTTTTCTCTTCCCGCAACAGGCCTTGCCCCTAGTAAACTTTATAAAGGACACAGAAAAACCCAATTAACAATATTATTTTTTACTCAAAATGCAGACTAAAGCAATTGATTCCTAGCAGTAAAAGCAATTGATATACTGGGGAACCCTCAAAAGCCCCAATAAATGTATTTAATCATATGCAAGAATAGGTTTTTTCCAAAGGAGGAGATGACGCCCCATGAGCAGGGCGAGGCCCACATCCAGGACCTCACCAGGTGGGGATGACAATGCCTGGCCCAGGCTGGGGGAGATGTGTCCCGGGGAGAACGCTTGCAGGCTCCTTTCTAGAGCTCGTTGTCTGGCTTCTCCAATGGGCTTTGCTGCTAGTGTATTACATATTTCAAATATAAAAGCAGACAATAAAACATCAATATTACAAACTGTTAGGATGGATTCTCTCTTTAAAGAATAAACAAGAACTTTTTTAAAGTTAGAGATAATCTATTAATGATAAAGAGATTACATCTTTAACAGTTGAGTGAACTATGCTAAAATTAAATTGTTATAAAAACTGTAATATTCTCTTGTTTATCTAAATCTACATCTTATTCTTACAAAGTATTTAAATACTAGTGGAATACAGAATAAAATATTGAAACTACAATCAATATGTTAATCACTTTTAATATGATATTCAGATAATTCCAAAACTTAAAAAAAAGACTTTGAGGATCTTGAGGAGGCACACCAGACTCCCCCCTCCACTGCCCCACCACCATCACCACCAATAATCCTATGAGGTGGGCCAGGCTGAGTGACCAGCCATGGGTGACCCAGATGACAGGGTCCTGGCTCAGGAGGAGGGGAGCTGAACCTGGCTCTCCCAGATCCCTCCAACCCCAGTTACTTCATATGAAAAACCAAAGAAATGACAATGCACTTTAAAAAGTTTACAATCCTGATGCTTCCAAAATTAATGCAAAATTAATGCAAATTCAGACTTTTCATTGTAGCTCAGTCAAGTTTTCATAGCTAGTAGAGTTTTATCAAGAAGTCATAAAATGTAACCAAAAGGCCAGTTTTTCACTTATTTCCATAAATTCTAGACAGCTTGAGGAGTTTCCACCCCTGTTTTCAATTTTGATTTTGCAGCTGTCATCTATAAAGGTAAGAGAAATGAACAGCCCCATGATTTGCAATAGTACTTCCACAGACTGTTTGGCACTACTGATTAATGTTTGTGACTCAGACACTTCATTTGTTCTGATTTAGTGCAACTAGAAAAATACTTTCTCTAAACAAAAAAGAATATTATTTTAAAGGAAATTATCAATTTTGGTCAATACTGGTGATTTGCTTCAGTTACTACACAGTGGAGGAGATGAATAATTTTTGAAATGTTACAAGTTTCAACAATCTGTCTTTTACTCAAAGAAACACGCTCAAAAATGCTAATTTCAACCTACAGGGACATTTGCCCAATACATATTCAAAGTTGATTTAAGAATGCTGCAGGAATGAAAAATAGTCTCTGCATAGTGTTGACCTACATCCTTGAAAAATATAACGCACATTTTAAAATAAATTATATATCTGATTATACTAAGGACTCAGCTCTCAAGGCCCAATCCTGCTCTTGATTAATTCTTTTTGTTAGGCTATTCATATATTCTGAACAAAGTATGTGTTCCAACCCCAGACTTCAGTACTCCCCCCAAATAATAATTTTTTAAAAAATATATATTGGTTTTGGGACATCTAACTTGATGCTAGCCTTGATCTGGATAACCCAGGCTAGCCACACCTCGTCAGATCTCGGAAGATAAACAAGGTTGGCTTTGGTTAGTATTTAGGTGGGAGACTATCAAGGAATTCCACGGTCATTATGTAGCAGCAGGTAATGGCAAACTGCCTCTGAACACGTCTCTCATCTTAAAAGCCCTTTGGGATTGCCATGTCAGCTGCGTCTTGACAGCACTTTACACATATACACAACTTGATCCTGCCAAAAACTCAGCATATTTAAGTCTAGTTGGTTTCATTTACTGAAGTCTGGATGGATCATGTCCAGTGTTCCCTCTAAGCTGAGTTAGTGTGAGCTAGCTCACAGTTTTTTAGCCTCCAGCTCACACATTTTTGTCTTACCTCGGGAAGGATGTCCCCAGAGCAAACTAATTTAGGCAGTAGCCAAATCGATCGCTCACAACTTTAATGCCAGTAGCTCACAAAGTAGAATTTTTGCTCACAAGACTCTGCATCTTAGAGGGAACATTGATCATG
Organism: Gekko japonicus; assembly: GCF_001447785.1. Classification (NCBI taxonomy): domain Eukaryota; kingdom Metazoa; phylum Chordata; class Lepidosauria; order Squamata; family Gekkonidae; genus Gekko; species Gekko japonicus. The sequence continues at coordinate 1,460,667 of NW_015169781.1, read as the reverse complement.
TCCATGATTTATTCTATGCACCATAAGGGCTAGGCACTGAATTTGCACAAGCAGATCAGGCTCCTTCAACAGCTGAAATGCCACACAATCATCCATAGGTACAGCAGCAGTCCCGTAACCAAAGGCAACCAAATTCTGTGGAACTCATTATTAGAAAGGGATTGATATGTGATTCCTTAAGTTAGGTCCTTTCCACACTTGGATCTCATCCCTGGTTTTATCAGAGTTCAACTCGTGACACAATACCTTGCATTTATGCCTGGTTATAACAGCATCCATTTATCCTGGGACAAGTGCGGGGCAAAACCGGGGTGACCTCGGTGTAATGTGGAAACAAAAAAATACCCCAAGATAATTGCAGGGGTGAACTTGAGCATAGTGTAGAATAAGTTCGGGGACCGGGTTGAACCAGGATTTAAGGTCTAGTGCAGAATCACCCTTAGAGGCTTGTGGCAAAGATTTGGCTAGTTAAGTGCAAATTAACATGTGAAATTCAGTCTTGTTCAACTCTTCAGATCACTTTCCCCTTGGATTCTCTTGCCCTGCAAAGCTCCATTACTTTCTGCAAACATCACATGATCTTGTTTGTCATTAATCCCTGCATTGAGAGCATGCAAGGGAACTTGTTCATTGCTGGACTTTCATGAGTGAAATCCAAAAACAATAACAAAATTGGAACCAACGAAAAGAACACAGAGCAGTGTTCAAGCTTCTGATTTCCCTTGAACTCTTCATCAGGGCAGATGTTACACAATAAAACAATGGGGGGAAAGCAGGTGTCCCAGGCTATGATCTTAAGACTTTTGTCATGGTGCAGTAGTAGAGCATCTGCTTTGCATGCAGAAGGACCCAATTTCAGTCCGTGGCCTCTCCAGTTAAAAGGACCAAGCAGCAGGTGATGTGAAAGGCCTCTGCCTTAAACTGCTGCCAGACTGATTAGATAATACTGACAGTGATGGACCAATGATCTAATTCAGTGTAAGGCAGCTTCCTGTGTCCAACTCCATGTGTCTTGCTACATCCTTTGTAAAATGCTGGACATTGGTGCTGCACCTCTGTCTTTCTGGCAGGAAGAAGGAAAACAGGGTGTTCTCTCACCTCAAATACATTTAAAAAAAACAGCATTAGTCAAAATGTCTCTCTTACACCAGGCAAGGTTCACAGACCCCTTAATTGGCTAAAACAGAGGAAGCACTTTGTAGTCCTTGTATGTGGGGTAAGGCCAGTCTCACAGTGAGCCCCCAAAGGGACTTTGCTTTGTTTCCTTTTGCTTCTGATACTGGTGATTTTAAGGCTCGTTCTTATCGATTTACCATTCTTGCTGATAATATTCTTATTTTTAAATGATTTTTAAATGACGTTTCAAATATTTTTCAAATATTAAATTGTTCGTTTTAACTGTTAATTTCAATTAGAAGTCGCAAACTACTCCAGACCCTTATGTTGCTTAGAGTGCACAGCGTAGCTTTTTAAAGGTTTAGTAAGAAAAATGACACTAAAACAAAATGTTTAACAAATAAAAGCAGAGAGCCAGCTCCCTAGGGCTAACAGAAAACAAATTGTGCCACATTAATACATTATACAGTCTGAGGGGGAGCTATTTGTTAATATCCAAATAATTCCACAAATTCAGACAAAATATCACTATAGCTTATTTTTTAAAAGGCAACTCTTTCTTTAACTGTAAGGTCCATATTTCAGTGCGTAGTATGACTGTCACTTTCCACTTCTCAGGAGTTATTTGTTTAACTTTTGCATTTACCATTAAAATGCATCCCCGTGATTCCATCAGGCCTTCTCTGTAAGCTTCCACTAAGATACCAAAGGGCCAATTGGAAAGAGACAGAATAGTAAATCTTGCAGTACTGTGGTGGGCACTGCCCTCTGCAGGTGGCTGCACTGACCTCACCGTAGCACTTAATTATTTAATTAACCCACACTGCACATTAGCAATTCACTCACTGCATCTTTTGCCATCCCATTAAGTAGACTATTCCTTAAAACAGTATAAAGTAAAGCAGTAGTTCTCTACCTGCAAATCTACTGCACTTCAATGAACTTTAAGACTGCGTTGGTTAATTGTAACTTATTCTGAGTGGTACCACAAGGTGGGTTGTTAATGAGGTGTTAATAACCACTGCAAAAGCACTGATGTGCAGAGAAGAAGAACCAAAGTAAAGCTGATGTAATCAGGGAGCAATCAGCTATAAATCTCTGTACCTAAATGTGGGCTTGTGAAGGAGAGTTTAAGCTGTAGGATTTGGACACTGTTCCTTCCTGCAAGTAATTTTGGCATGGTTTATTTTATTTATTCAGGTTTAACAGCCCATAAGCCATAGACCAAAAGCTCTTTCATTACTGTCTTGCTTCTTTATTGTCATTAATAATACAATGATATCATGGACAGCAAATTTAGGTTTATTTACCTTAATAACAGATTCAAGTAGCATGTTGCACTGAGTCAGAAAATTGATGTATCTTATATTGGAAGGCTAGCTGTTACTCCTAAAATTAATCCAGCTGGTAATGAAATTGATTTTCTTGTTTCTCCTAAGCTGTTCTCTATTTTCTTATATTTGGGATGGTGGAATAATAAATACATTAAGGCAAAAATCCTTATGTTCAACACTAATACCATGACTAATGGAAACAATGGTGAGATGGGGGTACCCTCTTTGGGTGCCGCTAGAATTGAACCCCCTAGGGTTCTTTCGGGGAGAGGCTCCAACAGCTACACTGCAAATTTGGTGTCTCTACCTCAACCCCCCTTCCCCCAGGCCCCTGAATATAACCTAGGAGATATTTGCCACTGACTACAATGGCCCATTAGGGTATAATGGAGCCGAATAGATTTGGGAATCCCGAATTTTTCCATACTGATCTTGATATTCGGGAATATTGGGGTATACCGAATATATTCGGGTCAGAGAATCCTGAATCCGAATAATACCAAATATTTTTTCTTTGCACACCCCTATTGCAGACTACTGAAATAGGGGAAAGTTTATAATTAATTCCAGAATTAGAGGATGCACAGTTTGTTACAGTGTTCAGATCCCTCTGTTCATTTGTACCTTTCCCTCTCTACGTTACTAATGTATATCATGTGCCTTTGTAAAACACTGCAAAAAATTATGAAATTATATATATATAACTTCAATAAGATTTCCCCTGAAACCTTGAAAGGAAGACATGAGATGCCAATGCACAGATTAAACTAGGTTTTATTAATGGCTAGTTGGCATTACACGCAGAGAGAGATACACAACATTCTTGGCAATGCCGCTTTGACTCAGAAATCAGCTGGTGTTGTGCTTCCAGTCTTGATTAGCCTGAACAGAAAGCCTGTGCCAAGTGACGTCAAGATTCATTCACCTCCCTCCAAGTCATGCATCCACTGATGGTTCTGTTGATACTGCTCATCTCTCGGGGTGTCCCCTCCCCAGTCCCCGTGGCTCACAGCAAGACTGAGGAAATCTCTCTTTAGCTGCTGCAGTGCTCTGTGAAAAGTTGAATGGTTGACTTGTAATGAACCATTTCTACATCAGAAACAAGACCAGGTCATTCAGAACTCCAAAATTTAGGAAGACAATTTTAAAATCATCCAAACTGAATTTCTTCCCTCCATTCCATTGGGGGGGGGGAAGCATTTGATCTATGTCAGTAAAAAATAATGAAATTTCTATTCCAGAATGTTCAAGAAACATGCATTTTTCCTTGTGGTAAGAACAGGGCTTTTAAATTTATTGGAGGAGTGTGTTTTACAGAGGATACACTCCAGGACAGTGATGGAAGTTACCTGGAAAAGGTTGTGGCCTGAAAAAGAGGGTGAGAGAGCATGCACTTAGTGTAGCCACAGACTACATTACAGAGTGAGTGAGCACGTCTGATTTCAGTGCAGTACAGAAAATACAGACTGCCCTCAGTGGTCATATGTGGGAAACTGACATTTGGCTGGGGTGACTGAAACACAAGGAGGAGCTCTGTTGCCAACTGGCATTATGCATTGGCAACAGAGGTAGGCTGGAATGGGACTGATGTCATTGGTCTGTGCTCCCACCAGGAATGGCACCTACATTGTTCAGCTGCATACTTTCCTAGCCCCGATATGCCTCTGCTGCCACCATGAGATGCCCTCTGGTAATGATGGCCAAGCCACCCACTTCTCTCTGTCACCACAGTGACTTCCAGTCCTACTCATACTCCTGCTGGCAGCACATTCTAAAATTGAAAAAGGAAAGGGATGGGCTATACAAGTCGGTAAGGGATCTAGGGCCCTTTCTGTATGCACTTTTACCCCACCCTTTCTTTTTACCCAATCCTGTTTGCCTTTACTCTGGATTCAGTGCTTGTAATTCTGCACCTCTGTTCCCCCCCCCCAATCACAAAATATCCAGATTATGTATTAGAAAGGGGATACCAGTGGTGACAGCTAGAAATCTCCCTCCATCCTCTTAGGGTTGTCAACCATAGAGTGGCACAGTACTAAGTGTGCAGGAGGTGTTGGTACATTCCCATAGGAACATAGACATTTATGAGAAGACAAGGGGCGGGACCCGCAATACTCGCAGGGGGGAGGGACTTCCACACATGAGGCAGAGGAGGAAGCAGGAGGAGGAGGTAAGTTCCCCCCATCCCACCAGTTCCCCCCTGTCTCCTCCACCCTCCCGCTCGATCTCCCCCCTTGTCTTCCCCCCCCCAGCTCCGAAGCCAGGCCCAAACGGCTTGCCGCTCGCGCCTTGCTGCTGTTTCCCCCCCGCCGCCTCGCTGCTGTTTCCCCCCCCACTTCGAAGCTTGCTGCTCGGGCCTCGTTGCTCTCTTCCCCCCCAAGCGGCGGCGGCGGCGAGGGAGTTCACAGAGCGTTCCCTGCGCATGCGCAGGGGATGCTCTGTCACTTTTGGGGGGATTTAAGTATCACCCCGGTATTTTTTCTGGGTTTTTAGATTTTTGTGCACACCTGGGGACTGCCCCAAGTGTGCACAAAAATCTCCCTCCCCCCCAAGTGCCCCCGATGCGCAGATTTAGGTATCCGCAGGCACGGGGGGCGTCTTTGCTATTAGTATATAGATTGCAGAGAAGATGGCATTGATGGCTGCCATAAAACCCACTCTTCAAAGCTGGTTTCAGCACGGATGCAAGTACATTTATCCAGGGAAAGGTGTCTTGCAACACTGCAGCAACTAACCATTGGAAAATGCTAATGCAAATCACTCCGTGGGGCGCTCAGTGGCACTCCCTGGGAGCAGGTCCATCGTGGGTGGGACTGCATCATTGTGGATGGAGGCATGGGCTAAGATGGCACCGAAGGATTTCTTCTGCATTAGAATTACCCTGGCATTGAACTGGGGGGAGGGGAGTCTGCAGCAAAACACCATTCAAAAAACCCGGGGAAACAATGGAGGGAAACCAAACTGAGAGCTGAGCAATTCAGAATTTAAAAATAACCCTGCGGGAATGCAGAACGAACCTCATGGGCAATGCAGAATTAAAAATATACAGCAAGTTGAAAGTGGGAGGCAATACAGAACGAAAAATATACCATGAGGCAGAACAGCTGTGAGTGCAGGAAATAAAGTGCAGAAAGGGCCTAGAATTTCATGATCCTGTGAAATCAGTTGGTCTTCGTTGAAGTTGATAACTAGAGCAGGCTTGACACTAGACAAGAACATTTAGATGGAGCCAAATTGTGAAGACTGAATAGAATTGTGACCAGTGTTCCCTCTAAGCTGAGTTAGTTTGAGCTAGCTCACAGTTTTTTAGCGTCCAGCTCACACATTTTTGTCTTAGCTCAGGAAGGATGGCTCCTGAGCAAACTAATGTATGCAGTAGCCAAATCACTCACTCACACCTTTAATGCCAGTAGCTCATAAAGTAGAATTTTTGCTCACAAAACTCCACAGCTTAGAGGGAGCATTGATTGTGACCCTCCTAGAGGGTCAAATTTTAGCTCAGTATGCAAATTGGAGGTACTCAAGTGTTTCTTCTGAACAAAGGATGCACAGTGCTCTTGAGAACAAAGAATGCTCCTTTGAATGTGCCCTGTGTGTGCCTGGTTATAATGATTAGGAGCCCAGCCAGCACTCCAGCTTCCTCTTGAAAGTCAGAGCTAAAAAGAGAAACATCTTGTGTTGAGTAGTCAAGGGAATTTATGGAAAGTGTCTTTTTCATTATCATGCTTTTAAATGAATTTCAGGAGCAATCGGGAACGTAAAAAGGGCTGGAAAATCATGATGCTTTTGGAGAATGGGAGAGCATCTGTAGATTGTTGATGCAGCAAGTTCCTATCCCTTTAAAGAATCAGGATAATTTTTTTTATCAGACTGTGAGGGTAGGGGACGAAAGTGATGATGACCACTTCCTGATGGTTACAGCTTTACAAGCCACATATGTTGGCTTCAATCACATGGAGAGCCAGACCTCTGTAGGCTCTGGCCATATAATGAGCAAAGTGTTAACCACAATTGTAGAGGGTTGCCATCAAGCCTCTCAACTCCAGTAGGAGCAAAAATGGGGGTCCAGAGCAACATCACTTCCAGTGGCGCCTGGAAGTGATGTCACAGTGATCTAGTAATTCCTTGATCTCTTTAGTAAGAACCATGTACAGCCAGAAGAGACATTGTGACATGGCTTCCCACACCCATTTTGCTCCCGCTAGAGTGAAGAGTGATGCCAGGCAGCTGGTACCATGAGATTGCCCACCATGGTGGGCAACCTGGTAAGCTTACACTGACACAGTCATAGAGCTAGGGGTGATTGCATGTGGAGTGGGGATGGCAATATCACAGGGAAATTGGAGTGGGCTAGTTAAGGCTTACATATGGCTGGCTACCTGTGCAGACAGTGAGACAGTATATGATAAGTCTACTCTGTGTTCTGTTGTGCTCTCATGTGGCCCTCATTCATTCAACTGAGACTTGCTTAGGAGAACAGTCAACTGTATATTCTTCTGAGACTGTACAGCCAAATGTTCCCAATCAAATGTTCCTTAGGTTCCCTTAGTTGACCAGAGAGAAGTACCACTGGACATGTGATTACACTGGAGGCTTCATTTGTATTTTTGTATTTCTTTTCCTTGCCCAGTGGTTAAACTTTGGAACAATTGGTTTCTGGTCTTTATTCCATATTTTGTATATGTAGGATTGTATGTATTTTTGCATATCAGCCAATATGTTCTGTCTGTATTAGACCTCTGAGGAAGGCCTGTAAAGGCCGGAAAGCGTTAGGTCTATCTTATTAGCCCTTGTATGTTTATGTTTTTGTATTTTTATATGAGGTTTGAATGGGCCCTTGTTTGTTATTTTAATTTATGGTGAATAAACACATATATATTTTTGTATGTTTTATAATTAGAGTTTTAGAGTTGGCCCTTTTCTACTCTTGACTAACCTTTTTAGGTTCTGCTTCTGGTGTAATCAGACATAGCCTTTTGTTTAGGCTGAAGAGGAGTATGTGCTTCACCTGGTGATGTGAATATGTGAGGGTGGGGGGGAATGCCTGCGTGATGGGGAAGGGAGCTCTTCATGGCATCTGTGCGGGAACTTCCTGGTTTATTTGCAGAGCATGGCTCCCCTTTAGGATCTGCTGCTGGTTCTGTGCACTTAGGAGTCAGGACTGCTGGTCTGCCTTCAAGTGCTGGTATAGCTATAGAGGTGCAGGAGCAAGAGGCATCTTGTAATCTATGGGTTCACATCTGGCTTGGCACACTGCTTAAGCGCAAGGTTCCCCTTGGCTAGGGCACATACCTTCAGTCCACTATAAGGTCACTGCTTCACGCCTACAGTTCTGTCCATGGCCCTGACACGCTTATTCCAAAGTTCAGCTTTGCAGTCATATTTAAGAGTCTTTAAAAGCAGCTTCATCAAGTGGCTGCTTGGCAACAGTTATTTCCAGAGACAGCCAGGTCCAGCAAACGGTTTGGCAAGCAATCAATCAAAATGGCTGCCAGGAGCATTATGGCAACCTCATGGTGTGGTAGCACACAGTCACACCAGGCTAACACTAAAGTGAAATCCTAACTTCTTTATGGATAAGGATCCAATGTGGTCCCAGGCCTGATGAACCAATATCAACCCTTAATGGTGATGTAATTTCCTGTTGCTGGGCAAACAACCTATAAGGTGACTTGACCAGGATGAAAGGAATTGAAACTTACTGCAAATTGTCTTGGCCCCTTTCCCACAGGTGAAACCCATAGACCTCAATTGGTTGGAATGTGTTAATTGGAAGTTGGCGCTAGGCACTCACTTATCTAAGAATAACAAGGTCAGCTTGCTTTGCTAGCGGTGTCTCTTTCTGTCTCTGGGAACTCACACTAGGGCACAGTTGTGGCCTGAACCAAGGATTTTGAAATGGCCAAAATTTCTAGGGAACCATTTTCTTTACACATGGTACATGATTGGTGCCCACAAGTGACAGGCTCTTCATGAAATGTGAGCCACCATTTGAGACTTGTAAAGCTTCAGAAGCAGAAGAAGATCACCTAGTGATTGACTTGACGAAAAGAGGTGTTGGCTCCTACTTGCAGACAATACTAGTGAGAAAGGGAGCAGGGCTGATGAAGAAGTTCAAATCTCTGATGTGGACTTTTTCTTTACAGCTGTTAAATGTCATTCTTTTTACTTGAATTTTCCCCCGAGTAAATTGGTGCAGCCGGCACTTTGTTTTGGTGCAAAGATGAGACTTGTTACGTGCCTGACATTAATTTCTCTTTGTTGAGTTTCTCTACAAAAGGCAGTTATAAAATTGCTCATAGCAATCAAGATTCTGGTTGCTTGCCAGTTTTTCAACAGATAAGCACTTTTAAAAATAATTATTTTTCAATAATGTCATTGAAGTTGAGGTTTCCCCCCCTTCTCTCTTCCCTCAGTTTTCCTATTAATTAAGCAGATTTTCTAGAACTGTGTAACAGGCCACAAATACAAGGAATACATAGTAGCATATATTTCTGGTATGCTTCTAACAGTGTTTATTTATGGAGTCATCGGCCTATGGCATCTTTAAGTATTTAGGTTTGTTGTAATTTATGCCTATACATTGATAATTTTTTCCATTGGCTATATGAAGATAAATTCTATTGGGGGGGTGTAGGTGAGAGAGAGAGAGAGAGAGAGAGAGAGAGAGAGAGAGAGAGAGAGAGAGAGAGAGAGAGAGAACTAGTTGAATATGTTAATGAGCAGAATTTGATAATATACAGTAGGAATGAATGGATTTTCCTCATTCCATTCCTTTATTGGTCCAGAATGTTTCCCCCCACTGCGTTCTACTCCTATCTCAAAGGAGAATTTCTAAAATTAATTTTAAAAATAAATCATGTTCAGTTTTACATAGTTTCCAATTCCTCCAATATATATTTTCCCCTCTGTGTGGCTAATGCACAACATGCATTGTTAAAACACTGCAAAAAAGCAACCTTTCTGCAATTGCATATTGCCTCAAGATTCGTTTCACAGTGTGCATGTGTATTCTAATGCAGTGGTAGAAAAAAGGCGCATGAAAAGAAAGTTGATTCAACTGTATATTCAGTCACATTAATATGGCCTTTTTGCAGGGTTTTATGAATGTGAGCATACACCCTGATAACACAGAAGGGAAAAGGGTGCATATGAACTGTAAACTGTGGCAATCTGTGCATGCACAGCACTCTGTACAGAATTCAGAAATGAAACTGGAATGGAATCATGGACAATTCATAATTCCTTGGTTCCACATTGGAAACAAATTCTGGCGTCTGTATAAAACAGACTTCAGCTTGTGTTGACCCTTTGATTTTGAATTCTTATAGTGAATTCTTCCTCAGGTTAGGAATACTACAGTTAAGGCAAAGAGTCTTTTACTTTCACTCTACAGGTGAACCTGTCTGACTTATCTTGTCAGACACACTGACTCCAAAACTCTGTCAGAAACCAACTCCAAAAATCAATCAATTAAAAAAAAAATTAAAAAAAGAAACCAACTGACTGCCTTCAGAATGGTTCCAACTTTATCTCCAGACTGACAACTCCCCTCAGCACTCAGCTGATGATATATTTTCCTCTGCTGAAAAGGTCAATCAGAGATGAGGAGCAGCTGGTCACTCAAGCGCTCCCTTCCAGGGGAAAGTTAACTATTTTCCCCCCAGTTCTCTAACTGAGCTGCACTATGAAACCGGCTTTTAAAACGCAGTCCATCACAGCATCTAGCTGGCCACTGTTAAAGAAAGAGTGCTGGACCCAATGAACCTTTAATTCTTAAGACTGGTATGTATAGTTATGGTAAACCTACCTATCACTTTTGGAGTTATTGTTCAGACTTTCTACTTGGGACGTCTTAAAGTAAGACACCAGAATATATCTGAGTAGGTACCACTAACTATATCTGAAGAAAACTTAATTTATCTAGTGGATGGGGCTGCCTTTCCTTAAAGGAATACTTTGGCTTAAAGGACTCAATAACTGAGATTTCCTAGCATTAGAAAAGAGCAAGAGTCCAGTAAAACCCTTAAACACTAACAAAATTTGTGGCAGGATATGAGCTTTCTTGAACCACTGCTCACTTATTCAGAACATTTCCTGTAAACAGAGTCTGCTGTAGTCCCTGAAAGAATAATGAGGGACTAGAGAGGGGCTTAGTGCCCACTGTCTTTATGACATTCCATTTTAATTTTTGAAGTCTTATGACACAAAATCATCCACTTTGCACCAGGTAATTAGGGTGTCACAATGTACTTAGGTTCCTGAGTATATTTTCAGCATCTGCCAAAACCTCCCCCCCCCCAGCTTAGTCTCTTCAAGCCTTTTTCCAGCTAATACAGATATTGTTTTGTCTGTTGAATTCAGTGGTATTAACATATTTGATTCCTTAGCACTATTTCCATTTCTAAACATTTGTGGAAAGGGTGAGGGGGGGGGGAGCTGTTATGGCAACCAAAAAGAATTAATAAGGAACACAGGTAGTTGAATTAAAATTTATTTCAGGAAGCATGCCTGAACAATAGCCAGCAACATAAAAGATCTTAAGAGAATATGTACACAATGGTTGGTGGTTCCAGATTGCAAAGGCTTTCAAAGTGAGAATCAGCACTCTGAATGTTTCCCAGAAACAAATTGGTTAAGTACTGTCAAGTTACTTTGTTGCCTTGGTTTCTTTGCCTTGAGAAGCCAGCCAGAATTGCAGGCCAGTGGGAATTATATACAGTGGCGGAAGGCCACAGTTCTTTGCTGGTGAGAAGTGTTCACTTCTGCCCTTGGCAGTCTGCGGCTGGAGTCAAAGCTGATGGCAGTTTCAAAACAGTTTTGATAAGCAACCAAATGGGATATAATGCAAGTAATACCAGCAGAAATATCATCAATGTATGGGGTAACTGATTACTGATACCACTATTTTTAAGAAATGTACAAGGCAGTCAGGTATCTAGGAACAGGAATGAGGTAGAAGTTCTGAGAGCATCTTCCAGGCTATATTTACATGAGATCTGGATGACACACAAAAGAGAATAAGACGGCCACAGGGTGGTAGAGTGCTGAGATGATAAGAATATACTGTGCCACTTAAAACAATGGGCAGGGGATTTTAGCTTTGAATGTTCCATCACATATCAAACACCCATGTAGATAGAAAATTAGCAGAACGGGGAGGATTTTCCCCCACTCTTTGTTTACTGTGCTGGTTTTCTGTTTGCATGGAGTTTTAACAAAGGGAAACATTCCAAGAGCTGGTCCATTATTCTCTTCCACCTGCAGTCTGAGGTGATACAAGATATTCTGCCATCTCAGGCCTCAGGCACCTTATTTGCCCCCTCATTCCCCTTCATGTGTGAAGCAGATCTGACAGACATCATGGCTTAAGAGCCTACATGGAAATCATGCCTCTGCTTTGGGAGCCATTCCTTCAGTGGATGGAAATCATGCCTCTGCTTTGGGAGCCATTCCTTCAGTGGAGCTGGTTGTAGCTGAGAACTCAGGAAGTGAGGCGCTCTAGTGTCATGGTGCACAGTAATCTGTGTAACCATGAAAGCCATTTTAAAATGGAAGACCTTTTTCCCGCTTGCAGTTTTATTGCTTCAAATCACATCCTCTGGGATCCCGCTCCCAGCTGCTTTCTTGCTCAGATTCCCAGCACCTGGAATGGCTTTGCTTTGGTGCACTTCTATATTTATTACTATAATTTGCCCCAAGAAGAGCTGGCTAAATCCCACACTCAGCAGCAGTATAGATGGGAGGAGGACAAACATAATTGCCTTCTTAGCAGCCCAGACAATGGAACCGCTGCTTAGGTACAACTAGTGACTGGATGTGTGGATTTTGGCACCCTTTTTTTTAATGGCTTTTATTTAAGCACATTTTATTATTGAGAGAGCTGATTCAGATAGCAAGAAAAGTTAATTTAGATGGCCAAATAATAAAATAATGTTTGTAGAATGAAACCATGACCCAGCAAATGGTTAAATGTGAAGCAAATTTAAACGAATATTTAGCTGCTCCACCGAAGACTCTAGTTTCTAGTAATTGAATGTATGCGTAAAGCTGTTGTACATGTGTGTGTGTGCTCATATTCCCCTTGGCACATTTTTATTACCTATAAAACATTGTAATTATGGGATGGCAGAAAAATGTTATCCATTATTTATTAACATTGATTCTTTGTATAAAACTCCATTCCATTTGTAACCAGAGATTACCTCACAAAATAATGTTTACCTTATTTTTTCCTGTGTTAAGAAAATGAAATCTTTAATTATTAAAGAATCCTACAGATGATTTTAGATAATAGGTTCTGAGAAAGGAATGAAAAATGGGTGAGAATTAGCCACAGGGCACAACCTTTCCCACTCAGGCTGGTTCTACTAATTTGCCAAGGCAAAGGAAAGTATGGTATTGATGCTTCATTACACATCAAATTAGTTTATGTGTGCTTCTCCTGATTCCTTTGAACCTCTTCTGCTAACGTGACTCGAGGCAGATTCACCAGAGTATGGATATGGGTAACTGGAAGTTCATCATTGTGGCTTCTGTGCAGTTCCACATTGGGACTGAATGTGCGCAGGCCTGCTGCAGAAAAGATTTCCGAAGCTTCCTAATAGACTAGGAGTGCCCCTCCCTGCTCTGGTGCTTTCCCGCCAAAATGATCACGTGTGAAAAGAAAGAGCTACTTCTAAACCATCTTGCTTCAGACTGCAAGTGGGCCTTATGTTACTCCCATGGCAACACAGAGCATCTGTGACCAAGAGTGATTAACACTTGGAATTCACTGCCACAGGAAGTGGTGGCAGCTACAAGCATGGACGGCTTCAAAAGGGAATTAGATAAGCACAAGAGGGGGACCCGCGATACTCGCGGGGGGGAGAAGAGCTCCGTCTCCTCTCCCCCCCGCTCGTTCTCCCCCAGGCGGCGGCGGCAAGGCTGGTCCCCCCCGCCCGGCTCCAAGGCGGAGAGGCCTGTCCTCCCCCCCCTTTGCCGAGCTCGGCGGCGGTGGCAGCGGCCGGCGAGGCCTGTCCTCCCCCCCCGCCCGGGGGGGGGTCAACAGTGGGAGGGCTTCTAATGTCCTGGCCCCACTGGTGGACCTCCTGATGGCACCTGGTATTTCCGGCCACTGTGTGATACAGAGTGTTGGACTGGATGGGCCTTTGGCCTGATCCAACATTGGCATCTCTTATGTTCTTGTGTTCTTAATACTGCTTCTCAAGAGTTTGTGGCTCTGGGGGCATAAGCTGTGTGCAGGTGTTAAGTAGGGGTGTGCAGTTTTTTTTAACTGGTATTTTTCAGTTCGTGCCTATTGGACCTGAAAAAATGTGGGATTCCTGAAAAATCCTGGATCCAAATACCGGTATGGCATTCAGATCGAGGATTTTTCAGAAATCCTCACATTTTCTGGGTCTAAGAGACCTGAACTGAGAAATGCCAGTAGAAAAAATACCAGCCTGGGGCTGGCTTGCCTTTTCCTGTTGCCCAGTTTAAACTGAGCGGCAGGAGAAGGCATCACAAAGCTGCACTTGCGGAGAGCAATTGGCTCCTCATAGGCACAGCTGATCCTGGCTAGGCTGCCCTCTCCAGTTGCCCAGTTTAAAACCGGCAGCAGGAGAAGGCAGCGCAGAGCTGCACCTGCAGGGAGCTATGGTCTCCCCACAGGCAAAGCCAATCATGGCTGGGCTGCTGCCCTCTCCTGCTTCTCAGTTTAAACTGAGCAGCAGGAGAAGGAAGCACAAAACTGTGTCGGTGGTAGAGCTCTCAATTCCCCACCGACCCAGTTGATCTTGGATTGGTTTCTCTGGCAGCCCAGTTTGAACCTGGCCCTCAGCTCCCCACCACCCTGGCTGATCCTCGGGCTGACTTCTGCAGTTCCTTTAACATTTAAAGGGACTGCATAAGCCTGCCTGCCTGCCTCTCCACTGTTTTGATATCTACCCGAAATTCCTGAATATATCCAGGATTTTCTTGGGATTCCCCCCCCCCGAGTTTTCCTGAGAAAACCTGGATACATTTGGGAAGCCGAAATATACCTGAAAAATACTGGTATATTTTCAGCTCAAGTAGAGCCGAATAGTGTTAAGCTGATCATATGTAAGTGGGGGATGGGGCTAGCAGGCACAAACCTGTTCCCTTACCACATGCACAGGGACAGGATACTAAATTAATCTTCTCCATGGCATGGTAGTTTTTTAAGTGTAGAAAATGTTTTCATACACAGGAAGAAGGGAAGTCCCGGCCAGTTTGCATGGTACTGTGATGAAATGACTTCACCACACAGTTTTGGATATATTTTATAGGGTTTTAAATACATGTTATGATCTTTTCATGTTATACAGAAATTTTGGGTTAGGAAGTTTATGGTACTTATGGTTAAAAGGGTAGTCCTGCCTGCAATGAGGTAGGGGGACCCTGTTTAGAATCTTGAGGAAAGGAGTTGCAGAAGAGACCGCTGATGAAGGACAGTTAAGAAGCTACCAGTTGAAGAATGACCGCTAAAGAATGGCAGTTGGCAATATGACAAGTTACAGCGCAATCTTAGGCAGAGCTATTCCAATCTAATCTCATTGATTTCAGTTAGAGTAACTCCGTAGAACTGAACTGCTAGAGAGATGGTGCACTTGCTGTGGCTGAAAACTACAGAGTTGCAAAGTCTAGGGAACTAGGCAGAAAAAAAGTTTACTGTTCAAAATAGTCCTGGAC
Source organism: Gekko japonicus (assembly GCF_001447785.1). Lineage (NCBI taxonomy): Eukaryota > Metazoa > Chordata > Lepidosauria > Squamata > Gekkonidae > Gekko > Gekko japonicus. The sequence continues at coordinate 1,445,524 of NW_015169781.1, read as the reverse complement.
AGAAAATGTTATAATTGTTCAGGGTATGTTAAGCGTACTGAGGCTACCGTTCATTGAATGGCTTCAGTGAAGGTGACCTTTGCATACTCAGAGGTGTAGATCAAAGAAAAAGCTCTGAGTTGTGGCAGCAGAAGTGGAAGAGGAGGTCAGTAGGCAGGTAGGGATCAGTGAAGTGACTTAACTGGTTCCATTACCTAGGCAAATCAGATAGTTGCCGAGTGAGATGCCGCTGGCCAGTTTTACCATATTTGGTGGCAGTAGTGGTAGGATAAGGCCTGTTTCACCACATATAGTAGCAGAATGGGGTAAGACCATTTTGCCACAGGTACTGCCTAGGAACAGGTTTATTTATTTATTTATTTATTTATTTATTTATTTGATTTTTATCCCGCCCTCCCGCCGAAGTGGCTCAGGGCGGCTTACAACAATAAAAATAATAAAACAATGCCTCTAAAACAATATACAATACATTAAAATCACAATTTACCCACATTATAACCTCCTCATCTACTCTTTGTGAGAATTAAAATGTAAATCTTTGCCTCCCCCCACACACCTAGGGTTGCCAGCTCTGGGTTGGAAAAATTTGGGGGTGGAGATTTTGGGGGTGGAGCCTGGGGATGGTGGGGTTTGGGAGGAGAGAGACCTCAGCAAGGTATAAGGCCATGGAGTCCACCTTACAAAGCAGCCATTTTCTCCAAGGGAACTGATCATTGTGGTCTGGAGATCACTTGTAATAGTAGGAAATCTCCAGGTACCATCTGGAGATAGGCAATGCTACCCTTTGCTGTTGTTCAGATTTCTTTCTTCTTTCCATGGGCAATCACCCACCCTCCTTTCATCTACATGCCATGTGTCACATTCTAACCTCCCTTTTTAAACCCCTGTTTCACACTTGCTGCCAGCATGGTGGCCGAGAGTTGTCTCTGAGGGAAGGAAGGGAGAGAGCACCAAGAGAGCTGCCCCTTCAGCAAGCTTTCCCAGTGCTGTACTGTAAGCTGCTGCAGAAGGCAGGTGCATTCAGTGATGAGTTGTGTCTGTGGGTGTTTACTTGTGATATCTTGCATTCACACAGATGTCAATTTTTACCTTGGAATGTTGAACTCCCATTTTTTTAAGATTTCTGGATTTTCCCTTCAAAACAGAGAGCAGAAATACTCAGCCTGTCTGTCTCAGAGATGCCCCATTGTACAGATTTTTATTTCTGCTCAATAGGGCCAAGTTGTGTGAATTAGATGTGACCTTGTGTACTGAACCCTCTGTAGGGTTGCCAAGTCGACTCACCCCTTGGAGTGGGGGAGCCTTGCCGGCGTCCGGGAGGTCTTGATCAGGCGCGCGTGCCGGCAGCATGTCACCGGAAGTGATGTGCAACGTTGCTGACATTGGGGGCGTGGCCGAGCTCGTCTGGGGGAAAACCATATGGTTATCCCCCCAACGAGTTCAGTCATGCCCCCAACGTTAGCAACGTGGCTGCGTCACCTCTGGTGACGCAGCTTCGGGGGCGGGGTTCCCCCCGGGGCCCGATTCTGCCGTGGCGGAAATTGGGCCTCCGAAGTGGGGGATTCCCCGGCCCCCGGCCCCATTTGGCAACCCTAACCCTCTGTGTGTCTTCAGCAGCTGCCAATGGTTCTTACAGCTGGTACAAGTTGCTGAAATAAAGTTTCCTGTTCTTCCCTTACCCATGAGACCTCCCCTTACTCATGAGTGGTGGACTGCCACTAGAGCTCTCCCACTTAGAAAGGGTCAGAAAGGTAGGTAAGTCAAGTGGCAGCAGGAGCAGAGAGTGTCCTTGCTGGCTGGGTTATAACAGAGCAAGAGGCCTGGGTTGGGGCTCACAGCTGCATTGCCCTTGCCAGCTGTCACGAATAGCAGCCCTGCTGATGTATAATAAAAAGTAGAGATATCACCCTGCCAACAAAAGTCTGTATAGTCAAAGCGATGGTACTCCCAGTAGTAATGTATGACTGTGAAAGTTGGACCATAAGAAAGGCCGAGCGCCAAAGAATAGATGCTTTTGAATTATGGTGCTGGAGAAGACTCTTGAGAGTTCTTTGGTCTGCAAGGAGATCAAATCAGTCAATGCTAAATGAAATCAACTCTGACTGTTCCCTGGAAGGTCAGATACTGAAGCTGAAGCTCAAATACTTTGGCCACCAAATGAGAAGGGAACACTCATTGGAGAAGACCCTGATGCTGGGAATGATAGAAGGTAAAAGAAGGGGATGGAAAAGGATGAGATGGTTAGACAGTGTTATTGATGCAATGAACATGAAGTTGAGCACACTCTGGGGGACGGCGGAGGACAGGAGGGCCTGGTGTGATCTGTGGTCCATGGGTTGCGAAGAGTCGAACTCGATTGTGTGACTGAACAACAACAACAACATGATGCACAGAGGGTCAGATTCACATGGATCCTTTTTTAGAAGCTGCTGTATGAATCAGACTTTAATAGAATATACCTAATATGGATTCCTTCAACATTTATTGGTCATAATTGGCACATGGGTTAGAATCTTTTGTTTATCCAATTTCACACAAGTTACATTGCTTGGTATTTGATAAAAGAGTATGTGAGGAGATGGTAAGTGGTCATCTGAAGTCATCTGGGCAGGAATGTAAATGGGCAGGGATACTTTTTGGTTTCAGTGAATGTTTTCTCAGATACCATCCGTCTAGCATGTTATTATCCTGTCTTTCCACCAAAAAGTTCAAGGTGACATACATGGTTCTCTTTTTTTATTTTACCTTCACAACAACTCTGTGAGGTAGGGTAAATTGAAAAGTCATGAGTTCCCCTAAGTCATGGAAGAATGGGGAATTCAACCTCTCTCTCCATATTGACTCTCAACCATAACTTGGGATGTTACATATAACTTGTGGGAAACAGATAAGAAACAGAGGGAATACAGTAAGAAGGGTAGCATATGCAGAGGCCTGAATGTGAGGATGAGAAGTTTCCAGCTGAAATATGATGATGGTTAGTTATTCCTCATTACTCTTGATTCTGATGATTCGTGAGATTTTTTGTTTTATTACTGAGGTTTGAGGCCTTAACAGGCCACACTAGAAGCTAAAGGGAGATCTTGTTTGTTGTGTTCTGCAAAGCTATCTGGAATGATGTGGGACGTTCAAGGGAACCACAGAGAGATAAAAGTAATTACAGCAAGAGATGCTGAGAATTTCAATGGAAGCTCTACAGAATGTGCATAAAAATAGAAGGGCCAGAACTAGAGAACAGGCACCTTAAACAATATCAGACACACAGTAAACAACACTATTGCCCCCTCACATGGATTGGTACAGCAAATGATTGTTTTTTCTTGGCACAGTAATGGATTTGAATAAGCTCTTCTGCACACAATACTACCTTTTTCATATTTTAACGTTTTCACTTTCGGAGTTATTGTTCAGACTTTCTACTTGGGGCATCTTAAAGTAAGACACCAGAATATATCTGAGAAGATACCACTAACTGTATCTGAAGAAAACTTAATTTATCTAGTGGATCGGGCTGCCTTTCCTTAAAGGAATACTTTGGCTTAAAGGACTCAATAACAGATTTCCTAGCATTAGAAAAGAGCAAGAGTCCAGTAAAACCCTTAAACACTAACAAAATTTGTGGCAGGATATGAGCTTTCTTGAACCACTGCTCACTTATTCAGAACATTTCCTGTAAACAGAGTCTGCTGTAGTCCCTGAAAGAATAATGAGGGACTAGAGAGGGGCTTAGTGCCCACTGTCTTTATGACATTCCATTTTAATTTTTGAAGTCTTATGACACAAAATCATCCACTTTGCACCAGGTAATTAGGGTGTCACAATGTACTTAGGTTCCTGAGTATATTTTCAGCATCTGCCAAAACCTCCCCCCCCCCAGCTTAGTCTCTTCAAGCCTTTTTCCAGCTAATACAGATATTGTTTTGTCTGTTGAATTCAGTGGTATTAACATATTTGATTCCTCGGCACTATTTCCATTTCTAAACATTTGTGGAAAGGGCGCAGCGGGGGGGGAGCTGTTATGGCAACCAAAAAGAATTAATAAGGAACACAGGTAGTTGAATTAAAATTTATTTCAGGAAGCATGCCTGAACAATAGCCAGCAACATAAAAGATCTTAAGAGAATATGTACACAATGGTTGGAGGTTCCAGATTGCAAAGGCTTTCAAAGTGAGAATCAGCACTCTAAATGTTTCCCAGAAACAAATTGGTTAAGTACTGTCAAGTTACTTTGTTGCCTTGGTTTCTTTGCCTTGAGAAGCCAGCCAGAATTGCAGGCCAGTGGGAATTATATACAGTGGCGGAAGGCTGGTGAGAAGTGTTCACTTCTGCCCTTGGCAGTCTGCGGCTGGAGTCAAAGCTGATGGCAGTTTCAAAACAGTTTTGATAAGCAACCAAATGGGATATAATGCCAGTAATACCAGCAGAAATATCATCAATGTATGGGGTAACTGATACCACTATTTTTGAGCAATGTAGAAGGCAGTCAGGTATCTAGGAACAGGAAGGAGGTAGAAGTTCTGAGAGCATCTTCCAGGCTATATTTACATGAGATCTGGATGACACACAAAAGAGAATAAGACGGCCACAGGGTGGTAGAGTGCTGAGATGATAAGAATATACTGTGCCACTTAAAACAATGGGCAGGGGATTTTAGCTTTGAATGTTCCATCACATATCAAACACCCATGTAGATAGAAAATTAGCAGAACGGGGAGGATTTCCCCCCACTCTTTGTTTACTGTGCTGGTTTTCTGTTTGCATGGAGTTTTAACAAAGGGAAACATTCCAAGAGCTGGTCCATTATTCTTTTCCACCTGCAGTCTGATTTTTTGTTTTATTACTGAGGTTTGAGGCCTTAACAGGCCACACTAGAAGCTAAAGGGAGATCTTGTTTGTTGTGTTCTGCAAAGCTATCTGGAATGATGAATTTTTCAACATCAGTCTTTCAAAAGGGAATGATGTGGGACGTTCAAGGGAACCACAGAGAGATAAAAGTAATTACAGCAAGAGATGCTGAGAATTTCAATGGAAGCTCTACAGAATGTGCATAAAAATAGAAGGGCCAGAACTAGAGAACAGGCACCTTAAACAATATCAGACACACAGTAAACAACACTATTGCCCCCTCACATGGATTGGTACAGCAAATGATTGTTTTTTCTTGGCACAGTAATGGATTTGAATAAGCTCTTCTGCACACAATACTACCTTTTTCATATTTTAATGTTTTCACAATTGGTTAAGGTGAAAGCAAGTGTAAATACATCGTGCCCTCTAGCATGTGATCTGTTAATTTTTGAACTGTCTCTTTTCTTGAATATATGGGGTGTGTGATCTATTTGGTTTGTGCTTGTTTTTATTGTAACATATAGTATGGTTACTTTTGTATTATACTCTAAGAGGTTTGTTTTTCTCTACTGGTCTGAATAAACTGTCCTTTGGCTAATGCGCAGGATGTAAAATACAATAAATACAATAATTAATAAAATATAAATAAATGTGTGGTGAAGACGCCTGCTATCTCATATCCTTTAACTGGAGGTGGTAGGGATTGAACCTGGGACCTTCTGTATGCAAAACACATGCTGTACCACTAAACCTTGGCATCAGTTATTACTTATGACTAATAATAGCAGTAGCACTGCAAAAGTGGGTTGGAGTTGATGAGTTTGATATTTTTCTTAGGCTCAGCAAGATACTGGGACAAAGGTTATGGACCTTCCTTCTTTAAGATTTAGATGACTTTCTCAATCTGTGAATTCTATGCCCGGATATGTACTTTGTTAAACAGCAGTTATACCAAACGGCCAGTTCAATATTAACCAACTCTTTAACTATACAAGGATTTTCTAAGTTGCAGGCTGTGCTGTTGTCCATAATGATGCCTATAACTCCTACCTCAGTATCTAATTAAACTCTTTGACACTCCATTAGTCTCTGGGTGGTATTTGCTGTAGCTGCATGGCAATTTTTTCCTCCTGGTCTACAAAACCCACAGATTAGTAGAGGAGGGAGGGAATTATAACATACCCTGTTTTCAAAATGTAAGATCAGTTCCCAGAGGAAATATCAGCTTGATCAATTTTCCATTAACAGTGACTAGTAAAGAAGAAGGAAATATATTTGTGACCTTTATTTCCTGCTTTCCGATCAGTTGCAAAGGCATTGTATAAAAACCAGATGCCGACTTTCTCTCTGTATAATCCTCATAAATACCTCACTAGGAAATTTCTGATGGATAGAATATAGCTTTCAGTCCATGTATCTTGGAAACAAAATTATGGAGATGCTATTTGTACATGCATTTTACAGGTAGGAAATAGAGATAAACAATGATCTACCCACTGTAATCCAATGAACCTGTAAGGGAGCTGAAATTTGAATCTAAATGGCCAGTTCCAATGATCAAAGGTGATACGGACTGCATCTTTTTTTTTTAACCAGGTTAAAACTCGAAGGGATTGAAAAGTCATCCCCAGACCAAGGTAGAATCCTTATAGACAGTAAACGTCATGTGCTCCTTTTTGAGGTAAGTGTGAGAACACTCCGGCAAACTGCCCCCTGTGTGCTGTCTTCCAGTCTCTTGGCTCCTCCTGCCCTGATCACCCATCTGCCTGGGTCAAGAATACATGCCAGCAGCCACTCTGTGCCATCAGAGCAAGTGAGTCAGTAGCAACAGAGGGATTATGGCTACTCAAAGATCCATTGTGTCATCACACCAGATTGTCCCTCCCACTGTGCTAGTACTTTACCATCTATGGGCACACAGTTACAGAGTTCAGGGAATAGCCTTGTTACCTGTGCTATGGACTGCCATCTAATGGGTTGGGTTTAACTGATTCTATATTGGTTAATTGATTATTGTGTATGTTTTAATTGTGCTTAATTTTACTGTTTCATATGCTCTGTTGTAAACCACCCTGAGCCTTGCTGTACAGGAGAGGGCGGGCTAGAAATGAGAGAGAGAGAGAGATAACTAATACTTTTAATAGGCAAAGAATATCTTATTATTCAGCATCTTTAGTACTTTAACTGAAATACCCAAATAAATTACATCCAATAGGAAGAAAACCGGGGTGAATCTATCTCTGAAGACTGATGTCAAAATGTGAAGGAAACAACCCCCAGCACTGCAGTCATAAACAGATTTATACTCTTCTAAACTCAAACTGAATCTGTTTAGGATTACACTGCAAATGCCATAATTCTGCCTTTGTATGATCCACCCAGACTTCTTTATCTATTTATTTATTTATTTGCATATGATAGTGCCAAAGTTATGCCAACTGTGGCATAACGTCCCTGTGGCAGGGCTAGAACTCTATAACAGAGTACATGTTTAGCATGCAGAAGGTTTCAGAGTCAATCTCTTCCCTTTCCACTTGTACAAGGATCTTGGGTAGCAGAGCAGGAAGAAATCTGTAGTCTGAGACCTTAGGTGGAGTAGATACTACTGATGAGATGAGGCAACAATCTGACTCAGTGTAAGGCAATTTCATATTTCATACCACACAGTGATTGTGAAAAATTATCTGCTTATGCAAGTAGTTAGTAGTCAGGATGGAGAGACAGTAAATTGGAGCTGTAGAATTTTTTTTTGCCAGAATTATTTTAACGTTTCTCACTTGCAAATTCTAATAACCTCAGATTTTATCTAAATGTTTTAAATTGGTGAATATTAATGTCAACATGAGACGTGTCATTCTATTTCATCTTTGATTTTATGATTTGAGATTTAATGCTGATAAACTTAATGCAGGCGTTTAATATTTGTTAGCTGACAAGCAAGGCTGCTTATCATGTTATCTGTAGTTTCCAGATGACACACAATGATGCATGCATTTTTATTTTATACAAGAGTATTTTCTGCTTTATAGAACTTGACAGCTGGCATGCCATGGTATTTGATATCGGTTATCCATGCATGGAACACTGACCGTTATTTGATAGCTGACATATTATGGCACTTGATGTTTAACACCTGTCTAAAATCAAATCAAAAGACTGCTAACATTTGATTTTTTTAAAAAGGATGACAAATTCAAACTTTGAATTTGAAATGTGGCAACATCTCAAATCTGGCATTTTAAAAAATGGACTTATGAATCTTCTTGCTTGAATGGCAGCTCCTTAGTGGCACCAAGCAACAGCCCCCTTTCCCTAGACTCTGCTGTACATCAGGGGCTGCTGGGAGGAAGAGGAGAAGACATCCTGTTCCCCCACGGATTGGGTGGCCCTTGCTTAGGACGAGTAGGTGTCTAGTCCCCTTGGGGAACCTGCTGCCACCTCTGCTGCTCAGAGGGAGACGGCAACTGAGCAAGCAAACAGCACTGCCTGCTGTGATGCTCAGTCACTTGCTCACCCAACTGAATGAGTGAGCCAATGATTCCAAGGCCTAGTTGGCTTTCCTTGATTGCTCACCTTCCTCCCTGATTTTTGCTCTGGGTGCTAGTGGCAGCTGCTCCTAGCTGCCATAACTTCTCACGCAAGCAGATAAGTAATTGCACGGGCAATTGCCATATGCCTTCTGCTGTACAGCAGAGGATGGAAAGAGGAGGAACCATGCATTGCCATATTGGGTAGCAGCATCCACATCAAGGGAGGGGGATGAGTCCTGTCCTGTAGGGGAATCATATCAGCCACCACTACAAATGCACAAAGTGAGAGGGCAGATGGTTAAAGCAACAGACCTCTGGTCATCAGTGGGCCTTCTTGGGCTTCAGCTAGGGTTGCCAGGTTCGATCGTCATGCTGGTGGGGGATGGACTTTCCAGGCGTGGATGGGAGCATTGTGACATGCCTACATAAATAGGAAGTGACATAGGCAGGCATGTCAGGGACATCGGGTGCGGCACACTGGTTTTTGGATGAAACTCTATGGTAAATATGCTTCAAATCATAGAGTTTTGCCCCAAAACCAGACCGCCCCCCCCCCCCAATGTTCACAATGTGCCTACATCACTTCTGGTTTTTGTAGGCATGCCATGATGATTTCCGGGTTCCTGCCAGTAAGAGGGGAGGATTGGGGGGGAGGTGCGCTCAAAACTGGGGGAACCCCACCTGCACTGGGGGGTCTGGCAACCCTTGCTTCAGCACCTGCCAACAATACCTATCTATCCATCCATCTATTTTTATCCTACTCATTTCCCAAGGAGCTCACAGTGGCCTGCATGGTTACCCCCATTTTGTCTTTGTAACTACCCTCTGAGGTAGGCTTAGAGAGAGTGGTGTTCACTCAAAATCAGCCTTTGATGCCAGCCCTGGCTGTGCTTAGGTCTATTAAGATTTAAACAATAATTCTTTACTTTTAATTGGTTTGACCAGGCCATTCAGCTCATTCCCATGCATCCATACACAGAAGTCCCAGCAAATTCCGTGAAGTTTTAGCCAAAGTATATACGCATCCTTAATAACGATGCTACCACATGAAAATCAGCGGGAACAACTGACCCTTCATATTTGCTACAATATAGAGATGGGTGAAACAAATCAATTCACCGAAAAGCTGTTTTGCAGAAGAAGGTTGATTGTACTGTTTAGCTCAATTGCTTGGCAATTTGCACTAGGCTTCCACAGATGCAGACTGCGCTGTAGTGAAGGCTGACACCAGTGGGTAATGGTGTGAGAAAAGGGCATCCTCTGCTCACTTTGCAAAATGGCTGGGGAAATGGACGATGACAGAAACCACAGCAAGAGCATTTGTTTCTGCTGTTGTAATTTTCTTCAGCTCATTTGCAAGCCTGATTTGTGAGGCTACAATAAGTGTATTGTACACAATCATGCTAGAAAGTCAGTAATGCGCAGGTTGAGAGCCAAAAAAACCCCCTTATTCACTGTTGCCATTTACTTAAGTTGCTGCTGCATGAAGCCATTTACCTTCCTCCAGAGAATGAATACATATTCACCCATAACATTCACTGAAGAGCACTGGTGGGAAACAACTCACATAACCTTACAAGAACATTCAGAAAGGGAGAGAGAAGCATTTTTTTAAAAAAATAAAAATAAAACCATGCAGGTTATTTTGAGATAAAATCATGCCGTTTCAGATGTTGAGATGCAACAATCCATTATATCTGCGTTGATTGTACAATGTCTAGTTTTTATGTAGAGGTGTAATAATGTGAGAGTCAGTGTAGTGTAGTGCTTTGAGTATGAGGCTAGGATCTGGGAGACCCGGGTTCGAATCCCTGCTCTGCCGTGGAAGCTTGCTTGGGGACCTTGGGCCAGTCACACACATGCTCAGCCTAAGCTGCCTCACAGGGTTGTTGTGAGGATAAAATGGAAGAGAGGAGAATCATAGAAGCTGCTTTGGGTCCTCACTGGGGAGAAAGGCGGGATACAAACAAGTAAATAATATTTGCTGATAACTTTGGCTGGGTGTGTTTTCCACCACCAGCTTGTATTTTCAACTTAGTGTGGAGAAAGGAAAATACACACAGATTTCTGAAAGTTGTTTGCTCATTCAGAACCACCGCTGATCTTTTAAAACAGAATGTCTGTGGTTTGCAGGCATAAGAATGATGAAGGCACTTCTTGAATTTTGATGACTGAGGCCAAGCTAAATGAGGCACCTAATTTTGAGTGGCCAATGAGATGCCTCTAGGAAGGTCACAAATAGGTCACCCCTTTTGTTTGGTCCCATCCCTTATTCAGAGGTATACTGCATCTGTACATGGAGATTCCATTTAGATGATTATAGCTGCTGCTAGATTTTGTCTCTCTAAATTTCTTGAATCCTGGCCTGAGCCATTGGGGGTGGGTGGGTGTTTACTGGTATCTTACTAGTGATTGGCATGGCCTTGCTTCACAGCAAAACAGATTCCTCGTTTTCCCTTGTATTGCAATGGTCAAATTTGTTTGAAAGATTTTCTACAACTTGAATGCTTTTGAGTGATCCTAACATTCAAGGGGAATGAGGAGCCACTGAGCCATTGAGCCTACTGAGCTGTTGAGAGGCCAGCAGTGGGAAGGAGCAGCAGCTGGGATCAAAGCTTGCCCTCTTCTCTTGAATGGTAAGGAGCTGCTGCTCTCATTGGTGGTTGTACCTGGGTGGGCGGTGCAGTCCTCTGAGGGGACCCAGTCCTTGCACTGTCCAAAGAGAGAAGCAGAGGTCATTTCGGGGGGGATCGCGGGGGATCGCAGTTCCCCCGGGTGAGGTATGGGGGCGGGGCACATGACGAAGCCCCGCCCCCTGCTTCCGGCCGCCCCGCTTCCGGCCCTCATTCAGCCAGGAGGAGGCAGGAGAAGAGGGAGGGTAAGTTGCTTCCTCCCTGCCTCTCTCCATCCCTGCTTGCCTGGGGCCAGGGAGGGCCTTCGCGGGGCTTCCTTGCACTCCCGCCGGCCTTGCAGGTCCACCGCCGGGCCCCTCATGGGGCTCGGCAGTGGAGCTGCAAGGCCGCCGGCAGCGGCCGGGAACGTTGGGGGCGGGGGGTGTGGCCTTATGACACACTTCCGGTGATGTCAGTGGGTGTGGCATATGCTAATGAGTTATGCTAATGAGTGCCCTAGCTCTGTTTCTAGGAAACGACCCCTGGAGAGAAGGTATTCTTGGTCAGGAAGGGCAGTAGAGGCAAACTGCCCTAGGACAGAGTAATGGAGATGACATGTTGGGCGTTGGAGGTGGGCCCTTCTAGAGCACTATTTCCCAACCTGTGTGTCAGAACCCTAAAGTGGGTCGCAAAGCCTCTTCAGGTGGGTCACGGGCCAGCCCTCCTTAGTGGCCACCTTGCCCTTTTCATTGCTCTCTTTTGTGTTTTGGAAATCAAGATCTGATCCTGGAAACAGTATCTTCCATGTCATACATTAATCGGCATTCTTTGCATACACCTGTTGATCAAGTAAAATGTGTCTTGACAATTACTAGAGTGAGTTTCTTAGAATCTGAGGAGGGATTAGAGGGAGTAATGGAGAAGGAGAGGGCGGTCGAAGGCAGGAAGTGACCTCATAAGCAAAGACTGTGTTACATTGGAATACCGCTTGCTTAGGATTCATAGTGGAGGCAGCTGTGCCCTTTGTGTGATGTTTTGTAGGTTTTCCAAAAAAAAAATTGGTTAGCCATTGTAGAAAGTGGCGTGCTGAACTAGATGGATGCCAAAGTCATAGTTTGCCTCAGTCTCCCATAAAACTTGGGCCAGCCTTGGATGGGTCACCATACAAAGCAAATTTGGACTTGTGGGTCACCATCAGTCTTCCACCTAACACACATATCTGCGTAAATGCAAACGGATTTCCACCCCTCCACACACAGTTTGTCATCCTCAACACAGGGATGCTTCCTCTGGGGCACCCTGCCCTCCTGCTCAGCCAACACTTGCAAGCAGGCCCTATAAAGGGGGGGGGCACTGGAGCCTCCAGTGACAGAGTAATGCCTGTGGTGTGTGTTGGAGGGGGGCTCCTTTCCCTTCCCTTCCCTGCTGCTTCGGACAGGCAAGAGGGTCCTTGGGGGGTGGGGTCCATGGTGCAAGCCTGGTGCGTAAGTGTGTGTGTATGCATGAGTATAAGTGTGGGGGGGAGGTCTGGTCCGATTTCCAAGTGAGCAGGGAGGAGGAGGGTGCTTCTTTTAGGACCAGAGAAGGCATCACAGGAAGGAGAGCAGGTTTTTAAATCAGCTTCCCCCTTGGGAAAATGCTGGGAGGGTGTCGAGTGGGTGGCAGAGCTGCCTCTGCAGAAGCCGGGGGGGGCAACCCATTGGTGATTTTTGTGTTGGTTTCCCCATCTTTTATATCCCCCAACTATGTCTTTTGATCTTCTTTTCTCTGCCATATACAAGCCTTTTCTATTCTTTTTTCCCTCTGTTCCCACTGCATCATGCATTTTCAGATTGTTTTTTTATGTTCAGCCCTTCCTTTTCTCCATCACTGCCTTGACATGGTGAGGGGGTTTGTGTGGTTCGATGAGGCTATGCCGTGGAGGGCCCACTCAGGACAGACAGGCCACAGCGGGTGAACTCAGACAAAATGTGATCCACTGGAGAAGGAAATGGCAAGCCACTCCAGTATCTTTGCCAAGAAAACCCCATGGACAGTATCAAAAGGCTAAAAGATATGATGCCGGAAGATGAGCCCCTCAGGTCGGAAGGTGTCCAATATGCTACTGGGGAAGAGCAGAGGGCAAGTACAAGTAACCCCAGAAAGAATGAAGCGGCTGGGCCAAAGCCAAAAGGATGCTCAGCTAGGGATGTGTCTGATGGTGAAAGGAAAGTCTGATGCTGCAAAGAACAATATTGCAGAGGAACCTGGAATGTAAGATCTATGAATCAAGGTAAGCTTGATGTGGTCAAAAATGAGATGGCAAGACTGAACATTGACATCTTGGAAATCAGTGAAGTAAAGTGGATGGGAATGGGTTAATTTAACTCAGAAGACCATTATATCTACTACTGTGGCCAAGAATCCCATAGACAAAATAGTGTGGCCTTTATAGTCAGCAAGAGAGTGCGAAAGGCAGTAATGGGATACAATCTCAAAAATTATGGTAATAATCTTATAAAAAACTAATTTACGCAATGGTCAAATCAGGCCAACTCACAACTTTAATGCTGGTCGCTCTTTTGGCTCACAAATTAGAATTTTGGCTTACAAGTCTCCGCACCGTACTGAAAAGGTTGGGAAATACTGTTGTAGAGCATTGGGGCAAGTATATGGAAATGGAAGTCCTCACACCAGCTGGACTATGCATTCACAGCTGAAACTTTAAAAGCCCTGTTTCTGTGCTGTTCAAAAAGAGCAAATAGTGCCCTCTGAGATCTGTATAACTAAACAACGCATCTTGTGTAGCATCAGGCCGGAGAACAAACAGTTTACATTAAGGTTTGAATAATGAATTAATCTGACAGAATCAATGTTTGTGGACATTCTGAGAAGACAGAGAGGAGATTAAATTAATCCTATACATTTTTCATGATGAAATATACTCAGCACTGTGACGTTCAGTATTTGCCAGTCTTCTGAGTATCAGAACCAAAATATTGATCCAAGTCAACTTGGTTGGGAAGCTCATAAATAGCAGTCGCTTTTAAAAACTGAACAAGATAAAGTGTGTGTGTGTGTGGGGGGGAGAAAGTGTGTATACAAAAAGTGGAACTTGAATCCAAACTGCACTTTGAATCAATATATTGCTTCCTCTGACATACATTTATGGGCCCCGGTCACACGGGCCGGATATCACGGGGGGGAGGCGTGGCTAATTGCCCTGGCACAGTTTGATCCGTGATTACGCGATCAGACGCACCAGCGGCACACCACAGGTCCTCCCCTCGGCACCGGCGGGTAAACGAGGGATTGGAGGGGAATGCCGCATGCCGGCGCGATCACACCACCAGTGTTTGGAGGCACACCACCAGCGTTTGGAGGCAAACGTTTACTAGTACCTTGGAGGTACTCGTTTTTTAATGCGCATTGTCGGTGGTAATCCATGGGTGCGCTCCACTTCCCAGATGTTGGGGTGTGATCACACCCGGATAATCCATGCACCATCTGTGCCTCTCCCATGGCAACTTTGCCGTGTGACCGGGGCCTTAGTTACGCAGAGGATAGAAAATAAATGGAGTAATGTTTTTGACACAAGAAAACATTTCTGAATTACAGTAAAAAGTTTCCAATTTGAACTATCTCTTATTTAGGAGGTAAAAACAGATACAACATTAAACAGAACTCTACCAGTCCTTCAGTTGTTTGGCCTCTGCTTTGCCATTTGCCTCAAGCTTTTACATGCAGACCAGTCGGATGCTGGCTCAGCCGCATGCGTTTATAAATATATTTGTGTAATATATTGGTGTGCATGTATTAAAAATATGTTTAAAGTTTCAAATCCTTTTCAGCCATAGTGGGATAGATCAGAGTTGTTGGTGCAAATGGGTGACCTCCACAACTAGTATTTTCCTCATTCAAACTGAGCTGTGTTGGAAAGCTGCACAATTGGGTGATTCAGATTTCAGCCTCAGATAGAAAAAGATGCTTTTATACCAAGCACACTTTCAAACTGTCCTGTGTGCTTTTTTTATTTTTTAAGTCTAAACTAACTTTATGTTTCTTCTGTACTTCCTTCTTCATTCAGACTGATTATTTCTTAGATTGTTTCTCAGGGTGCAATCATACGCACAATTAGCCACACCATAGGTGCAAATGCCAGATGGGTTTAAAGGACGTGATCAGACACGAACATCTGGGAAGCGCCCCACACCCGTCGGCAACCCATTTGGCTCTGCCACAGAAATGGGAGTAAAAAGACACAAGGGAAAGTCCTGTAGTAAATGGGTTGCTACGGGCCACGGACAGACTTTCCCCTGTCTGATTGCTGCAGTGCACTCTCATGGCATCAGGATGGTCTGATCAGGCCATCCCGACTCCGTGCTGTTGTTTCCCCCCCCTCTCAGTATGTGCATCATCGCACACTCCATAGGGGAGCCCTCCGTGCTGAGATGCGATTCATCGATTCCCCGTTTAAGCACATTGGGAGCAAACGGCAACCCTCCCCCCCGACACCCGCGGTTGCGTCTGATCACACTTCAAAGGACTGTGTGATTGCGCAACTGCAAGTCAAATTCCTCCAGGGGAAATAGCCTCGCTTCCCCCCCCCCCATACGTTATCTCGTGCGTGTGACCGCCACCTCAGATTCAAATAAAAACATTGTCTCATTTGGATAGCTCTTCCTCTTGTATTCTCTATTTTATTTCGCTTGGAGAAGATAGAGACAGTGATAGGAGCAGGGCTATTTTTGGGCAGGAACGCACAGGAATGGAGTTCCGGCTGGCTCCCAAGTTGGCCACGCCCAGCAGGAACTCATTAGCATACCAGGCCACACCCAACAGCAGGAACTCATTAGGATTGGCTACATTAGGGGTGTGTGGCCTAACATGCAAAGGAGTCCCTGCTACAAAAAAAGCCCTGGTTTGACAACAAACAAGGTCAACAGAATAAGAAGCAAAAGGTGGGTGTGGCTGGATGACTACACTTCTGGTAACATGTGGGTGCGGCCTAATATGCTAATGTGCTGTGCTGTCAGGGGCGTGGCCCAATATGCTAATGAGTTCCTGCTGTTGGGGGTGGCCTATTATGCTAATTAGTTCCTGCTGGGCTTTTTCTACAAAAAGAGCCCTGGCATAGGAGTAGGAATTCATAATAATTTTTAACTTGTGGATGAAAACTTAGAAACAGATTTTCTGGTTTCTAAACTACCAGAGCTTTTAAATATTTTGTCTGCTCTGCACAGGCACCCACACAATACAAATAATCCTGAATAATCAATGCACAGACTGAGGTTACGTTGCAAACTATCAGTTGCATATTCTACAAGAATTTGCTGAAACCCTGTGGAACTGCTCTATAATTAATCATGGGTACAGTGTCTCGGGGACTGCAGCCTGAATACTTTGTCAATATAAATGACCAAATTGACAGTCAGCTGATCCATGCATATTTTTGCCCTGTTATAATGCCTTTTAGCCCAGGTTAATTATTTTGATTGATTTATAGGCAATGTCCTTTTATTAAATAGCTTTGGGTTTACGCATAACAAAAATGCCAGCAAGATTTGACCTCTAACACTTTGGTCACTGGGATCTCAGTTTAGATTAAAGAATAAGCACTGCCATAGCCTTCATTCTGAGGCTTCTCCACCTAATTAATTCCTTCCATTCTTCTTCCATTGCCAATTCCTAAATACATGACTACTAACAGCAGATCTTCTTTGGATCATCTAAAATTGCTAAGTACTCAATAGCCCCATTTATTTATGTGTAAGAACATAAGGAACCCCCTATTATATCACAACAAAAGCCCATCTGGTCCAGCATCCTGTTTCCCGCAGTGGCCAACCTGATGCTCCTGGAATCAAGCAAGCAGGGCACAGAGCCCTCAACTTCTCCCAGTCCCCCCCCCCCAGCAAAATAAACTACCCCAGAATATAGAAGGCCATTCAGCCATCATGGTTAATAGCCATTGATGGACTTAACCCAGAATTGTTCCAAGAGGCGAGGGAGGAGAGTCTCTGGTTGGTCCCTAAGTGGTGAATGTTTCATTAAGAAAAGTTGTCCAACCACCTTCATGGACCCAGCAATAAGATTCCCCCTTGAAAAACACTCCTGAGATCCTAAAGATTTAAACAACTATTGCCCTCAGGCAACTATGAACAAGATGCCTGAATATGTGATAGATGTACAGTTCCAGGCTTCCTTGAAAGAAACAGGTAATCCAGACCAAAGCTTACATTACTTTTGGTACTTGGCAAAGAAGTTTTTATTCTCTCCAGCTTTTTAAATTTTCTGCAGCTAGTTTTTACTACCCCTCCCTTTCTCAATGTTTTTAGGATGTGATCTTTAAGGCTTGTTTTAAAGATGACTCAGGATATTTATGATTTTATCCGTTCAATCTGATGTCCTTTATTGCTGATTTTAAAACTTCAGACAGTTCATTGGGTCAGATCCCACTCCAAGGTCTTCTGACAAGGAGTTTGACCAAATCTGAGGCTGAGACTGAAACTTGGCGTGTAGCTGTTTTTCTGCAAGTGCCTGGATATTTTTGCTACACTCAGAAATTAGCCAGACACTTAAAGATCTATTTCTGAATCCTTGGCTTAAGTCTCAGAGGCCAGGGAGGTACATTTCAAGGCTTTCGTAAGCAAGCCAGGCACTTAGAGAACCATCACTAAGTGCCTAGATTAAATCCTGAAGAGGGATCAAACACTAAATGGGGTGGAATTTCAGGAATCTGTTAATTCTGGCTCTTCCCCTGGATTGCTCATTAAAACAGGCATGTTTTTGCTACTTTCCAGTCCTCTGGTAAGGAGACTAATTTTAGTGAGATGCACATCAATGTTTCCACACTTGAGTTCTTAAAGAACCCTCAGGTATATGCCATCTGGACCCTGTGACATATTAATTTTTAACATTCAAGTTAGCCCTCCCTCAGACTAGCAATTCCAGTAGGGGATAGTTGTCCAACATCTTCCGCAGTGAAGATTTATGCAAAAAATTAACACGGCTTCCCTGCAATTTCCCTTTCATCTTTTAGCAATTCGTTCACTCTTTTGTTCTCTAATGGCCCAACCGCCTCCCTGGATGGTTTCTGGCTTTTCATGTATTTATTGTTTTTAATAGTTTCAGCAATATGCTCCTCACGTTCATATTTTGCTTGCCTTATTGTTGACTCACAATTCCCCCCCCTGGATGCTATGCTCCTTGTGTGCGTGGTGGGGGAACCAGACACAGGGGGAGAAAAGACTACATTGCCGTAATCTAATCTAAATGTAACCATGGCATGCAGTGGTGCCCAGGAAAGGCCGCATCTGGCTAACCAGTCAAAGGTGGTAAAAGGCACTCCCAGCCACAGCTGTCACAGGCCCATAGCCATGGTGGTGCACAACGGGGGCGTGGCCCCACCAATCATTCGTCATGCCCCTCCAATCAGCACTAGGGGTTGTGAAATCTGTCACAAGTTTTCTGCCAACAAGAGGATATTTCCTTCCCTCCTCCCGCCTCCTTCCCAGGCTTTCCCTTTACACTTGGCTTCCTGCACAAAGTAGCTGATTCGCTGTGCTCTGAAGCATGTGACACAGTCCTTTGCCCTCCTTAGCTTGCTGGCTCATGCTAGTCATGGATTCCTCTGATCTGCAGCACTGTGGCAAATTGGGGGGCCCCTCTATTTTAGCCTGGGTGGGGAGTGTTCAAAGGTGGTTGGAATCAAAGGGGGTGGATGGCAGCAGCAGCCTCTATATTCTGCCTCTCACAAGTTTTACAGCGTGTGCTAGTGCCCATGCAGCTGTTTTGGACCCTGAAAACATTTGAGGTGGAGCGACAGATTTCTGCACCACAAGCCCACAGTGGATCAGGGCATCACAGCGTTTTCAAATCTCTGTAAAAAGGTGATAATGAATTGGTGCTGGCAACAATTTTGCCTTCTTTTTTAACTGGGCTCAGTGGGGGGAGTCAATTTCTGTATCTGTAGAGGACACTCTTCTCAGCTTCTCTTCCCAACTGTGTGAAACAAAAAAGCCGCCCTTCTCCTACATACCAGGCAGGCTGTAGCTGTGAAGGAAAAGTGTGTTTGTGCATATACTTGCTAAGGCTGCCAGCTCCATGTTGGGGAATTCCTGGAGATTTGGGAGATGGAGCCTGGGGAAGGTGGGGGAGGGACATTAATCAGGCATAACACCATAGAGTCTGCCCTCTGAACTGGCCATTTTCTCCAGGGGAAGTGATGTCTCTAGTCTGGTGATCACTTGTAATTCTGGGAGATATCCAGGCATCACCTGGAGATTGGCAACCCTATTGGATTCTAGCCTGGTTGCCTATCCTTAAGTCTTCCTATAGCAACTTATGTGGAGCCAAACCAGAGCAGGGTTTGGGGCTTTGGGGTATGTGTGAGTTCAATGGAAGATGATGGTGTTGTGAATCAAAGGGGCCATCCATCCAAAAAAATGCACCTTCTGTGATCTCTGTTAGCAAAGGCTCATTTCATGCTCAGAGAAAGAAACAGACACTTTTATGGTGATACGTTAGTGGGGGAGATTCCCATTTTGCACACTGTAACCCAGGAAAGTGGCAGTGGGACAATATACAGGTGGGGATCTTCATGCATTTACAAGACTCAGTTCATCATGTGTAAATAAAATAATAATAATAATAATAATAATAATAAATACCACCTTTCGGTTTATTGATCGCTCAGTCCTGCAGAGCTGTTGGCTCTGAGCGATTTACAGTTACACAGGTTTTCACAAGGGACTAACAATGGGAGGACAATATATAATTCTTTGAATCGCACACACTTGCAGCCGACGGGGATTTTGTTCAGCTGTAGGCTTCAGTCGTGTTCCGGGCGGTATTCATTTTGGTTTGGCTTGATGACGTTAGTTCTTCCTGGGCTGCTTTGAGTCATAGCGCCGCACTGCCACCACCTGGCCAGATTGGCCCATTACAGGCTTCTTGATGCCGAAGAGGTCTTTTTTCCAGGGTTCCTAGCTTATGAGCTGGACATTCCATTCGCCGGCTAACACCTCCCCTATGGGGGTTTAGTGTGCCCACCCTCTCTAAGGAGTGGTACCCATTTTATCTACTCACCAAAGCTTTCGAACCACTGGGTGGACGGCGAGCTCCTCATTTTGTGTATGCGTGGACAGGAAAATCCAGAAGGTGAATGATTTCAATACCACAATAGTCAATCATGGGTGGATCCCTCCTAATTTATGGTATACATTCTACCTAAGTTTCTATTGCTGTAGAAGAGCTTCCAGATCTTCTAACTTCCTTTTGACTATTCCCTTCATGGCTTAAATCCAATGAAGATATATTGGATTTCAGTGACACTTTCCCATTTACATTTATGGAAAACTTAAAAACACTATGGTTACCATTTCTAACTGGTTCAGAAATACATTCATCTCATGGGAGGTCCCAAGCACCATTCAGGATTAAATCAGGGGTTTCGTCCCCTGGTCCATTTAATGATTAACTGGTTAAAGGCACAACAATTTATTGTATCTAGAAATTTTCTCTCTTTGGCAGGGACAAAATGTGCTTTTACCCAAACATTGTTAGTACAGTTGAAGTTGACTTTCTACTTTGTTTGCCTGTCTCTTTTTTTCTATGCCTCAAGACTGCCTTTAGACTTCCAGTCAAGTTCATGACAGTGGGTTCTAGCTGCTGGAAGACTTCATGAAGGTGTTGGCACAGCAAATCTTTCCACACCTCTCCTTTCTCTCTCTCTCTCTTTTTTGGCCCCCCGAAGGGGAATGTTTTTATTTTTGCATTTTCTACACACTACATATATGGAATGGGGAAAGGAATACTAATGTCCTATCACTATTACTATGGGAAATGGGTCAGGGAATTCTAGATACATATAATCTACTGGATAGGGGGAGGAAAAACTACAATTCTATTCTAAAACTCCTACGGAAAGATTTACGGATCAAATGTTTAATGTAAAAAAGAAGCAGAAGGAAAAGAATTTAAAAACAGATGTGGAGGAAGAAGAAGAGGAGGAGGAGTCCTACTCACAGGACTCAACAAGCCAAATCTCCTCCTCATCAGAATCATCTGAATCAGAGAAAGGAATGGCCGCTCCCAAACTGCAGAAAACGAAGAAATCTAAGAAGAAAAGACTCTAAAACTAAAGCATGAGTGCTAAGGACAGTAATTGTGCTAAGCTAATAACTTTACACTTTTTATAATCGAACTAATCTCTGTATAACCAGTACTAATAGGTTAAAAAGATCTATTTTTAAGCTTTTCAGATCGTGATTTGTGGAACAGAGTCAATTTTATATTTTTTTTATCCTGGTAATTAAAACTCAACCCTTCCAGAAATAGCCATCTATACGATATTCCCCCCGCTTTTTTTTTTTTTTTGCAAAGATAGAGTAAGCATCCTGTATAGTTTCCTCCTTTTTCTTACTTCGAATGGGATGTCTTTCAAAATTTTTATCTCTTCATTCTTGATTTTTAAGGATTTCCCCATTGTTGACTTTAGCACCAGTTCTCTGGTTGATCGTTTTGTGAATTTTAAGTAAGTTTACCCTGGGAGTTTATTTTTCTTTATAAAGTCCAGATAAGTCCTGTATGCCACATCCATTTCCTTAATTAAGTCTTCTTGTTTTAATCCATTAGTGGGGCCAAGTCAACCGCCAAGAGTTAAGTCCTCATTCTTATCCACAGGTAGAACATACATGGATCTTTCCAGCTGGAGCTGTATTAGTTGTGTTTTATCCGAGGATCTCTCCTTCTCTGCTTCGTCCACTCTTTTATTAATACTCTCAGTCTGTTTTTCCATATTTTTCAACGTGTTCTCAGTTGCTGTGGTTCTCTTGTCCATTTGCTTTAACTGTTTTTGCACATTGTCCAGTTTGGTGTTGAGAGTAGTCATCTGTTCCATTAGAGGGCGCAGTGCATTTGCTAACAGCAAAGAAAAGTCTGTAGATGCTTCCTGGTTCTGGGAGGGAGTCATTGGTATGTTATTTCCGGTCACCAGTTTTTTCTTCGGCGCTCTCTGTCCTCTCCCAGCCATAATATCAACAAGAAGTAAATTTTCCAAAACAAAGCAAAAGTTATATGTTTTAATTCCACTTCATATGTTTTAGCAGCTTTTGCGTTTGCTTAACTTCTTATGCATTTGGTTGGCTCAAAGTCTTATTTTCGCTTTAAAACAGTTTTTTACAGTTTACTCCTATGGGGGGGGCTTGGAATCTCCTCCCCCTGTGCTTCAAACTTAGAGTCTTCCAATTACTACCAAGGCTCCATTCGCTTATTTTTCACCTGAATTTTGCTTAACTCACAGTTTGTAGCCTTGGAGATCTTTTGGAAGTCTTTTTTATGAGTTTGGTCGTGATCGCTTGCTCCGGCAGTCGTCTCTAGGTGCCATACTGGCTCCAAGGTGACGGTACCTATCGGGGAAGAAGGTGAGCCTCAATTCCTCAGGCGTCCCCTCGGAAGAGGCTCTCCTCAGCTCCTCAGGCTGGGAGACCCCAGGGGGGTCCGGGACAAACTCGAACCCCTCCCGTCAGCCGGGTCTCGGCGCATCTCCATCCGAGTGAGACGCGTCTGAGCGGCGAAACACTTAAACCGGAAGTCCCCCACACCTCTCCTTTCTCAAATACCCCGCCACATTGTCCCCTCTCTTCTGCATAAAGAAAATGGGGAAAGCCATTTTTACCTGATTCCATCTCATTGCTGTAGCCCCTCCCGCCTATTCTGTGCCTCAGTTTGCATATGAAGCGCCATCAATCCTAAGAGGGAAGTTTCAGGACAAATGGCAGATTGGTTGAAGAATGGTAAGGTGGGGAACGATCCCTTCAGTTAACTCCTTCCACAAACATTTCCAGTGAATCCACGACCCAGTGTGATCCCCGTAATAAGTAATTTTGGGTCTGGGTATTTCTACCCAAGCAATTCTGTGGAGCAGTTTTTTTTCTTAACTTATCTATTTTTATTGCTGTCTCTTAAGCCACTCACCTACACTACTTCTGTTCTTGTACTTTTTGTAGAGTTTATATCTAGGGAAAACTGGAGATTCTCATTGATTTTCCCCATTTTTTTATTTATTTATTTTGGGATTTATATCCCACCCTACCCAGCAGCTCAGGGCAGCTAACAAGCGGCAATGCCGAATTTAAAATTTAAAACAGTAAAACAATATTTCATACATAATAAAATTGGTGCTCTAATAATCTACATAAAATCACCAAGATGCGCACATTCCACATTGGTGGCCGACTTTTTAAATGGCACGAGCACCAGGAATGATATTCTCCCCATTTCTGCCGAGCGACGTCTACCCCCCCCCCCCAGTAATGGGGTAGATGGATGATGGAATCTCAGTGGTGGAAAAGTGGTGGCGGCGGCTCCTACTCATCGGCCTGGCAGAAGAGTTCCGTCTTGCAGGCCCTGCGGAACTGCCCGAGGTCCCGCAGGGCCTGGATCTCCTCCGGGAGTTTGTTCCACCAGGTAGGAGCTGCCACCGAAAACGCCCTGGCCTTAGTTTGGGCAAGCTTCACACTTTGGGGGCCTGGGACTTCCAGGAGATGGAGATTCCCCCATCGCAGTGGTCTTGAGAGAACATACGGGAAGAGGCGGTCCCTTAGGTAAGCCAGACCCTGGGCCATTCACCAAGTTTATGAAATGCCTACTATAGCACAAAGTATTCCAGCTTCCTTATCTTGGCATGGCTATAACATTAAAATGAATGCTGGTTTTTGCTTCAATTTCATATAAATAGTGTAAAGTGAAGAAAGAACCAGGGTTTTTGTGCTCCCAGTTTATGATGTCCTATAATTGATACAACCCTATGAATTTTGTTTAGCTTAGGTGGTATTTCTTTTTTAAAAAATGGGAAACCTCAAGATTTAACCGTAGCTCTTTCACAGAAGAAAAAAACTCCTGGTTTCTTGTAAAAGAAATGATATGTCTTTCTTTAAAATCTCAAGAGACTCAAAGGAGTGAAAGAGTATTTTGTTGGTGGCCATAATGCATCCTTTATCCTACTGAAGCCCAGCATCACTCACACTACGAAGGGCAGCAGTAGAGTACTAACCCCAGGCAACAGAACTGACTCAAAACAAGAAGATTTAAAACCTCAGAAAACTGCAGTCGACAAGTTTTGCACATATCTGTTTGAGACATACTACTGTGAATGTATGCCGAAGACAGCCTACTGTGACTTGAACTACATTCTCTCTGGATAGTTTAGTTCTGCACCATTATAAACTTCAACCACATATGTAGTGGATGAGAAGGAAGAGTTCTAGTAGTGATATAACTTATGAAGCAAAACTATATTGTTGTCCTGGTTGATTGTGTTATCTGGTACTCCAAGGTCACCACACTACACAGTTTGTCCAGCAAAACCTGTTTCCGATATATTACATCTATTTATTCACAGCTGGAAAAGACCAGGCAGTCATCCTGGATAAATAGTATGTAAACACACAAAGCAGCCTGATACTGAGCCACTGACCTGTCATGATCAGTAGTCTATTCTGACCAGCAGTGGCTCCCCAGTAGGGATTGGCACATACTGGGAAAATGTGGTTTGGCTTGGTTTGTGGTTTGTGGCCAAACCACAAGCCAAACCGGGAGGTTTGTTCATGAACCGAACCAGGTCATGGTTCATGGCCCCACAAACCCTGTTGAAAGGGACCACAGTCCTTTTAAACAGGGTTTGCAGACCCATGAAAAACAGCTGAGTAACGGGAAGCAGCTTACTCCCAACAACTCAGTTATTTCAGGCTGTCTTGTGCAGTCCCTTTAAAGTTTAAAGGGAACATACAAGACAGCCTGAAACAGCTGCTTTGGGGCTGTCTTCTGCAGTTTCTTTTAACTTTAACTTTAAAGGGACTGCACAAGACAGCCCAAAGCAGCTGAGCAGTGGGGAGCGCCTCCCCACTGCTCAGCTGTTTTTGCAGCTTTTGCAAAGAACAAAAAGTCCCTTTAAACCCCTCAGAGTCCCTTTAAACCTCTGCTTTTTGCTCCATCCATGAAAGTTCATAACAGTAGATCAGTCACTAACTTCTGTTTGTGAACCACAAGCAGGACAAAATTTGTGATGAATTTTGCTTCGTGGTTCAGTTCATGCTCATCCTTACTCTCCAGGGCTCAGGACAGGAAGATCTATACAAGCCTCTATAAAAAAAACTACAGATAAAAGTTCCTTTATAAAGTGTGCCAGTCAGACCTTGAGAGATTGGTTTGTAGCTTTTCTTGCAACAATATAATGGAGAGTATAACAGTGAGAGCATATCCAAAGTGTTTTAAAAGAACATCTTATCTGAGAGACCTACTAGTACACAGTGATGTATATTTACCTCCCACCATATCCAGTTGGTCTTAACAGGAGCTAGCTGGTGGCTGGCTGGAGAGAGAGGACCCAAGGGTGCTGTCAACCCCTCTCCTCTCTGTTTACACAGAGAGTACTCCATCTTTCTGTGTTATACCTCTGAGGATGCCAGTCACAGCTGCTGGCAAAACGTCAGGTCCTACAATGCCAAGACCATGGCCATACAGCCCAGAACATCTACAACAATTAATGAACTCTGATGGTGAAAGCCTTCAACAACGGTATCAGACATATGTTTTGCAACATTTCATGAATCCTTTTCCAATATATCATCACATCTTTACATTTTCACCAAAAAATGAAAGAAGCTTCCCACCCTTGTCTTACATTTTCAGCACTTATCAGACATTCCAGGGTACATTTTGGCTAATCTCTCTGGTGTTGTATACCGCTTATAGAACACTGTATATAGATTCTCTTTAAAAGAAACCGATTTAGTTATTTTTACATTTGTTTTCCATATTTGCAACCAATAATCAAATTCAATATGATAACCAAAATTTTGGGCCCATTTTATCATGCATTCTTTAATTACCTCATCCTCCATCTTTGACTGTAACAAATACACATATAATTTTCTAATTAATTTATCATTTCTTTCCCCCAGGATTGTATCAAACGCTGATTTTTCTGCACAAAACCCCTGAAGTTTATCTTTAGCATATCTAGATTTCAACTGTACTCTTGTCCACCAATCTAAATAAATGTCTTGTTTCTCTAGTTCTTCTTTAGATTTCAACCTATCTTCCATCCCTAAGAAGTCTTCATATCTAGCTACTTTTTCTATATTCAATAATACAGTTTGAGTAAATGGTTCCATCGGAGAGACCCATTTTGGAATCTTCACATATATATTATGTCTGATTCTTTCCCATACTGACAACAATGTTTTCCTTATCAAATGGTTTTGAAAATATTTGTGATTATCTGCTTTTTGGTACCAAAGATAGGCATGCCATCCTAGCTTTAAATCATATCCCTCAAGTTTTAACAGTGTAGTATTTTCAATTCTTATCCATTCTCTAATCCATGTCAATGCACATGCTTTATAAGTTACCCAGTCTGGTAGGCCAAAGCCTGCATTCTGCTTAAAGTCTTGTAAAACCTTCAGTTTTATTCTAAGTTTCTTTCTTGCCATATAAATTTCATTGTTATTTTATTAAGTTCCTGGAAGTACGTTTGTTTCTGTACAATTGGAATAGTTTGAAATAAAAAAAATGAGTCTAGGAAGAATGTTCATTTTGATTGCAGCTATTCTTCCCATAAATGACAACTGTAGATTATTCCATTTATCTACATCTTTTTAAATTTCTTTAAGTAGTTTCATGTAATTGTCTTCCATCAACGAACTACATTTATTTGTCAAAAAGACGCCTAAATATTTCACTCTTCATTCTGTTTGGAATCCTGTTTTCTCAGCCAAATGTTTTATTATAGGTTGTGTTATATTCTTTGTGATAATTTTTGTCTTTTTTCTATTTACTTTCATTCCCACCATCTTTTTATATATATTGTTATTACATTACAGTTTAGTTCCAAAATTTTTGATACTTCTTTCCCCCTATTTTATCCCTCCCCCCCTAAGGTGGCCAACATCATGTTATTCAAATTACATTTTTAACCACGAGCACATTCTTTCCAACTTTTCAAATATACCCTTGTTGGCTTCCCCTTTATAAACCCATTTAAAGTATACCTTTTCTTTTTTATCTCCTTCATTTTTGCAGTCCATATCTTATCTTGCTTTAAACATTCCAATATGTCCGATTGTATATATTCGTATAAATGTTTGTTCCATTTTTCTAAAGTCCATTTTGAGTTCTCCTTCCAACCATATGCAATCACTGCATAACATTACTTTGAAAATATCCTGATTTTGTTTCTCAATTCTATGGTTTCCCAATACACCCATAAATAATAAATTTACATCTATATCCAGGTTGACTTTACATAGCGCTGCTATTTCCCTCCGTATCTTTTCCCAAAAATCTGTCACCTTTGGGTATTCCCACCATAAGTGAGAGTACCACCCTTCTTTTGCGTTACAGTGCCAGCAATTAGGTTTAATCCCTTTTATCATATATGCCAGTTGGCAAGCAGTTCTGTACCATTTCCAGATTATCTTTCTTTCGAGTTCTCTATACTTTTCCAGCTTAATTTTCTTCAAGTTCACCATTAATTTATTGACATCCTCAGTAGTAATTTGTTTTTCTTTATTCCATTTGTTTTTAAGCTTCTAAACATAAATTCCTTATCTTTCACCAATTCTAAATTTTCTACTATCCTCTTCTACTATTTCTACTATCCACTTTTACTATTTCTACTATTCCTGTCCATATTTTTCAGTACCATCTTCTTCTCTCAACACATGTATTAAAATGTTCTTTCTCTTTTCTAAGTCTGTATGCCAACCATCTTCCTGCTTTGTTAGCATTTTCAAAATAGTATTGTTTTGCAAATTTAATTTTCTTAGCAATTTCTTCAGCTAATGTCACATTAATCTGATGTGGTATCAATTGTATTTTTGTTCTCAACTCAGTGTTTGTTGGACATTTTTTCAGCTTTTCTTCCTGCTTTGTTAGTTAATCTTTCAGTTCTTGACATTTCTTCGACCTGTCCTTCTTTTGCTGCAAATTAGATTGCTATTCCTCTGAAGAAGGCCTTACTCGCATCCCAAACTGTGTTTTTAGAAATGTCTGGTTGAATATTTTGCTTAAAAAATAATTTAAACTCCTTTTTTGTCTCCATCACAACATTCTCATTTTTCAAGTGTTCTGTATTTAGCTTCCAACTAACTTTCTTAGAAATGCCAGTCATTTTTAAGAATACAGGATTATGAAAATATTGGTTATTAGGCTCCTAACCAGCATTAGCAGCCTGATAGCCTAGCCTAGCCTGATCTTGTCAGCAGCTCAGGAAGGTTGGGCATGGTTAGGACTTGGGTGGGAGACCACTAAGAAAGACTGGTTTTGCTTTGCAGAGGAAGGCAATGGCAAACCACTTCTGTGCATCTCATGCCTTGAAAACTCCATGGTCCTGGGGTTGCCTTGAGTCTTTTGTGACTTTAATGTACACAATTATTATTTTAACCAGCATCAACCAGACCAACACATTTTAAAGCAGCATAGTAGAATGTTCTGATATAGTCTTAGTGTTGCCAACAAAACATGAGTTGGGGAAGACTTACCCTCTCAAAACTGGGTCTGACATCATTCTGAGGACATTGAGCCAGCTTCGTCCACAATCTCATCATGTCATAGTTCTGCACTATTACCTTCTAGGGTTGCCAGAAATGGATCTGGAATGGAACCAAGAAGGTAGATAGGGGGTGAAGAGAAGAGAGCAAACTCAGGGAGAGCTCACCTTAAATAGCCAAATTGTGACCTGAGGCAATGGCTCACGTGGTCACTGGTTCCCAGGAAGCACTAGAAAAAAACTATACTCTGGATGGGGGCATAAAGGGGTTGATATTTAGGGGCAAAGACAAGTGTGGCAGAATAATCTAGAGAGAGGACAGTGTGGGGTCGGTGAGTGATTATGGCTTTATCCTTGTTTTTGCAAGCTTCTATGTGCATGTTAAGAAAAATGCAAGGGTTTATGAGAGGAGAAAAACCAGGATAATCTAAGGGGACTTTGCTCACCAAGGCATTAAATATCTTAGAAGTATTCAAGGATAAGAGAGCATTTTGTTGGATGGGGTCAATCAACTCAGCACCTACTACATAGCAATGATCAAGGCAAACAATGAATCACCATATCCTTATCTTCCAAGGGTGCTCACTTTTAGGTCCCAAAGAACCCAGCTGAACATGACTAATTTCTGCAGATGGAAATGTGCAACTCCATATTTATTTATTTAGTTATTTATTTGGATTTATATCCTGCCCTCCCCTTAACGGGCTCAGGGCGGGTTCCAACAATATAAATACAATGCAATTTAAAACCACATTAAAACATATAAAACATACATACAACTCTTATAAAAGGCCATGCTGAACACATGTATCCTTGAAGACCAGTGTGGCTTGGATGATCATGACACTGGATAGATGTTAGACCTCAAATACGAAGTTTCTTGTCTGGATGGACAGGGCAAAATATGTTGGAAGTACCAGATGTGATGTCCCAGCACCTCAGCCTCCAGAAGCAAGTGACCACAGAGTTGCAAGCAGATAGGCAGACCCTAAGCATCTTCCTGTTTACTGTCACTGAATCCCTTTGAAGTATAGATAAGCACTCTTAGGGAAAAGCAACTTCCTTCTGTCCCCTTCCTCTCTTCTCTCTCTTCCATGCACACAAGATGGAGATGAAGGATGCCTCTCAGCATTCCAGATCTATCTCCTAGTGAAATAGCACAGGAACTGTCTCTACATATCTCTGCCCTGCACTATCAGGCATATATTTCTAGAATAAAGTAGTTTATTTTGTTTCAAATGTGGCTCTGTGTAACTGTGTAGTCTTGCAAGCACATGGAAGATTCAGGACAAACAGTGCTGCACTAAAGCCAAAAGCAGTCTGCAAAATAAAGAAGGATCTGGATCACCAAAACCAGTACCCTTCTGTGACGGAATTGAAAATCTGGGACCAGCAGAAAGTAAACACAGAACACTGCTGAGTCACATGACTGAGTGAGGAGGGGGCCATTTAGCTTGGAACCCTCAGTGATTGGCATTTACTGGACCAAACGGTCGGTTTGGGATTGGCAGTTGGAAAGAAGCAGTTAGTGGGACGTTGATGAGTGGAGTTAGCAGAGAGCGGTCAGAAAACTGAGG
Source organism: Gekko japonicus (assembly GCF_001447785.1). Lineage (NCBI taxonomy): Eukaryota > Metazoa > Chordata > Lepidosauria > Squamata > Gekkonidae > Gekko > Gekko japonicus. The sequence continues at coordinate 1,415,423 of NW_015169781.1, read as the reverse complement.
AGCTCTGTGAAGGAAGCAGATCTCTGTAGCTTTGTGGAAACAGCCTGTTCACAGTTTGAGCAGAGAACTGTGGCTGAGGACCTGTGGCCCCGAATCCCTATAAAGTGAAAGAGGAGGGTGCACAGAGTGGGAACAGTAAAACACAAACACCAGATACATTCTTCCAGAAAGAACTGGAGGTGGTTTAGAAAGGGCTAAAGAACGGTCTGGCAGGAGTCTGGAAAGCTGGTCTGGTGACCAGGGAGACTCAGAGAGACCTGTTAGTAAAAGCCAAAGGAAAACCACAAAGCAGTTGCTGGAGAGTGGGAGTAGAAGCGTGTTTAGTGAACTGATGACCACCTGTGTATGAACTGAAAGTAATAAACATACAGCCTAAGTGAACGTAATGGCAAGAACTAAAGTCTGAAAGGAAACAAAATATCCTTTGTATATATATATTCCATTCCCCTGTTGTGTTTTCTGTAAATAAAGCCTGTTCTGGTTTGAAGTTAACAAGCCGTGGTGCCTAACTCTTTAATAAGTAAAACAAACACCCTGAAGAGCCTTCTGCAGATTTGTGTAGAGGACTGGTCAGACAAATAAAGTCCACTCTGACTAGGTCCAGACACGCAGACCCTCCTAGAACTGACTGTTTAAAGGGGGTTCGTGTTTCCTACAAAATCTAGGGCAATGGGCTCGAGTCAAGAAGCAGCCTGTTTCTAACTTGGTTTGAGATATTTTGCCGCCCACTTGATTACTACCCATCTATGTTAATCAGGATTCACCCCTGAGGTGCCAGGCAAAGGCAGGCTGTTCCTGTGCCATACCAGGTGCTGTCCTCTGCCCCCACCAGACACCCTTAGGCTCTGTCCTCTGCTCCTTAATTCGTGTACCTTATCCCCTGCATATCAGAACCTAAGCTTCTTGAAAGAGGCAACCCTATGTTCATCGGCATCCAGCCATACACCACAGATCAGGGAAATTGCCTTTAGGCTGGTTCTAAAATGCCCGTATCAGGTTAATAGTGTAACAGTGCAATCCTAAAAAACACTTTCCTGGGACAAAACCCCAAGTCACTAAGAATTCCAGAGCTATTAATGAACGATTTTTTTAAAAAAAAATTGTCTTCAGTAAAAGACATAGATTGTTGCTAATAGTTTGGTATTCAGAGTGACCAGCAGATGGACAGTAGATGATGGTGCCATTTTAGCAGTATTACTTATGCTTGCCACTCATGATTCATGGTAAAGAGTCTGTGGGCTCCGATATGAAGCATTCCGGGGGAAACCTTTCCCCTTCTTGCCTCAGCTGCTAATTGACATTCGAAACAGGCTAAACAATTGAATGCTTAAACTGCAAAGACTCTGGGGCTAGGAATTTGTCTTCTTGGATTTGCAAAGGGCAAGCTTTGCATTATAGAGGATGGTAGCAACGGTCTCCATCGCTCTGGAGAGGTTTCCGCTAACTCCATTTCTTTATAATTCTGAAAGGAAGAAAAGATCCAATGGAGTAATTTTGCTTTCAGCATTATCCCCCTAAATATTCTAAGTACCATTTATTACAAAGACTTCAATAGGAGAAAATTGGAAAGCCCTCACAAAAGAAAATAATAGGGAACTGTACTTTTATCAGCATGGCAGCATTGAGTGTCCCTGAGCATGGTGATGATAATTTTGTCTCTGCTTCTTGCAAACCTTCATTTTTAACTTTTTCAGGACTGAATGTTTCTGTAATGGTCAGGGAGCATTAGTCCGCAGTGTGGCATGGGCAGAATCATTCAAGCCACTTTTGACGTGAATCACTTTAACGTGAAAACCTGATATTATGTTAGTTCTGGGCCCAGCATAGCAATTTTCAAACTTTGTGCTGCAAGAGTCAAAAATGTGTGTCTTGAAGAATTAAGCTATTAAGATGGATGCATTCGCCATTCTGTTTATCTATAGAAAACATTTAACGCCCTACATTCTCAATAAGAGACACTTTAGAGAAGCGTTTAGAGAAGTTAGAGAAGCTTATAATAAAACAACTGGGCTTAAAATAAGAACCAGTAGCAATGTTCCCTCTAAACTGTGGAGTCTTGTGAGCAAAAATTCTACTTTGTGAGCTCCTGGCATTAAAGTTGCGAGTGAGCGATCTGGCTCCTGCATAAATTAATTTGCTCTGGAGCCATCCCTTCTTGAGCGGAGACAAAAATGTGTGAGCCGGAGGCTAAAAAATTGTGAGCTAGCTCACACTAACTCGGCTTAGAGGGAACCGTGACCAGTAGTATAAAAATCCGTAACACCACAATCAAATCATTAATAAAAGCAGCAGTAAATGAGGACATAGAGGAATTATTAGACACAGTAGTTCTTTAATTTAAAACCAGTGACAAAACTAGTAGAAAAACCAGTGAAGATAAAACAGGAGAGAACTTAAGTGCAAAACTACAGTAAAAGTAATGAGCAAGAACCTGTAGAAATATAACAGGACAAGGTGGAAACCTTAGTAATAAGTTTAGGACAATAAAAAATGTTTTTGCTGATTGCCTAAAGGCAACAGGACTTGAATCAGATGTATTTCTGTGGGGAGGAAAAGGCCCTGTCCTTTGTGCTCACCTGCCGTGATTCTGAAATTGGAGGCACATCCTCTGTAATTGATCTTAACTGTTGAGCAGGTTTATATGAGAGCACTTACTCCTCAAACACCCAAACTGACAAAGCATTCAGGCTTTATAGGTAATGATCTGCACTTTGAGCTGTGCCAAGAAGTGGATTGTCAGATTGTGAAGATCTCTAAAACTGATTGAGTTGCCAACCTCCAGGTAGTGCCTGGAGACCTCAGGGAATTACAACTGATCTCCAGACTTCAGAGATCAGTTCCCCTGGAGAAAATGTAGTAATATTTCTTTGCTACAATCACCACCAATTCATAGGTCTTCCATTGGGCTCTATAGTTTAATCTATTAGATTTGGTATGGGTTCACCGCTAGTGTCATTCTAGATGTCTCCCAGCCCTCTTCAGGCCACCCAGTCCCATGGTAAATCAGGGGGCCAATTTATACCCCAGGGGGTGGAGTGGTCATAGAGGGGCCACCTTGTTGATAGCTTCCACAATCCCACCACAGCCTCAGCTGAGCAGGTGTTTGGGATCCAAAATCCCCCAAGAGCATTCTGAATTCCAGTAGGATTCATGAGCCTCCATGGACAGAACATTTTAACTGGGCCCTCTCTTGTGTGGGATGTTGGAGCCACATTCACCTTGGCTTTAAGTAAGTAGTGGTCAGACCATGCTACAGGTTGAAATGTCCCCAGCAGTATTCAAAAAATTGAATTGGTTGGGCATGAAACACCACAGGGCGACATACATGGTTGAGGTTGAGATATACATGGAGTAAGGTGCTACAGAAGACAGAAGACAGAAAGCTCCTTTGGGTCACTTGGATCCCCTCTGTTTCTTAATCTAGTCCAAGATTACTGTTTCTGAGATATATTCATTTGTAATCTAGAGATCAGTTATTTAACTGAAAAATTATTTAACCCCATGTCAGTCTTTGTTTGCTCCTTACTGGAAAATGGGAGTGAAAAAGAGCTGAATGTTGAACTTGTGACTTATTAACACTTTATTACTTCTGAGTGAAAGAAGGTAATCTGAAAATAACTAAAAGAGCAGTGCAGTTGCATGCTATGCAAACACTGGATTTGTAAAAGAAACAAGAAGCTGTGCAGCAGAAGTATGATACGAGAAGGCATCTTTCATGTTCTTATTTTAAACGTTAGTCACCGTACTTGTGTCTTGACTCATTATAACAAATGATACATTTTGGCTCAGTGGAAGTCATTAGGGATAAATCCAGTGAACTACCTGCTCCATTTATTATCTGCTAGCTAGCAACATTCTCCATGGGAGGGGAAAAAAAATCTATATTCCCTGTGAATCATCAGACAGAATATTAAGAAAACGAGTAAACAGGATGCTAAACCTGGTACTCTCTTCTAGTCGAGTATTTCAGGAAGTGGAAGAAAATATGGACCACTTCGGGTGTCTTGCTCTGGATGCAGCAGCATGCTCCCCAGTGGATTGAACTGGGGAAACTGGGTCAATCACTATTGATAGGAAAGAAAATGGTTATATGTTGGAGGAGGAAGTGCTGTAGTCATAGGTGGCACAAACCACTGAGAAGTTTTTCTGTACATAGCCCCAAGAAAGGAATAAGATTTTTTTAGAAGCGAACATGTTAAGATCTATTATATTTGAACTGGAAGTCTCTGGCTCTGTCTGCTGATACCCATGGTGGTGAACTGGTGAAAAACAATTGACAGCGGGAAAACAGCATAAGTATTTTCGTTCTAGGACCTAATATGTCTCCATGGATCCAAAGAGTCCTGATGGTTCCTTCTCACCTGGCTTTGATGTGAATATTTCTATGTCAGGCCTGGACCTTTGTCAGAACAACTAGTTTATCTACTGAAGCATCTGCTCCATGTTCAACTTTACCAGCCTCAGATTACCAGCTCTTCTTTGGACAGCTTATTTGGCCAGTGATCTATGTTCTTCCCAACTCTGGCTCTGGTTCTCCCTAATGCTGATTTCTATTCTTCACGTCACTTCTCCCTAATATTTGTTACAGTGTTCCAGAACCTAGCTTTCATTATCTCTGCTTCCACATTTGCTCCCTTGTAGCCTAGCTCCTGTGTTCCACCACACTCTAGTTCCTATTTGGCTGGGACTGAAGCTTCAGCTCCTGGACTTCTTAATGTCTGGTGCTAACATCATAGGTCCTCTTTATGTCACTGGGACTTACACAAATTATTGTGGCATCTGCTTTTCTCTATTATCTCTTTCTGGGCTGTGGCCCTCCACTCAGAGCTGAAGTGGAATTTGCTAGGGATGAATGAAGCCTAAATAATCATGTTTCATTGGTAAAAAAGCACTTAAAGATAATGTGTCCATCCATTCCCCCACCCCACCCCATCTTACAAGGAATAGCTGTTTATCTCAGATTCTCAGTCTGGAATCCAAAGTACTGTACAAGTAGTTCTTCACATCCAAGATGGCTTTGAACATCTTAAAAACTAGTCTCTCCCACTGCATGACAAACTACAATTGAATCTATTTTTGATATGGTATGATGAGCTGTTCAACCCCCCCCCCCCCAACTGGATATAATGAAACCCTTGGGCATGCCTTAAAGTAGTTCTTTGAATACCAGCCTTGGTGGTGGAAAGTGCTGTCATAGCTGACTTATGGTGACCCCATAGGATTTTCAAGACAAGAGATGTTCAGAGGTGGTTTGCCATTGCCTGCTTCCACATCACGCCCTGGTATTCATTGGAGGTCTCCCATCCAAATGCTAGCCAAGGCTGACCCTGCTTAGCTTCTGAGATCTGATGAGTTCAGGCTAGCCTCAGCTATCCAGGTCAGGACAATACCAGCTTTAGAGACCAACTTTATGTGATATGCACATGCAGGGCTACTGAGAGATTTCCTCTTGCTCTTCTCATGCATTTAAAGTGTATGAGCACTTTCTAAAATGTGTGAGACGACTTACTAATCCTTAATGGCACAGAAGAAGGGCAATACCTGTCTAGGAATCCATAATCACTCACTTTATCCTTTTGCTTAACTGGAAAACATAGAAAGTCTTTTCTTGCTGCATGAAAGCACTTGCTATGATTTCAAAATGAGCAAAGGGTTAAAAGGAGGAATTATAGATTCCTAGATAGGCTTTTGACTGTTATGGAAAGCCCAACATGAGAGGCATCATCCTGGCTGAGAGCATGAGAGCAAAATGAAGCAGGTGAACTGCCTGGCCTCTTGTCCCCTCCCCAAGCCTAGGCATAAGGACTCAAGTAGCCCTAGTTCGGTGTAGTAGCCAGTTTGGTTTAGTGGTTAAGTGCGCGTGGTGTAGTGTAGTAGCCAGTTTGGTGTAGTGGTTAAGTGCGCGGAGTCTAATCTGGGAGAACCGGGTTTGATTCCCCACTCCTCCACTTGCACCTGCTAATGTGACCTTGGGTCAGTCACAAGCTCTGGCACAGCTGTCCTTGAAAAAGAGCAGTTTGTGTCAGAGCTCTCTCAGCCCCGCCCACCTCACAGGGTGTCTGTTGTGGGGAGGGGAAGGGAAAGGAGTTTGTAAGCCACTCTGAGACTCCAAGTGAAGGGCGGGGTATAAACCCAATCTCTTCTTCTTCTTCTTCTTCTTCCTCTTCTTCTTCCTCTTCTTCTTCCTCTTCTTCTTCCTCTTCTTCTTCCTCTTCCTCTTCCTCTTCCTCTTCCTCCTCCTCCTCCTCCTCCTCCTCCTCCTTCTCACTTGGTATCTTTGTAGAAATGCACTTGTTAGAACACTGACACCATATTGTTATAGGCCCAATCTGCATTTGGTATGTAAAGCTGTTCCATGCTGCTATGGCTCTGGCTTCCCATTTGGCTCAGTATAAAGCTCTCCTCTGTCTGTATCAGGACACAAGTTGTTTAGGGAGAGTGCACAAGAGAGGGGGGAGGAGCGGCCTCCCAGGGGTGCCGGCAGGGTGCTGCACTGTGGGGAGGAAACGGCACCTGCAACCCTCCCACACAGAAAGTAAAAGGGGGTGACCTTGCAGAGGGGGAGGTGGGGGGGGCAGGAAAAATAGAATGAGCTGGGTAAAAAACACAGAACACCCAGCAGTTGCCAGGCAGAGCATTCTGGAGTTTGCCCCAGGAAATAACAAATGGTTCAGGGGTGGGTGTGCTTCCACCCACCCACCCCCATATGATCACAGAAAAATGTTCCCTGCCTGCTTTTAAATGCAGATGACTGGATTTTCAGCTAACTTGTTTCCTTTGTGACAATCTGCGTATCTCCTTAGAAAAAGGGGGGGGGAGGAATTCAGCTCCAGTTGTCTGCTTTTTGCTCACAGTGGCTTGATGATGGGGAAGACCAGTTGTACCACCTTAAAACCACATTCAGATAAGGTGGTGAGATGCTGTAGTGACCTCGGAGTCACCACTAAATGGCAATAAAATGATGCAGACAGCCGATCCTGAAATGAAACAATAGGAGAGTGGATGCGGCATGAAATGCAGACAGAAATTTATGAGATAATGTGAGATCATTGGCATAATGGTGGGAAATACCAATGCAGATTGGACCTTAGACAAGAAACTTGGGGGTGGGGGGCAGGTGTTGGAGCAGACTGAAGGGCTAATGACATGTCATGCATAAACAGTGTTTTGAACCCTGTGAGGGAAAGGTAGCTTGAGAGACAATGTGCAGCAAGGAAGCTGTTGGGAGGAAGTACTTCACTCTTTTGCTGCACATAGCTTGCCTGCTCTAAATTTCCCCTCAAGTCTCCTGAAGGGGCCAAACTGTGCTCTGTGCCAGAAATTAAGGTTGCCAGACATGTCTGGCAATCTGGTGGGAGCATTTGGGCAGTGGGGACAGTTTCTTTGGCATCATGCCAACATGCGATGTTACTTCGGGCACAAAGTCAGAAGTGAGGTCACTGTGTTGGGTCACTACTCCAGGATTCATCCCCAAACTCTGTGGTTTTGGGTGAATCCTAGAGCATTGCTTCAGAGCGATGACATCATTTCTAGTTTTGTGACAGAAGTGAAGTTGCACATCGGCACGATACTGAACAGCCTCCCATTTCCCCACCATCGGCTTGTTAAGTGGCGGCTGGAAACAGGGACCCCAGGAGGGGAAGTCTCCTGCTATAGCAGGAGAACTGCCCCCCCCATCCATTGTGCTGTTAGCTCCTCACTCTGCAAATTTAATTGCAGTGTGTTTTCATACAAGATGCATTCTTAGAAAAAGAATACAGAGCATAGTAGAGACAAGGCTTTTATTGTGCTCTGGCTGCTCACAGATCTTTATATGGATCAGATACATTTTTCTTTCATGCTTTCAAAAACCTTATTGATTGACTCTACTTGCAAAATGCTATAATTTTGAATTTAATATCTCAAGTAGTAACAGATGTCAAGATGCATTACCAAAAAAAGAATGTTTCTTAAATAGTTTTGTACTCCTCTTTGTATGTTAGATTTTCAAGACAAGAGATGCTCAGAGGTGGTTTGCCCTGGCCTGCTTCTGCGTCACACCGTGGTATTTATGCACTTTTTAAAAAAAATTGCAATCTTTCAGATTTTTTTTTATAGTATGTCATAGGAGCATATGTGATAAAGCAAATGAGAAAGCCTTTCCTTATGTACTGCTGAAGTTTCTCTCTTGTTTATAGGTATTACCAGGCATGATTGATAGGCCTGGCCTTGGTCTGACGCTCTCATTGATTCTCAGAACAGTTACTAAATATAAATTCTGGGATAAAAATCCAAATGACAAAAAAGCTGTGATTGTCAAAGGCACCTGTGGAGTGGGATGCCAATTATTTATCAGCATTAAAGACAATGGAACACCTGTTCCAATAGGACAAGCATAACTGGAAAGTGCAAATAATGAGATGTCAATTTTCCAGAGTCAAGAGAATGCAAACAAATTAAATTATAACACTGTCCAGTGTGCAGGAAGGTACAGTAGACTGAAATTCAACTAGTCATTGACTTTTTATTGAGAAACTGAAAGGTAAAATTAGTATCCAATTCTCAGTTGAACCCTGTTGCCAGCCTCACTTTAACCCCCACAAAATTTGCTTGTGGCCACCCACTAGCATAGAACTGAACTGTCTGCTGAACATGAGTCTGGCTTTAAAACTGTAAACCAGATGCAATGCTTCTGCTCCTACAGAAAAAGCCCAAGAAATTATCACCACAGTGATTATTTATTAGATTTACATCCCACCATTCTTCTGTCAGGGAACCAAAGGGAACATCTGCACGATTCCCTGTTCTTAGAAGGTCTCTTGTTCAAGCATGAACAGACCCAGACCAGTATAGACTGCTGTACTGTGTGCCTTCCAACCATATCCTGGGGCTACCTTGGTTATGGTAAGCTTCCTTCTTCAACTAAGGGATCCGTTTGGGGTTCTCAAAGGAAAGAGTAGGGTGGGGAGATATGTATGCTCCTGATAGAAGTGACAGGGGAGGTAGAAAGAATAATGATGCAAACTGTGTACGTGTGCATGCCTGGAGGGGCCAATTCATGCAACATTATGTAAATGGTAGTGGTAGGGAAGAACATGTGCCCATTTCTCCACAACAGGAACAGGATTGTGGGCCAGGATGAACATGTAAGCTGTTCCTAAATGACTTAGGGTGATTTCTTACGAGAGCTGCCTCGCAGCACAGCGCCGTTTGCCTCGACACAAACGTGTCAATTTCACACCCGAAGCTCCGGGGCTGCATTTTGACTCGGGGCTTCGCCCGATTTCCTCCGCAGTTTCATGATCCTCAAAAACGAAGGTCACGAAACTGCGGAGGAAATCGGACGAAGCCCCGAGTCAAAATGCAGCCCCGGAGCTTCGGGTGTGAAATTGACACGTTTGTGTCGAGGCAAACGGCGCTGTGCTGCGAGGCAGCTCTCGTGAGAAATCACCCTTACATTAAATTTGTGAGTGGATTTCAGTGAAGAGGACTGTAGTTGGGTGAAATCCTAGCTGTGATTTTAGATGTCGGCTAACTCTTTTATGCATGTTTGCAAGTTGGTTGTAGGAGTTGATGATGGATGCAGATGCCTTTCAGTCTTAGCTATGAAAGTTAACTACTTCCTGCTCCCTGCTGGCATATTTAATTTATATGAATGTTCCATTTGTTTACTGTTTCAGCTGTGCGCTTCGTAGGTGAAATAAAAGACCATTCCCTTTGATTTTCTGGTGTTCTGCTGCAGCACTCCTGGCAGTGTAAACAACACCACTGCACACTAGCTGCGCATATGGGGAAACACACTTGTCAGTAGATACTCCTGTGAAGAAAATCGATATGCCCAGCCTAAGTGAAATAACTGCTGGCAATACAGTAATTAGGTCATTAAATAGCAATGGATTTGCATTAAGAAGCAACAAAGAAACCTCTCAACTGTGTAAAATAGATTGTTGAAAACTGCACTTGCTTCAGGTGGGGTTAGTTAGGAATATTAAAACCAATTAGATTAAGAAGGAGATGGGGAAGAGAATGAGCTCATTTTTACTGTGATAAGCATCCTGCAAATCTAAAAATAACAGTAGCATTCTTGGCAGTTTTGTGGCAGATCAGCTTTAATCTCTGGAACAACCTGCAATTAGTGCTAGTTTTGATCTGAAATACAAAGCTAGGATAAATGCTCTCCCATATACATGGGAAATAGATTTGAAATAATCTAATTAACATGGAGGCCAAGTAATAAATACAGAAACCTTATCTCTCCATAGAGGGAGAATTAATCAAGGAAGACAAAACTGTGCCTCAAATCCTTCGGGGTGTTCTGCATTTTTGGAAGTAACAAAGAAAATTATAACACAGTGTGGCATTTTGACAAGGGAAGAGATGCATCTGATATGATAGACGGCAAGTTGATTACAGTATACTCTGGTACAGGGAGGATTGGTTTGCCTAGTCAACAGCCAGTGGCCATTTTGAGCTGATATATAAGCAATTTCTTGGCTTGCTCAAGTATAGGTTTTGACCTACGAATCTGTTTTTGTTTGCTCGGCTGGAATAGAGCATGGATGTTGAGTGACAGGAGAATTCCAGAGGGGAGCATTGTGGAGCCAGAGGATGTAAGGAGGCATTTGGGAAGGAAGACAGGATGAATGAGGAACAAGAAAGAAGATGGTATCAGAGTTGGGAATAAAGTGTGAGGTCATTAGAAAGGCGTAAGTTTGTTATTTTGCTGTAGTGTCAAGAGTGTGTTAAATGATGGGTCGTTGTTCTGATTGTTTTTGAATGTCATGAAAAATAGAAACATACACGTATTTCATCTATCAGTAATCAGTGATTCCGCTTCTTCTGCATACATAAAGTGTTTCAAGCTGCCACACAACCTCATCATGCAAACAGGGCTGGCCCCAGCTTACTTTGCACCCTAGGTGAGGATCCCTTCTGGCGCGCGCGCGCACACACACACACACACCCGTGCGCCCACCAATTTTATATTTTATTTTGTACACCCGGCCCTGGCAGTCTGGAGAGCCACTGTCGTTCCGGGAGATTTCCAGGCCTGGCTTGGAGGTTGGCGACCCCAACCTGGAAGGCTCTGGGGGAGCCGTCTGCAGAGAGGGCAGCGCAGCGGCGGCGGCAGAGAAGCGCCAAAGTGTGGCGGGGAAAGAGAGAAAAGGCAAAGCAGGCAGGTGGGCGGGCGGGCAAACCGGCACGTGCTTGGTCGTTGAGAGGGGTAACAGCAAGGCCGATTCCTGACAGAGGCCCCGGGCCTCCCATCCCCACCCCCCACTCTTATGCACAAAGAAGACCTGTCACCGGTTGCCTCCTCAGCCCCTTCAAAGGGAGGGAGGCCTCCCGGCACAGCAGGGGCAGAAGGGGCATCCAAAAGGAGGCTTTAGGCGGGGGGTGTCACAGGCTGGAAGCTCTACGTTGGTCTGTCCCCCGCCCCAGCTGGCGTCCCGTCCCCACCTGTCCTGGCTGCTGGACTCTCCTTGCCCCTCCTCGGCTCCTGCTCCTCCAGCTGCACTTCTGGGCACACTGAAAGACACCGCGGCGGCAGCGGCAGTGGTCACCTGGTCGGGACTACTATGCAGGGCTTTTGGGGGGTGGGTGGGTGCAGTTTGGCGCCCCTAAGGGCCAGCGTGCTCTAGGCGAGCGCCTAGTTCACCTACTGAGCGATCCGGCCCTGCATGCAAATGTTTTAAGTTAAATTAAACTTCCTGACAGGGCGTTTCCTCAGTGGAACAGGCTTCTTCAGGAGGTGGTGGGCTCTCCTACTTTGGAGGTTTTCAAACAGAGGCTAGATGGCCATCTGACAGCAATGCTGATTCTGTGAACTTAGGCAGATCATGAGAGGGAGGGCAGGAAGGGTTGCCTCAGTGCTTAGTTCTTGTGGCCCTTTCTTACACACTCAGGGAAATGCTGTTCACCATGTTGTGGTCAGGAAGCAGTTTTTCTCCAGGCCACTTTGGCTGAAGATCCTTTTTTTGGGGGGGGTCATCTTCTGGGTATGGAACAGCAGTCACTGAGGATGCGGGGGGGAGGTATTTGTGAATTTCCTGCATTGTGCCTGGGGCTGGACTAGATGACCCTGGAGGTCCCTTCCAATTCTATGATTCTAAATAGAACAAATAATTACGTTTGCCTTTCCCCACCTCCTGCATGCAACAGCTAATGAAATGGGGCAGGGAAATGCTAGCACAATATCATCTCATGCATGCATTCTTCATTTTTTTGGAGATGCAGGGTCAGGGAACATATGAGTCAGCAGTGGTCAGCTGATTTTCTGTATCACGTAGTTTGGGCCTGAGATAGTCACTGGCCCAGGCAAGGTCACCTAGTGGATCCGAGCCCAGACTCCCTTGACCAGCTTGAACATTCATTCAAAATGGCCCACTGTCTCTTTCTGCTCTGTCAAGCTCTTGCTTGGCACATTGGAAGATGTTTTTATGTTCCTTGGGCTCTTTGATGCTCTCCAGCTGCTATACGAACAGTCTTCTCCCCATCCCAGCTACAATATTATGGTGCTATAATGTGAACACTCCCTTATAATGTAATATTTTATAGAGCAATCAAACATTTTGTTGAGCAATAAAATATCATGCCATAAAATGCTCCCTTAATTAATGGATGTCAGACAGGTTATATCTGTCATATTTTACATATCCAGAGCCCTTCTTTTTTTGTGTGTTTAATTTCCTGTGTGTTAGCAATACTCAATAGATATAAATGTTCTGATTTTTTCCTCCTCAGATCTTCAACAGAATAAAAAGTCAGTGTGCTAAAAGTGGGCTGGAATGCACTTAATTCAACAGTGGAATAATATATCAAAGACAGTTCAGTATTAGGGATGTGCGCAGAAATGGTATTTGGGTCCCACTTGGTTTTGTTCATTAAAAATTATATTTGGCTTCTTTTAATGCCATGATAGCATGTGTAGGGGATTATTATTGCATTCAAATGTTTGTGTTCTTTTTAGCCAGCCTAATTCTGAAGAAATCTAAGTCCATAAAAATCAGGGTTATGCCACATTGCTACAGTGTATGGGTGGGGTGTTAGCCAAATTGTCTTGAATTATTAATTAGACTAGGGGAAGTTATGATTATTAATTGGCAATAGGCAAATTAGGGTTCACACCATTGTATACAGAAGTCCCACCTTTGCTGTAAGCACCAGAACAGACACAGAGACTGTATTCAATAAAATATATTGTCTTTTTACCGGGGAATATATATCATTCAAACAATACACAACCACACACACATTTATACATATGCTAAGAAATAAAGATAGATCCTTAACACACTTGCTTTAGCAGGACATTCGTTGGTTGGGCAATATTTACCTGTCTTCAATAGTTGAGCCATTCCAATGGAAGAATGGAGGGGTTTATAAATAGAAAATGGGGAACATGTGCTCTGAACCAGCAGAACCACGTGGACTCTAGCTGCAGATCTAGAGTTTAAAGATGGAGGTAGGGTATGTGGATAGCAAGCTGGAAATAAGAGGGTTAAAGCTTCGATAGGGGTCGTGGAGAGGGTAAGAGAGAGACCATGTGGTCGGTCAGCATCTTTTTTAACGTGGTGTGGGGGGGGGCTGGCTAGGCTGGCCACATCCCGCTGTGACACCTTCTGTTAGTCCGTCCCATAAAACATACTATTGGCTGGCTGGAAGAGGGGAGGGGGACTAAGGAGTGGTCAATATTGAGAGCTAGAAACTTAGACTGAGGACTGGCACCTGGATGAAGGATGATTGAATCATCAGGCTAGGGCTATTGTCTCTTGATGGCCCTAGCGGCTTGCTGATGGGTTAGCAATTAGTTGCTATTCAACCATGAATAGAGTCTTTTGGTAGGTAGCTGGGAGAGGGGGAAGAGAGGTTGCCTACATGTGTTGGAAGAAGCTCCTAATGGCATTTGGAGTTCTCTGTCCTCATGATTTTCCATGGCATGGTGTTTGAGGCTTTGTATAGGCTTATGGAACTGCTTCATCTCACAGCAGGTGAGATGTCTGGTGACTCTGGATTAACACCGTGGCGGCAACACTAAAGGAAGGCGTCCCTTTCTCAGGTGTGCAGTCTCGACAGGTATTCTCAGGTCTCCATGTTGTACAGTCCCTTTGCAAAGTTCATAATCCATAAAAACACATTGATAGGCTTGCATGGCAACAGGGGTGTGTTTTTTTTGTCTGAACGCCCCACTTTTGAAGAGTCTGATTTAAAAAACAAACAAACTGTCCAGCATTTTCTTTTTTAAAAGTAACTGTTGAGAAGAAGTAGATGTTGAGAACAGTTGCTCTTGGTTTAAAGGTTGGTTCTGTTTTTTTGCACTACCATTTCCGTAACACTCTAAGTACTTTAGCACTGATATGTGATATGTCATGTTGGCTTGTAAGACTGCTCTCCATTCTATTTAAAGATGTGCAACGATATTTTCTTTGTCTTCCTTTCATGCTGTGTACTATGAAGTGGAAGCTATAAACTTCCATGGTGTTGCAGACATTGTTACAACTTTGCAGTCAAATGTGAGTGTTAATTATTCACAGGATGTCCCCACAATGGCAGAAATGTTTTAGAATCTGCAACCTGGCTTTGCTTGTTCAGTTTTAGTTCAGAGCAAAGACAGCAGGTAGGAGGGATTGGTCTGCTGGCTCCTGATGTCATAATGGCAGGTTACATGGCAACAGTTATTGCCCTCTCAGTCATAGGAGTACCCCACTGAGTGCTGGTTGTGCTAGACTTCATTTCTGCATCTCATGAGGATACAGTCACTGCATTTTTTCCAGTTCGTGGTCATAAAATATTCATTATGCACAGAGCGAATTACAGTCACACTTAAGTATTCAGGGTAAAAATACACATCAGATCTGCTTGGCAGGACTTTAGCTAAGATGCTCGCCTCTCCATGTAGTCACAAAGAATCAAGGGCATCTCTAAATTGGTAATGAAAGTCATTATGTACCAGAAAAAGTCTGAAATGATTTAGGACACATTTCTTTCCCTGGTAATTTTGTTTTTGAGTCTGTGAAGTTCTGTGTTGCCTTTGTACTACTTTTACATCAACTCCCTGAGGGTGCTCAGTGTATTCGTGTCTCACTCCAATGGCTTGAGTTCTGGAAAAGGAAAAGAGACTTTCTTCTTTCTTTCTTTCTTTTTTAAACAGACTTTTTTTATTGAAAAGGGCTTTTTTGTGTGTACTTAGAAAAAGAAGACTACTGAACAAAAACACCCCCCTCCCATCTGATTGACAAGGCCCAGAAAATCATTAGATTATCCTGACTAAAAATCCAAAGTAGACAACATAAACATTATGAAAGCTACCAAACTAAAAGCAAAATACGTTCTCTGAGGGGAAACCAGAGGATTTTTAACCAGTAAATGCCCAAACTATAAAATGCAGTAATTAACTCTAAATGCAATTATCAAGAAGGATCTCATTAAACAGAAATATATTTGAACTTGTCAGGAGGGGCCATGGCTCAGTGGAAAAGCCTCTGCTTTGCATGCAGAAGGTCCCAGGTTCAACCTTTGGCACCCAGAGTCAATGCTCCCTCTAAGCTGTGGAGTCTTGTGAGCAAAAATTCTACTTTGTGAGCTACTGGCATGAAAGTTGTGAGCAAGCGATTTGGCTACTGCATAAATTAGTTTGCTCTGGAGACATCCTTCCTGAGCTAAGACAAAAATGTGTGAGCTGGAGGCTAAAAAACTGTAAGCTAGCTCACACTAACTCAGCTTAGAGGGAACACTGCAGTTAAAAGGACCAGGCAGTACGTGATGTGAAAGACCTCAGCCTGAGGCCCCGGAGAGCTGCTGCTAGTTTGAATAGACATGTCCTTGATGGATCAGTGGTCTGATTCAGTATAAGTCAGTTTCATGTGTGCATGTGCATTGCTTTCTTGAACTTCCAGGTAAATAAGAAGTGGGATCTGTACTACAGGGAAAAAGGTTTAGGTTTTCCTGTCACTTGTGAACTCCAACCCAGCAAAGGAAACATCTGCCTGAGCCAGAAAATGAGCTTTCTATTGCTTTTAACTGCCTCTAAAGGGAAAACTGGAAACGTAGTACAGATGGCTCCCCGGCTCCCCCCCAATACCATTCTCGCCTGTCAAAAATAATGTTCTCCAATTGCAATTACAACAGAATGAAGAATAATTTTTCAGTTGGGCATGAGTACACCAATCCTGATTGAAGCTTCAGTGCTTCAGCAATGGAGCTATCCAGTTTCAAGAGCAGCCCGTCACTCTGATCTGAGAAAACTTTTACTTAAAGAAGGTGCATTGGATCCAGTTGGACTAGCATTTAAGAAAATGTGTTTAAGGACTGGGCTATAATGGCCATTTAAGATGTTTATATATCTTGCATTCTCAGTTTTAAAAAACTGATAAAAACATACAACAATAAAAAGGAAAGCCACAGAATTAAGATGTGTTTCTATAAATGCACACACACACAAACTTTGATGATAATGATGATGATAATTTGATTTATATCCCGCCCTCCCCACTGAGGCAGGCTCACACTCTCCTGGATTTCCATATCAAGGGATCATTTGTCTATGCTTGAAATGAGCGCAAACTTGGACAGTATCTTAGGGAAGGACTTGGAATGACAGACAATGAGGGAAACAATACTTAAGCTTTAATGTTTATTGAACATACAAAATTAACAAAAGGAAAAGCAGGAAAATGCAGAATGATTGAAAGAGCAATATAAAATATTAAATTTGGGGAATTACTGAACTATAAATTATTTGGTGGCATTTAAGTGTAGATTTTTTAACTCGACCCTACCCTCCCCTTTTCCAACATACCCAGGACATTAAACTTGGGTTTACTGTTCGCAATGCACCTAGCACCAGAATATAAGAAACTGGCAACAAGAAGCCGATCAGAAGTTCCTTGTTGGAAGTCATCCCAGTTCTGCTAGATATTCCTCCCTCAGGTTGGTCCGGAAAGTCAGAACCCACCTAAGTTTGTTATGA
Organism: Gekko japonicus; assembly: GCF_001447785.1. Lineage (NCBI taxonomy): Eukaryota > Metazoa > Chordata > Lepidosauria > Squamata > Gekkonidae > Gekko > Gekko japonicus. The sequence continues at coordinate 1,398,475 of NW_015169781.1, read as the reverse complement.
GCGTACAGAGAGGGGGTGGGGTAGAACAGCAGAAAGTGCATGTTATCTCTGACTTGAGAAGAAAGAAGAGCAAGATGCTTAAAGAAGCAAAGTAGAAATTTTCATATGCAGTGAAATGCAATTGGAGAAGTTCTGAAGTAGCAAGGCCCAGAGTCCAAGTGACAAGAAGGGGTCTCAGTCCAGTGATTTCAGTGGTGGAAGAGCAATCCTTGGCAGTCAGATTGAACCTAATTTCTCCTTTGTTAGGATTCTATTTTATCCTGTTTTTCCTTGGCCATGTGCTATTGGGGCCAGATCCAACTGGTGGTATGATGAGGCCCTTTATAAAGGTAACAAATGAAGGGTGAACAATGCCCAAACTGATCATAGGAAGGAAGTGTTACCCAGAATAGTCTAAAATTTAATTAGATCATTCTGGTAACAGAAGAGACAGAGGAAGATCTGTATCACAGGGCAGAGGGGTGATGGGATGATTTAGGTGGCATAATTGAATTAACTGAGTGGCAGACCTGATGAACAAAGGCTAAGAGATAATTGATGACATGGACATCATTCATGATTCATTTTCCAGTGAAGTTTACATTGTAAATCAAGATTCCTGGATAGTCCTAGAAGATCATTTATTGTCCTCCAGACCTTGATAGTTAATCACAGTCTGAACTTTGATAAATCCACAGGAAGCCAAATAATAGAGCCATTGTTTAGGGAGTGCCCTGGCTCCCAGGGAAACCTGGCTACTTCCTTGTGCCTCAGTCAGTGTCTCGATTGCCTGTAGCCTTATCTTAATTTCTCAGATTCAATTGCAAACACAATTTCCCTCCTGCAGTCTTAGGGTATACACTCTGAGAAGTAATGGAGGTGGCTCAAAAAGGCTGGGGCTGGTTTTGGGCTACAGTTCGGAGATGTTAAGAGCTGCAATGGATAACCTTCATTTCTAGGCATATCAATGAAAGGAGCCTTGTTCTCACTCACTCCCCTTCTACAGGATAATGGGCTTTTAATATAGTCTTATAGGGGAAGGAGCAGGTGGCAGTTGGCCAGGCAAGCTGATAGAACGGGTCTTGTTCTCTCTCCTTCTGCAGACAGCCACTGATGGACTCTAAGAGGGAACGGATGGGTAGGATGATGGAAGGATACTTGTTATGTCTCCCTCTCAACATAAGAAAAGACTTTTGGCCCTTCTAGCACTAGCATTCAGAACTTTATTGCCTATGTAATATGGAAGTTCCCTTGACTCACCATGGCTAGTAGCCATTGATGGACCTCTCTTCCATGAATCTGTCTTACCTCCCTTTTAAAGCTATCTGTGCTCAAAGCATTCATTACATCCACCGGTAATAAATCCCACAATTTAATTACTTATTGAGTAAAGTATTTCCTTTTGTGTGTCTTGTTTTTCTGGACCTTTTGCCTATTAATTGTATTGGATGCTCCTTTGTTGGAGAGGGACAAAAAACTCCAATCAGCTCTCTGCTCTCCATGCATAATTTTATACATTTCTTTTTTCTAAACTGAAAAGTCCCAGACTCTTAAGGCTTTCCTTATGGGAAATGCACTGCAACCTGTTGATCATCATAGGTCCCTGCCACATGGCAGGAAAAAAACTGGGCAAAGTGCGGCTTTTAAAAGCCGGACCAAAATAGAGACGCCGTGGCGGGATCCCATGGATCCCCTGAGCCGCGGCGCCGTTGCTCCCCGGCACAATCAGATGCCGGGGAGGAAGCGACAGTCAGGAGGGGGAGGCTGCTGAACTGCGCATATCTGAGCATGCACAGTTCGGCCAGGAACCGGGGATGAGCCAGCGGAAGGACGCGCCGGCGATCCCACGGCCGGCCTTGATGCGCTCTTTCCCGAAGAACCACCTAGGTAGGTGGTTTATTTTTGATGCGGGATTTTGGGTGGAAAGGCCGGATTGGGAACGGGGACGCCACGCTTCCCAGATGTTGCTGTGGGATCGCGCCCGTTTTCTGCGCCCCCGATCCGTCCCTCTCCCGGCCCAAAACCTCTCGTGTGACCGGGGCCTTTGTTGCCCTCTTCTGTACTTTTTTCAGTTCTGCAGAATCTTTTTTTGAGATATGCTAACCAGTACTGTACACAGTAATCCAAATGAGATTGCACAGTAGCTCTATAAAAGGCCATTACAATATTGGCCATTTTGTTTTCACTCCTTTTCCTAATAATCCCCAGAGTAGAGTTTGCTTTTTTGACTGCTACTGCACACTGAGTTGGCATTTATATTGAGCCATCTACTGCAGTTCCAAGGTCTCTTTCCCTCTCAGTCTCAGCAAATTCAAACTCCATTAGTGTTTTTGTTCTTGTGTGCCTCACTTTACACCCACCAACACTGTACTTCATTTACCACATTATTGCCCACCCAGTTCTTTCATCTAATACCTTCCAGCTGAAGACTGAGAAGTCCCAGTTATTTCTTCTCAAAATTACTTTAAATGAGATAATTATTAATACAAATAAATCCAGTCATTCCTGTAACCCAGAGAAAGCCAGTTTTTCCTAACATTCAATTAAATTCTGAATACTATCAGACTTGATATCTCTCACTATTTGGGGGGGGGGGCGTAGGGGATTTTTTAATTGCATTTTCTATAAGCTACAATGAAATTAGGGGAGGGATCTACAAATTACGTGCGAAAGTAAAGAAAACCCACTAAAAACCCAAGAGATGGTGATCATACATATTGCTTATCAAGTTAGCTTCTGGCTCAAAGTTTGATTAAAGTTAATTGGATGTGGTCAAACTTGATCTTCATACTGAAAACTAAAACAAGAAATAACACCTGCACATCTGACTTAATAAAAAACAATACAAGAAACAATTATTATTTGCTATTAAGAATTCTAGAAACAATAACAACTCAATCCCTCTTCATCACTCTCCTTGGTGCTGTCGTCTTTCTCTTTCTCTTCTTCGCCTGCTGGACGGTTGTGTTGCTGCAAAAACTCCAGTGCCTTCTCAACAGAGTCAATTTTTTCTTTCTTGTCCTTGAATTTGAAGATTATGTCTTCAGTTACATTCCATCTGTAGGGAATGCTATTTTTCTGAAGAAATAGTACAAGTCTCTGAATTTCTTTCTTTTCTTTCTTATTTCAAATGGAATATCTTTTAAGATTTTAATTTTGTGGTCCTTAATCTTCAGGGTAGTTCCACTTGTGGCTTTGAGAATTTGGTCTCTCACTTGTCTTCTGGAGAATCTCACCATCACTTCCCCGGGCAGATTATTCTTTCTTGTAAATTCAGAATATGACTTATAGATCATATCTATTTCGCTTTGTAATATATCCACTTTGATATCTGTTACCGAGGCAATAGCATCACACATCATCTGGTTTAAGTCCTCTCCTTTCTCTTGAGGAACTCCTTGAAATCTTAGAACATAGCTTGCTCTTTCTATTTGCAGTTGTAACACCTGAGACTCATCTCTTTTTCTCCATCAACTGCAGTTGTTTTTAAGCTTCTTAGTGCTTACATCCACTTCTTTGAGCTCTTGCTCCATTTTCTCCATTTTTTCACAGTCTCAGTAAGTTGGTTGTGTTGTGCATCCAGCTTTTGATGCAATGCCATGACTTGTTCCAGCAGACGGCGCAACGCCTCTTTCAGCATCCTTTGGAGAACTGCAGTTGTCTAGGGACAGAACTTGCTGGGCTGGCACTTCTGGTGAGAGGCTTCAGTTTCGTTTGCTTGTCCTTCTCCTCCTTCTTTGTGCCATGTTTGAGATTGTTTACTTTTCATTAAAGTTATCAAAGTCTCTAGAATCCCTCAAAGAGTCTGGTAAGTTCTTATATGTATTTTATTTCAGTCCGTCTTGTTTCGATAGCCCACCCCCCCTTTCGTCTGCTATACAAAATTTGTTTGTTTTCTTATTGGGGGAGGGTTCCCTTTCCCCCTCCGCTTCCAAAGGGGAAGTTTTCGGCTACTTTTTTTAAAATTGACTCTTCTAAAAAGAAGAGAGTTTATTCTTTTTTCGTATAAGAAAAAGGGAGGTATATAGTGGGATAAAGAAAAGATTGGGTGATATTATTATTAGTATGTTAGTCTTTTACTAGTAGTCTTTTACTACACAAATCTTCTTTTGGCTTCTTCTGCAAGTTGTCAGTCGTCTTTCATCTTTACCTGTAAAGAAAATAAAAATTATTAATGGATTAGTAGTGTCCCCTTGGTTTTTGTTAGTAAAGTCTTTTCATGCGTTCTCCGAACTCGTCTTCATGGTTTGGGCAGCCTCCCTTTCACGTCTCTCAGGTTGTATGATGGACCCTTTCCTGCTCCTTTATCTTCCGGGGTTTTGACTTCTCCCTCCGAGCCGCTGTCTCTGTCACTGTCCAATTCCTTGGCGAGTGCTGCTTCCTCCGAGCTGGCGTGCCTCTTCAAAAAGTCTTGAGCTTTGAAGATGGAGTCAATCTTCTCTCTTTTATCCTTGAACTTGAAAGTGAGCCCTTCTGGAATCAACCAGCGATAGTTTGATGGTTCTGCAAGAATAAGGTCAGTCCTTTGTATGCTTTCCTTTTCATTCGAATTTCAAACGGAACATCCTTCAAAATCCTGATTGTTTGCTCTCCAATCTTCATGGGCATTGATGAAGATGCTTTTAGTATTTGATCCCAAACTTTCTGCTTTGTAAACTTGACCACCACTTCTGCCGGCAGGTTATTTAACCTTGTAAAATTGGAATAGGCTCTGTAAACCAGATCCATTTCCTCGCTTATTTTTTCCGCTTCCCAGCCGGTGAGTGTTGCCAAGGCTTCCGCTAAAATACTTTGGAGATCCTCTTTTTCCAGTTCTTTTATGCCCTGAAATCGGAGAGTCAAATTTGATTTTTCCATTTGAAGCATCATTAACTTTTTATCTTACATCTCTTGATGTTTTTCTATTTTTTCCACCTTTTTCTTGACCTTTTGAGTATCTTCTGTTGAGACCAGGCACTTTTGCGCGATTTCCTCCATTTTCTTAGCTGTGTCATTTGAGTCTGTTGAGTATTGAGGACACCTTCCATATTTGTCAAAGTTTGGTTGATCTTTTGCATTTGCTCCAGCAGAGGGCGCAGAAGTTCGCTCTCCTGTTGATTGACAGCTGGCTCCAGGAGGCGGGAGCCAGCACCGGAAGTTCCTCCCAGCTTCTTTGGGGGCTTGTCCTGAAACTTTTTCTGGCTCGACATCTTGTTTTTTTGTTTACTTTTTAAAAGTTCGTGCCGCGCAACTACAAGATGAAATTTCCTGTATATCTTCTAACAATTCACCATAAGGTAACACTGCTCTTTTCAATTTTCACTCCCCGCCTCTCTTCCTGTTCAGTCAATCTTTGTTACGTAGGGTGGGGGGGGGAAATCTCCTCCCTCCTCCCTTGCGGTTTTTCGAAAAAGGGGGGAGCGCGCTCAATTCTTTTTCTCCCGTTTCGACTGGCAACTCACAGTTTTAGCCAAAAATCTTCTTTTAAACGCTTGTCCACTTGATCACCCGGTGATGACCGGTGGCTCCGCTAGTCCCCGTATGGGGCACTGCCGTGGATAGGGCCATTGGGGCATGGGGCGAGCCTCAATTTCCGACCATCCGATCGGGAAAGAGGCACATCCCCTGCACGCCCCGGATCGGAGCACCCTGCCTGGGGCTCCTTAGGGTCTCCGCTTGTGTGGATTCCCCCCCCCTTTGCCGCGCGTGGGTGAAATGACTCCGGGAGCGTCCCGGAGATGCGTCCGCCATTCACGAAGTCCAAATCAGAAGCCCCATTTTTGGCTAGTTTTGAGCTGTTTTCACATTAACTTAGACTCACATTTCAATGATAGAATCGCTTTAGCTCAGAATTCGTTTGATCACCAAACGCTTGTCCCGATGTGCGTTCCTAGTTCCATTCATGGACACTCTGTGGTGGGACCTTTGGGGCACGGAGAAGCCCCCCTTCGCTGGCAAGTCACTGAAGGAAGAGCTTTCCTAGCACCCCATGGCTGGGAGCCCAACACGAGGGCTTCGGGGGTGGTGCGGACAATCGCACCCCCTCCGAGCTGAAGGCTCTGGCCCATGCCTCCCTGAGCTTCGGGAGAACGTTGCTGCCATGATGGACACCAAATCCGGAAGTCAATATCTCTCACTATTGATAGAGGAAAGTATATGGCTCAAAACAAAAAAATTTAAAAGGAATGAGGTTTGAAAGTATCTGTAATGGTTGCCATCTTGCTGATTTTGTACCACCTTAAGTCTCTGCCCACTCACCCAGTTTACAGAGATCTTCTATTAGCTCTTCACAATCCACCTTGGGTTTTACTATCCCAGATAATTTGGTACTGTCTGCAAACCTGGCCACTATACTGGTCAACTCCAATTCCAAATAATTTATGAATAACATTGGTCATAGTACCAATCCTTGTGAGACCTAGCTGCTCACTTCCCTTCCTTGTGAAGCTCTCTGCTCCCTGACAAACCAATTTTAATTCATAGTAGGATATAACAACAACAACAACAACAGATTTATCCCTTGACTGCTTAGTTATTCAGGAGTCTTTGGTGAGGTATCTTGTCAAAAGCCTTTTGGAAGTTTAATTATGTAATGTCTATGAGATTGCCCTTATCAACATGTTTGTAAACCTGCTTAAAGGACTCAAAAAAATTGGTACGGCAAGACTTCCCTTCACAGAAGCCGTGCTGATTTTCCCTTAGTAGGCTTTACTGCTTGATGTGCTTAATAATTCTGTCTTTAATAACAGTTTCTACTGATTTACCTGAAGCAGATGATGTACTAACTGCCTGTAATTCCTTGGATCCCCTCTTCTTAAAAGTTGGTGTGACATTTCCCACTTTCCAGTTCTCTGGAATAGAGGCCAAGTTTAGTGACAAGTTACATACACTGGATAGTAAAGCAAAAGTTTCACATTTGAGTTCCTTAAAAAACCTCAGGTGTATGCCATCTGGACCTGGAGACTTATTTGCCTAGTAATCCTAGAATTTCCTTTCTCAACACCTCAATTTGACTCAATTCTTCAGGCAGCCTTCCCCAAACAGCAGCTTTTTTTTTTTAAGTACCCGTTAGGTACACTTTTATTACTTTTCATATTATACACAAACCAACATACATACAACATATAACAAACATCCACTTACATACATAACACATACAAAGAGATCAGTTAAATCACTTTCTATGGGTTTGCTTAAGTTTCTGTACACTCTTATCTTTTTACCATAGTTTCTAATTAACTAAACGAGATTAATAATACCAAAATTTCCATTACTTTAAACTATGCATTTATGTTATACCAGTCATACAGTTTTTTCCACATCTTTTGAAATGTTGGGTCTGTTGTCCCTCTCATCAACGATGACAATTTGTCATTTTCAGCCGTCTCCAACAGTTTATTCACATATTCTTGCTTCTTTGGTGCTTCCATTTGTTTCCAATATTTTGCATATAATATTCTTGCTGTCATAGATAGGTGTACTATCAAATATCTATCACCTTTATCATAATCCTTTGGAATATGTTTAGTAGTAATATTTCCGGCAAAAATGGTATTTTAGTTCTCAATATCTCTTGCATCATCTCATGGATCCATCTCCAGTATCTCTTTGTTACATCGCAAAGCCACCACATATGATAAAATGTACCTATCTTATTTTTACATTTCCAACATTTATCTGAACAATTTTCATTCTGCTTAGCAAGCTTATCTGGTGCAATATACCATCTATAAAACATCTTATACGAATTTTCTTTATATGATACTGGCTTAGGCATTTTAATATTTTTAGACCATATCTGGTCCCACTCTCTCCAAGTAATATTATGACCTACATTTTGAGCCCACAGAATCATATTTTGCTTAACTGTTTCATCTAACAGCAAATCCCAAACAGCAGCTTTGGCGTAAGTATGTGCTCCATATTTTCCACAGTGAAAACAAGTGCAAATAACTCTTTCAGTTTCTTTGCCCTTTCCCATCTTCTTCAAGTAGTCCTTTCATTCCAAACCATCTCCCCAGCCCCTTTCCTTCTCCTATTTAAAGGAATGCTTACAGTTTCTATTAATGTTTTAGCAATCCACTCCTCAAATGTACTTTTTGCTTTCCTGTCAGCTTACTTTTTTATTTTTGCCAGAACTTGTGCCCCTTTCTGTTCACCTCATTCAGGAAAGCCTTTTACTTATTGAAGGAAGCCCTTTTTTAGCTTTTATGGCTTCCTTGACTTGGGTTGGTAACCATGCTGCCATCCTTGTAGACTTGGTAGTACCGTTCCATACTTGAGGTATACATTCCACCAGAGCCTCAATTAGTGTAATTTTAAATAGTTTTCAGGCATAGTGGAGGTTTTTGATTCTCTTAATTCTCTCTTTTAATGTCTTTCTAACTAGTCCCCTCATTTTTGCAAAATCCCCTTTTCTTAAATAAAAGAATGATTGTTTTGGACTCATACGGGAGCTCCTGATGTGTGTCTGTTTAAAGAGGCTTTGTCTCTGTGTTTGCCTCTTGCTCCCCTTCAGCATCTCTTGCTAAACTTCCACATTTAACTTGCTCTGTTAGCACTTCCTTTTAGCTGCTCGGATCACTTGCTCCACAAGCTGCTGTCCGATATCTTAGAGCTCCTCCTTCTGTATATGGCTGCTGAGGGACATCGGACGGCTGGAAAGGTAGACTGATGAAAGAAGCCTCTCTCTCTCTCTCTCTCGCCATCTTTGCAGAATGGTTCCCTATGTGAAAGCCGCTTTACGCTGGTCCTCTTGGCAGTGGCCACCACTTAAAAGAGCCATTTGTTTGCAGCAGCCAAACCAGCATAGCTCCATATCATTTGCAAGGAAATGGTCTACGTGGATATGTATAAAATCATCCAACCTGCACAGTGAGCTATTGCGCACAATTTTACCATATGATAGCCACCACATAAATGATTTAAAACAGCCTGTGGTGGCAATGACACGTGCGCTAGTTATGAGATGACACTTTGTTCATATTGAGGCTACAGTCTAATGACTGTGGAGAGTAGCCTGGCTCCAGTGGCTTTTTTCCCTATACAAAGAGAATCATCTGCATGCACTATGGATATCCTTGCAGAATTTTCTCTTCATCTCAAAAGACGGAAGGGCACTGCGTAGACTACCTAAAATACCAACAGAGGTGTACATTTGTTTATAATTGAATTAAAAAGAAAAGAAAGGTCCGTTTAATTGGTGACAGTTAAATGTAGAAAGTGAATGAATGAATGCATTAATTTCTCTGAAGCCTGGCAGGTGCAGACGGTTCCAAGAGAGTTCAGATTCAAAGGAAGGGTGATAGCTGGAGCCATGAAACTTAAATGGGAAATTTCCAATCATCAGAAATAAATAGTTCTTGCAACAAAAGAGAATTGTCAGTGCTAGAGTTTGGGGTTCATGGGGGGGCATCTTGATTATATACCAGCAGAACATGCTTCAGGTCCCTATTCCTTCAGCTAATCCAGTTCTTTCTGACAACTGAACATTTAGGGAGGGGCTGTAGCTCGGTGGCAGAGCACCTGCTTGACATGTCAAATTTTCGAGGTTCAATCCCCAGCATCTCCAGTTGAACAGATCAGGTAGGGGTGATGTGAAAGACCTCAGCCTGAGACCCTGGAGAGCTGCTGCCAGTCTCAGTAGACAATACTGATTTTGATGGACCATGGGTCTGTTTCAGTATATGGCCACTTCATGTGTTCACAATCTTTCTGAGACTTTGCTTTAGCTTATGCATGAGTTTTCCAGCATTCTCTTTCCCTTAGTGTTAGTGCTTACTTAATTAATCTCTCTCTCTCTGTGTTGCAGAATATGGTGAATCAATTTGTACTATTTGTGATTGCAATGCATGCAATTTGTACATTTGTCTTTGTGTGTTACTAGTTGTCTCTGTGTTTGTATTTTTTCAGATATGTTTTTGGATTTTCCTGCAGCTACCTACAACCTTTGCCTGTCTGTCCTACTTGTGTGTTGCACATTTCTTGAAGTTATATTTCTGCCAAGTACTCACAAGTGATTTTCCCCAAACTCTGGGGTTTAGTGTATCTTGAATGCACCATGAGCTACGGACGGTGGATTGTGTTTGCCTGTGTTGCAGGAGCCAGGCCTTAACATGGCAGAGGTTGTGGTCCCCTCAGCTCAGGGGAGAATCAGTGAATGAGGAGGCAGTCTTGCTGGCATCATAAAAACATAAGAAGAGCCTTGCTGGATCAGATCAGTGGTCCATCTAGTCTGGCATCTTGTCTCACACAGTGACCAACCAGTTTTTCTGGAAGGCCAACAACAGGGCATAGAGGCTGAGGCCTTCCCCTGATGTTGTCCCCAGGCACTGGGATTTAGAGGTTGACTGCCTCTGACTGTGGAGGTTCCCTTTAGCTACCATGGCTCTCCATGAATATAATCTAAACAGAGAGCTGCGTATGGAACGCAGCATGGCAGATTCATGATTTTCCTTGCAAATTTGAATTGCACTCTTTCAGTTCCGGTCTCGAAGGCACTTATCCATGTTGGAATACCGTACAATAACTGTAGAATCACTTTGGCCTTAAAAACGTTTAAGGCAGTTGGAACAAACTGGTTGCCTCTATTAAAGAAGAAATGTGAGATGGTGGATGCATTGATAGTAGTTAAATTAGTCATAGATTTGTGATGGCATGACCAGGACATGTTATAGCTGAAATAGAGACCTAAATATTTAAAGTGCTTTACCTGCTCTATTTCTTTCCCATCAAATGTCCACTTTTGGATTTTGCAGGACTTAGCAAAAACTAATATCTTGGATTTCTCGCAATTGAGGAGTAACTTAATCTCAAGAAAATATCTAAAACATCTGTTCAGCAGACATCTGAGCCCCACCCTTGTGCAAGAGAGTAGTACTATATCGTCTGCATATAGCAGGATGGGTACTTGAAGGGTGCCCAATTTGGGAGAATGGTAGTCTTCTTCTGCTAAGACGGGGGTCAAATCATTGAGATATAAGTTAAATGGGAAAGGAGCAAGTATACATCCCTGTTTAACTCCTTTGTTAAAAGGGAAGTTTTGGTGTTGAACATTTGATTTGGCAGGTGGTGGAAGTGTGTAACGTTATAATTAATTTGAGGAGTCTCTTATCAATGTCTGATTGGTACAGTTTAGTCCATAGTAACTCTCTGTCAATTGAGTCAAATGCTCCTTTAAGATCTAGAAAAGCTGTGTAGAGTTTGGAATTTCTAGATGTGGTGTACTTATCAGCTAGGAGTGCTAAGGTAATGCAATGATCTATTGTAGACTTACCCTTGCAGAACCCAAGTTATTCGGGGCCTAAGACACTTTGCTGAGACATCCGGAAGGATAGTTTGGTTAATAGATGCTTGGCGTACAGTTTGTCTATGATGGAAAGAAGGCTAATTGTCCTATAATTAGAAGGGTTTGTGTTGTCACCTTTCTTGTAGATTGGGACTACGATTGCATTCTGCCAGGCATCAGGGATAAGTCCTGTTCGATTAATCATAGTAAAGAGGGAAGCAAGAGGGACAGCCCACCATTCTGGGTCCATCTTTAGAAGCTCTGGGGGAATCAAATCAAGGCTGAATATATCTAATCCCCTTTTAAAGCTGTCTATGCCTGTTGTCAGGTTCCACAGCAAGTAACTCTTCACACACGTTTCCTGAGAAGTGTTATGCTTTATTAGAGTACAAAACCGGTACCATATCCACAGGATTATTGTTAGGAATAACTATAGGGCGGGAACATCCATACATATAGCCAGACGAGGCGAATAGCTAAGCAAATGAATTTCGAGCACTCGTGCGGGAATTCTCCCGGCGGGAAGTTACATAATGAGTGGGTGACTCGCAGGGCCCCTGAGAGCAGAAGGATTCACACCAGTGGTGGACCGCAAGCCCTCCCATCCTTACAAGGCCAGACTGATAATGCTGTCTAGCCGAGCCAGCTCCCACGGTCTCCGAGGCAATGTTTACGCAAAGCTGCTGAGCTGCAAGCAAGCGGGAACGGAAGGACAGAAGCAACATAAAATGGCAGCTAGCTGACACCTGTGGTCATCTCTACATCCTCTGGCAGTGAATTCCACATTTTAATCACTCACATTAGCCACCCCCCTCCAGTTAAGTGCATATCTTTTTTAGCAGGACAGAGAAAATAAACAGATCAGCCCTGCAGTAGCTGCAGAAGCCCCAGTCAGAGCCTTTGCACATATGCCCACACCATATGACTTCTTGGGATTCCAGATACCTTCCTCTGCCCGCTTTGGAACCCTGCCTGTTTTACTTGGGGGTGCCAAATGCCTCCTCCCACTCACTGTGTAGCTATGGCTGCCTTCTTGATGTTGCCAGACACCATTCTGTGCCCGTTCTGTAATTTATGCTTTGTGAATGTTTTGGATTCTATTTCTGCTTCCTCTGGCATAGGAGAGTTTTAGTTTTAACTGCCCGTTAAACTGGAACCTTTTCTTTTGTCACTCTTTACTGGGAATGATTTATTGAGCGAGGAGCACAGTTCCTGAGCACTTCGTTCTAGCTAGATATAAAGGAAGTCTCAGCCTAGTTGTATGTGTTTCCCATTTACCTGTATTTCCCACTGTAGTCAATGGAATGAAATCAATAAAATATTAATGTAATAAAATGAATTAATGTAAAACATAAAATGAAAATTTTGAAATGAAGAAAGTCCACATCCCTATTGTTATGTTTTTCTGTTAATTTGTTTGATCATTCAATTAGCATTTACAAACAACAACAAATATGGTTTAAAATGGTGCCATAGTCAATGAAAAATCTGAGTTGCTTTGCTTGAAGTAGAATAGTTCCTATTGAGAAATACCTAATTAATATGTTGAATTATCTCATGTAGTGATCTAATTATACATTCTTTTCAACATTTTCTGGGAATGACTAATAAATCTCATGTAACAGAATGGCCCAAAATGTAGATTAGCCATCACTGAGTAGATCTTTAATAAAATGTTGATAAGTAATTAATTTATTTGGCAAGTTCTGATCCTGTTGTGGGAGAAACATAAAACATTTAATATTGCTAATTAGCGCTGAGCTGAATGTTTTGAAACTGCCATTTTCTGCTGTAATGGGTACTTGTGATGGGACTATTCACCAAAGATGCCCCTTGGTCCCCTTGTTTATCCTGAGTACACCAGCTTCTTGCAGTCCTGGCAGTGATGGTGACCGGGCTATCAATTGCAGCTCTGCCCCAGATGCATGACCCAACACCACTGGGAGGGCAGAAAGCATTGCCCTTATGATTCCATCTCATGGCCAAATCCAATTGGCTATGGATAGGCTAAATCAGAGTGAGGGCAATGCTTCTTGCTTTCGCTCTGGTGTTGTGTTGTCCAGCCAAAGTGAAAAACAGCACTGAACCAGAGCACCCTCCCCAACAGGGATGATTGAGTATACTCAAAACAGGTGTTCATAAACTGAATATACCTTGTTTGCAATGCCTGTTAGCTGTTGAACTGAGCACTTCCATCCAGGTTGTCATCCCTGGCCGCTTACAGCTGCATCATTTTATTCTCTTCTCCCACCTTCCCGTGTTCCCCTAGCTCTCCCTGCCCCGCCCCCTCCCTCTTCCAGCCCCGGCCCTCTACATAATTGAGGACGCTGGCTCCTGGGAGGGGCCGTGTTCTCTCTCACTCCTTCCTGCCTCGGGTGGCTCCGGATGGGGCGTGGTACCCAGATGCGCTGGTGTGCTCTCATGCCTCTGGCCTGGTGCAGCCATCTGGCCATGTTTGGGCAAACTCCCAGCATCTCTGCTGCTGGTGCCGACCAGGGTCGATGACGGGAGGGCTGTTGACGTGCCCACCCCGGTGGCCTTCCTCTGACATCTTCCGGGATCCTAGGTGAGTAGAGGTGGGCCCAGGGGCCATTCTCATGGCATCGGTGGCAGTCTCATTGGGACCGCGGGGTGGTGGTGGTGGTGGTCCTGTCATTGGGACACAGCTAGACACACACCCAGAAGCAGAAAGCTTTCCTGTATGTTGTACCAATGGTTTCTGGAAGTTACCTTCCCTCTTGCCTGCTGTAAGATGGACCAGCTCCCTAGCCATGTGACGCACTGTAAACCCAGAGAGAAGACCAGAAACAAAGAGCTCCAAATGCCATAAGGAGCTCCCTCTGACACACGCAGGCGACCCCCCCCTCCAACACCCATACATCTACCTGCAAGACTGCACGTAACCAAGAGGTTCTACACATTGTTGCTTGGAAACTAATCTCTTGCCCATCAACAGGTTGGCTAAACCCATCAAGAAACAATAGCCCTAGTTTGGTGACTCATACCCTCTTCATCCAGGTGCCACTCTCCAGTCCAAGTTACTAGCTCTCAATATTGACTACTCCTTAGTTCCCCTCCCCTCTTCCTGCCAGCCAATAGCATGTTTTTGGGACGGACTAGTAGGAGGTGGGCCAAGACATGTGACCAGCCTGGCATGACCCCCCAAGCCCCCCCTTAAAAGGGTCACCCAACCATGTGCTCACTCTCTTGCTCTCTCTCTCTTCCCCCTCAATGACCTCTATATTCTCTACCTTTTGATCTTGTGACCACCTGGTCACACCACCTTGCCTCAAGTCTCTGTGCTGCAGCCAGAGTCTCCACATGCTTTCTGCTGGTTCAGTCTGCACGCTCCCTTTTCCTAGCATAATCCCCATTTTTCCAGTATTCCCTTCCATTTGGAAGACTTCGTCTCTTCAGATCAGGTATCGTATAGCCAAACCAACGAATCTCCTGCTAATGCAAAAGTGCTATCCCAATCTCTCTAAGTTTCTTAGCCCTGTATAATTGTGTGTTTGTTTGTAGATTGTTTGAATGTGTATAAAATACAGTAAAATACATTGATTTAAACTAACATCAGCCTGCTGTCAGCAAGCTGCCATTCTGTTTTCTGTGACCTCTGTGTACATATCCTTTCCCTGTTGCACCCGGCTTGTTTTATCATCCTGCTCCTGCGTTGGAATGCACAAGATAACTGCTGGAGGTTGTGTGGGGGAGAAGATGCTGTAATGCTTGCCTTTTGCTTTTCTCATGAGTATTGCACCTGTGTTTTGTCTGATGTTTTGCCTGGTTCCCACGGACTGGGCGCGCAACCGTTTCATTAGCCCGCCAGCGGGAATGCTGTTCATTGGATCTGTATCTGTTTGAACTTCCTTTATTATGCTTGACCTAACTGTGTATCCCCAGTTCTAACAAAGAACGTGTTTGAGTATGTCTTCAACGCTTTGAAATAAATTTTGCTTTTCTTGAAAACGTGGATTTATTCTCGATGCTTGAGGATCCAACATATTGTTAGAACTCTCTTTCTCCCATCGTTCCGAATCTGGCATGATCATGAGCGGAACTGAGGGAAACCTACTTAACACGGAGGGGGACTCAGGATCGGTCCCACATACCTCCGCTTCTTTGGTGTTCACGACTGCAGCCTCGGTGGAGGGTGCCGTGGGGGGAACGATTCCCCGCCTGCCTGCACATCTGTCTTGGCCGCCTCCGACCCCTTCGCACTGGGGTCCGCGGAAGACTCAACAGCAGGATGACTGGACTATGTACAACACTCAGGGCACCCGAGAGGTGTACTCCCGTCGGGGGAGCGGATTACGTGAGAGTCTGTTTGACAAGGGATTGTTCCCGGAGCCGGGGACTACCTCGGAGAAGGGGAGTTCCAAGCAAGACCTCGAGGAGTGGATGTTCGAGCCATCGGGGCCGCGAGGCCACGCAGAGGATGAGGAGGGCACCGGAGCCTTCCAAACGGAAGAGGACTATGACCCACCCCCGGACTATCGACCTCGGGACCCCATCCCGGAGGAAACCACCGGGGAACGACTGGCAGAACTGGAATACTCGGTGAGGGACTTGTTGAGGACATTCCAGGATGTAATGGAAGCTCTGCCGGGAATGATGGACGTTAGAATGGCTAATTTCCTTGACGCACACGCCGCGCAGCAACAAGTTGTCCCTGCACCGGGAGTTCCCGCACCGCAGGTGCCTGCTCAGCCGCCGACGGGACCTCCGCTGCAAGTACCGGGAGTTCCCGCGCCGCAGGTGCCTGTCCAGCCGCCGGCGGGACCGCCTCAGCAAGGGCCTGTGCAACAGCCGATGCCGGGGGGTCCGCCGGTGCCGGGTCTGCCGCCACCGATGAGGCCAATGCCAGCGGGGCCACCGGTTGGTCCGGGTCTCCCTCTCAGGGGAGTTCCGGGTCAGCTGGGACCGTTGGTACGGCCTCCATGGCCCAGACCCAAAGATCTACTGGAGGCTACCTTTGACGGCAACCCAGATGAACTCGCTTTCTTCACGGTGAGAGTGCATAAATTCGTAGAAGAGAGCCGACACCTGTTCCGAAATGAAGCTGGTCTTATTGATGTCATCTCGGCAAGACTAAAAGGAGACGCCGCCACATGGTATGTTGGACTGCACAATGACCGCGGTCCGGAACTTTTGAATTTGCGAGCATTCATGTGGGCGCTGCGGGCGAGGTTTGAAGATGTCAACGCGAGCCAAAGAGCTAAAGCGTTTCTCCGCACCTACCGCCAGAATAAGAAGTCGGTTCGCGAGTACACACTGGAATTCCACAAGCAGGCAGCAAAGCTCCGAGACTACCCTGATCATATATTGGCTGAGATGTATCGATTGGGACTCAACGCAGACATCCGAGAAACGGTTCTGAAGACTGTCAATCCTGTCTCCCTGATGGCCTGGACCCAGGAAGCTGAAAATGCAGAGGATCGGCTCACCACCATCAAACTCGACTTGGCTGCTACGACCAACAGACCCGCCGCTGCCAGTGCCTCCAGACCCAAGACTCAACGCCTGTCGGAATCGGCACGAGAACTACGTATGAAGATGGGGCTCTGTCTCAAGTGCGGGGAGAAGGGGCATTTCGCTGTGGATTGTGGCAGCCGTCAGGTAAAAGACAAGCCGCCTACTCCAAGCCCGAAGACACCGCTGACGGGGAAGAAGGGGATGGCTAAACCGCGTTTCTCCAAAGCTCTGCAGGCGGCCCAAGGCCTGGAGGGAATCGAACCGTCTGCTGCCGAGTCAGAAGAGGAGGTGGTGGCTGAAACGGCGGAAAACGACAACGGCCTGTTGTGAGAGGCGCAAAACGACACGGCCATTCTAGCTCTGCGCCCAAGGTGGTGAGAGAAACCCCTTCCCTGTTTTTCGTGACTGTCTCGTTAATGAATCCGCTCCTGGGGACCCACGTTAGGGTGAGAGCGTTGATTGATTCTGGGTGTGGGAGGGATCTCATCAGCCCTAGAGTGTTATTGGCACTGGAAGCGGGGATAGTCCCCTTGAAGTCTCCCATCATTTTTACCCAAATGGATGGGGCACCCATGGAACCTTGTACACACGAGACTATGGCTTTGCGGTTGGGGGCTGGCGATCATTGGGAATCCAGATCCTTCATTGTTACCCCTAAATCGCAGTTTGACTTAGTACTGGGGAGTCCCTGGTTGTTTACCCATGACCCTTACATCTTGTGGGAAGAAGGGGTTGTCAAATTTGTGTCGGCTAAATGTGTAGATCACTGCTGGTTGGACTCGTGGGGGGACCAGCCGACCGCACAGTTCCCCTGCGGCGCTTTGCAGCCGGAAGAGTTAGCTTCTTTGCCTCGAGAGTATAGAGACTTGGCGAAAGTGTTTGGCGAAGATGAAGCTAACGAATTGCCCCCCCATCGCTCTACTGACTGTGCTATTGAACTTTTGCCTGACTGTAAATTACCTAAAGGTAAAATCTATGCGATGGGGCCGGCTGAGAAAGTTGAACTGCGGAACTTTATTGATAAAAACTTAGCCCGAGGTTTCATTCGCCCGGCTTCCTCCCCTTTCGCCGCGCCTGTACTTTTCCGAAAGAAGAAAGACGGGGGGCTTAGATTGTGCACTGATTATAGGGGTCTGAACGCTGTTTCTTTGTCCAATGCCTACCCCCTCCCGCTAATCAAGGACTTGGTAGCTGAGGCCACCAAGGGCAAAATCTTCTCGAAACTTGACCTCCGAGATGCATATTTCCGTGTGCGCATTCGGGAGGGGGATGAAAGTAAGACTGCATTTAATACCCCTTTGGGGCAGTTTGAGTACCTCGTTATGCCCTTCGGGCTTCAAGGGGCTCCGGGGGTCTTCATGAACCTAATCAATGAGGTCCTACATGAGTTCTTGTTCAAAGGAGTGGTCCTTTACCTTGATGACGTGTTGCTGTACTCTCAGGACCTCCCGTCGCATATTAAATTGGTGCGCCAGGTCCTTAAGCGACTTTATGAACACCACCTGTTTGCAAAGCTGTCAAAATGTGAATTCCACAAGACATGCATTGACTTTTTGGGTTATCGCATCTCTGGGGGGAAGGTGGAAATGGACCCTGCTAAAATACAGGCTGTACTTGACTGGGAACCCCCCAGGACCCGCAAACAATTGCAAATGTTCCTCGGATTCGCCAATTTTTATAGAAATTTCATCCAGAATTTCGCTCAAATTGCCCTTCCTCTGACTGATTTGCTAAAGACCAAGGGGAAGGGGTTTGATGCTACGAAACCAGGCGCCCCGCTTAAATGGTCCCCTGCTTGCGCAGAGGCTTTTGAGAAACTTAAACTGATGTTCACCTCTGAGCCAGTGCTGGCGCGCCCTGATGAAACTAAAAAATTCATTGTCCAAACTGATGCCTCGGATGTGGCAATGGGGGCCGCTATTTTGCAAGAAGGGGAAGATGGTCGTTTACACCCCCTCGCATTTGTGTCTAAAAAGTTTTCTGACGCTGAACGAAACTGGGGGATTTGGGAGAAGGAGGCATCAGCGATCCGGCTGGCTCTCTCCACTTGGAGGCAGTGGTTGGAGGGGGCGCAACTGCCATTTGAAGTCTGGACTGACCATAAAAATCTGGAAATGCTGAAATCCCCCCGTTCTCTCAACGCTAAACAACTTCGTTGGGCGGACTTCTTTGCTAAGTTTCGATTCACTCTTCGTCATTTCCCTGGGACGGCTAATTCCCTGGCTGACGCGCTCTCACGCCTCCCACAACATGACAGTCAGCGTGAAATCATCATGGACTCTGTTTTTTCCCCCTCCCACCTGGGGGGGGCTGTGGTCACCCGTGCGCAAGCGCGCTCGATTCCGCGCTCTGATGAAACTTCGCCTTCCCTTTTCCCTGGGGGGGGGGGGGCTGGGTCCAGAAATATATGTCTGCTTTTACTGCTGATGATGATGCCTCCCTGAAAGCGTTGCCAGATTGTGTCCGTAGCCCTGAAGGTCTGATTTATTCTGGAGACAAACTGTATGTGCCTATTTCAATGAGGAGGGAGGTGATGGAGTCTGCTCACGGTTCGAAACTGGCAGGGCATTGGAGTTTTGTTAAATCTCTGCAACTCATCCGCAGACAGTTCTGGTGGCCACAGATGCGCAAAGACCTCTTGACTTTTGTTCGGTCCTGCCAAACCTGTGCCTTGACTAAACCCAGAGTGGGCAAGCCTCCTGGTCTTCTGCAGCCACTCCCTACCCCATCGAGACCGTGGGAAGTGGTGTCCATGGACTTTATTACTGACCTCCCTGCGAGCAAAGGGAACACTGTTATTTGGGTGGTTGTTGATTTGTTTTCTAAGCAAGCTCATTTTGTGCCTTTTCCTTCCTTGCCTACAGCTCAGAGGTTGGCGAAATCGTTTATGTCTCACGTGGTGAAAATTCATCAATTACCTGCTAAATTAATTTCTGACAGGGGGACCCAATTTGTTTCTAAGTTTTGGAGGGAACTTCTTTCCATTTTAGGGGTGGAACAAGGGCTCAGCAGCGCGTATCATCCTGAGACTGACGGACAAACAGAACGAGTTAATCAGACCCTGGAGCAATATCTTCGTTGTTTTACTAATTATCAACAGAATGATTGGTGTGAATTGTTGCCTCTTGCTGAATATTGTTATAACAATACTGTCCATAGCTCCACGGGCATGTCTCCTTATAAAGCTGTTTCTGGTTACGACAGCCCCCCCTCCCTTTCCTGGAGGGGATGGGCCAACGTCCTGTGGGGGATGCTGATACATGGTGTATGTCCTTGCAAAAAGCATGGCCTCTGCTATGCCAAACACTTGACGCAGCCAAGGCTGCTTACAAGACCCAGGCAGACAAGGGTAGGGTGGTGGGGTTTGATCTGAAACCTGGGGATCTTGTGTATGTCTCGACCAAGAACATTAAGATGCTGCGGCCTAGCAGGAAATTGGGGTGGAAGTTCATTGGTCCATTCAAAGTGCGTAAAGTCATAAATGATGTGGCGGTTGATGTTGTTTTGCCTAAGAATTTACGTGCTCTGCATTCTGTTTTTCACATGAGCCTGTTGAAGAAGGATCCTGGCCCGTCTCCCTGGAGACCAGCAGTTACTCCTCCTCCACCTGTCATTTTGGAAGGGGATGAACATTTTGAGATCGCTGATATCCTTGATTGTAAATTGAAACGTGGTAAACTCTGGTACCTTATCGAATGGGTTGATTTCGGTCCCCAGCACCGCGAATGGGTGGAAGAAGGGGATATTCGGGCCCCTTACCTGATCCGTAGTTTCCACAAGAGGTTCCCGGACAAACCGGGAGGTCTCCCGCCCAGCCCGGGAGATCTCCCGCCCGACCCGGGAGGTGTGTTATAAGTGTATTTTAAGGGGGGCAGTATGTCAGCAAGCTGCCATTCTGTTTTCTGTGACCTCTGTGTACATATCCTTTCCCTGTTGCACCCGGCTTGTTTTATCATCCTGCTCCTGCGTTGGAATGCACAAGATAACTGCTGGAGGTTGTGTGGGGGAGAAGATGCTGTAATGCTTGCCTTTTGCTTTTCTCATGAGTATTGCACCTGTGTTTTGTCTGATGTTTTGCCTGGTTCCCACGGACTGGGCGCGCAACCGTTTCATTAGCCCGCCAGCGGGAATGCTGTTCATTGGATCTGTATCTGTTTGAACTTCCTTTATTATGCTTGACCTAACTGTGTATCCCCAGTTCTAACAAAGAACGTGTTTGAGTATGTCTTCAACGCTTTGAAATAAATTTTGCTTTTCTTGAAAACGTGGATTTATTCTCGATGCTTGAGGATCCAACACCTGCTTGTCTGTTTCCGGTACTTTGGATGAGTGGCAGCCTCTGTATATACAGGTGATTGCTCCCGTGTGCCAATTGCTACTTATAAATAACTCACATTCCCCCAATATTGATAAGAAATCAGAGCAATTTGGCTAACACTATATTTGATCTTATGAATTAGCATTAATCGTTGCAAGCACCCGTTGCCAGCACTGTTACTCAGCAGCACTGCTCTGTATCTTTACAAAAATGGTTTTTCACTCCTTCCCAGATATACACATGGATGACTGTGAATTTCTCATTCCCGCTGCTTTCACCCAGACTCCCCTTTTAGTTGTGCAAACTGATCCAGCAGCTATATTTTCCATACCATTTTCTGTTTCCTTGCACTGAATTTTCCTAGTAAAATGTACACATTTTCCCCAGGGTTCTTTCTGTGTCACCAAAGAACTGAATACCCCATGTTCTTTCAGTGAGCTTCACAGATTGGAACCCAGGTATCCCCACTCCAAGTTTGACATTCTAGTCCATATATGCCACTAGAGATCTGTAAACTGCAAAGCCCTAGCATCCATTTTGCCACCGAAAGTTTAAACAATAAATAAATATATGACTCTTTTATTAAACTGATATCAAAACTGGGGGACCAGTTTCTAAGTTTTACAGAGATCCATGATTTTTAGCACTGTTTTTGGTAGCAAACCACTTGGAAAACATAAACACATAACTGGCTTATATTTGTCTCACTGTCTGGCAGATGCTACTTTGTCCACACAGATTTCTTTCTACTGATTAATTAGTTTTGGCAGTCAGCTGTCTCAAATTGCATTTCTGAATCATTACAAACATCTTTTATCCTTTTAACTGCAATATTAGGAAAAGGCATTATGGCTGAAATATCTAGGGATGGGGACAAACTGGCTCACAAACATAAGTTCATGAAGAATTTTGCCTGGTTCGTGGTTTGCAAATCATAGTTCACGAAATGAAGACCTGCCATGAACTTCCATGAATTTTAAAGCAGTTTTAAGCTCTGAGCCATTTAAACTCCTGCTTTCTGCAATTGTAGAAATGTGTAGCATTTGGCTTGGTTAATTGCATTGCTCAATAAAGTGAAAAGAACCCATTCATGTGATAATCCACAAGTTGATCTGGTAAACTGCACCTCATGAAAGCAGGGTTGTGTATGAGGGAAGAAAACCACACAGAAGAGGCTCGAAAATGTCATTTTAGTAAAGCCTAGCCTGGTGCTAGGTAAACATAAGTTTTTGTTCTGGCACTCTGATTCTAAACGTGTCTACTCAGTAATAAATCTAACTGATGTTAATGGGAACTTTTCTCCAAGTTACTGTACTTAAGAGTGAAGCTTAACATCAGCTCCGATTAGAGTAGCAGAAGATCATACATCAAGGCAATGCAAATTCTATGAACGAAGGCAGCTGCACAATTTGAGCTAAAGCAGCAGTGAAGAGAAGCCCTAAGAGAATTTTACACAGATGAATTTTAGGCAGAATTATTTAGATCCTTAAAGCTTTTTCAAATGGAAACAAGTTGAGAATTTACCAGCCATGGATTGTGATGAAAATGATCCTAATGGAACATATATCCAGAAAAGAATCAGGCACCAGAAATGAAAGTTGCTTTCAGTGCTTTATTTTTCCCTTTGCTTTAAAATCTCCCCCCCCCCCCACCCTTTTTGCTTCTTCAAGTTAATGGAGGCACATCTGAAATCCAGCAAAAGAAATAACGGTGAAATAATACACACTTTTTTCATTTTCTATAATGGGACTTTGATAATAATATGGCATTATGGTTGATGCACTGCAGTGACTGGAGGCAAACTAAGAAGAGGAAAATATTGTTCCTTTAAAATTTTTCTCCATTTGAAGCTTTTCATTTTCCCAGGCCACAAATGGAAGAAGAACTGAATTGTGGTCCTCAGCCTTACAGCTGACTCAATCAGAAGTTTCTTGTTGGTAACAGTAGCTTGATTAGAAAATGCTGCAACATGGAGAATTGTGTGGCTAACTCCATGTATGTGGCCAATGTCACCTTAAATATATAACAATTTATATATCTTTGGTCTTGCCAGCTTGTTTCTCACAAGCAATGTAGACATTACATGTTTTCAGTTTGGAGGTGGTTCCTGTGTTACTGTTAGCAACATGGGACCATGGCTTCTTCCCATGCTGCTCAAATAATGTTGATATCTATGAACCACACAGAGGCATTAATAACATAGTGCATTAGTTCCCTACTTCTTTGTATTTTTGATCCATGTGAATATGCCTTGAGAGCTAACTGTCTCTGGCCATCTCACTGCTTTTACAGTCTCCCCAATCCAAGTTGGACCAGCCTTCAACATGTACAGTCCTGGCTGGTTAAAAATGCATTAGATGCATTTTCCAAGTATGATCTACCAGCTCCAATTATAAGCTTTGAATACCACTAACAGCAGTGGCTTGAGTGGTGGGGCTTAGGGAGGATCCCTGTTCTCACCACTGAATGCTGCTAAAGATGGAGATTGTTGTTGTGCCTTGACTGGAGGGCACTGAGGCTGCGGTCAGACATGCCATTTGGTACGGAGGGAAAGATAACCTATTTCCCCCAGTTGAAATGGACACGGTGTTGTGCAATCACACATCCTTTGTAGCTGCGGGCTCAGCCCATCACAGCCTGATCAGATGGCATGTTCGTTCGAGTGGGGTTTTTTTGCCTTTTGATTTCCATATGCATAAACGAGGAATCGCACCTCCACACTGAGGGTTCCCCATGGAGTCTGCGGTTATGTGCATACTGCTAAGTGTGTGTGTGGGGGGGGGAAAGGCACCAAATCAGGATGAAGATGCCACACAGTAGAGTATCGTGTGCTCTTCATATGGTTTCTCAGAGCCAATTTGGTGTAGTGTTTAAGTGTGCGGACTTTAATCTGGGAGAACCGGGTTTGATTC
Source organism: Gekko japonicus (assembly GCF_001447785.1). Lineage (NCBI taxonomy): Eukaryota > Metazoa > Chordata > Lepidosauria > Squamata > Gekkonidae > Gekko > Gekko japonicus. Next base: position 1,374,525 of record NW_015169781.1, on the reverse strand, counting down.
CCCACTCCTCCACTTGCACCTGGCTGGATGACCTTGGGCAAGCCATAGTTCTGATAAGAGCTGTTCTTGAAAAAGAGCAGTTTCTGTTAGAGCTCTCTCAGCCCCACCTTCCTCACAGGGCGTCTGTTGTGGGGAGGGGAAGGGAAAGGAGTTTGTAAACCGCTCTGGGACACCTTTGGGTAGTGAAGGGTGGGGTATAAATCCAATCTCCTTGTCTTTTCTTCTTCTCCTTGTCCTCACCCAGCCAGTTTGGTGTAGTGGTTAAGTGCACGGACTCTAATCTGGGAGAACCGGGTTTGATTCCCCACTCCTCCACTTGCACCTGGCTGGATGACCTTGGGCAAGCTATAACTCTGGCACAGCTGTTCTTGAAAAAGAGCAGTTTCTGTCAAGAGTTCTTTCAGCCCCACCTACCTCACAGGATGTCTGTTGTGGGGAGGGGAAGGGAAAGGAGTTTGTAAGCCACTCTGAGACACCTTTGGGTAGTGAAGGGCGGGGTATAAATCCAGTCTCTTCTTCTTCTTCTTCTGTCATTTTCCTTTCATGCAGATTGCCATCTGTTCTGCATCTGCTCATGAGTGGTGCTGTTGTCATAGCTCACATACCAACTGCTGGTGTTTGTTGGGGTTTTTTTTGGCACATGCATGGTGCTGTTCAAGTATTGTACTCTACCGGTATCCTTCTGCCAGATGCCTACCATTTATGTGTCTTCTGCAGTTTGCTTCGAAAAACCACACTACACTGCAATGTTTGTTGTCTGTTTAGTTGACATGCGACCTGGAGGGGGCATATTTAAAGTAGTGCTGTTAAACTATTATACTATTGCAGAATCCTTCTACATATATCTGTCTTTACTTATAGTTGTTCAGCCAATTAGTACACCAACAGCTGCCCTATCATTCACTTGAGGTCAACCATGGACTTCTTACATTATTGATGCACAAATCTGTGTCCCGTGTGCTTCCAGGGCCAAATGAGGAACACATAGTTGGAGTCCAGGGAGTCGGATAAATATCTGTTTATTGCAGTAATCAGGAAAATACAGGACTGGATACCTTGGCACCCAGTAACACCAAGCTGTATTCTGGCCCAACTAGGAAGGGCAGTCGATCTTATACCCCAAATGACATCATGACAGTTTACACAGAAAGAAATCCCTAATTGGTGACTAACAGATATCATCATCAGAGCATCATTTGAGCTGGCACCTCTCTATTGGCATATTCCTTCGTTGATCATAAGTGTCAGTAATTACGTCTGCTTATCTGGTTCCGGAACAGTGGAGAACATCAATGAACAAAGGGGCCTTCTTTTGGCATCATTCCTGATTTATTTGCTTCAACCTAAAAATGGGGAGTTTCCTGATAAGATGCATAAAATTTAGCTTTTGGTAGACTTCCTGGTGCCAGATGTTCTGCTCTAGGATGTCCTTCAGCTGGGGAGCTTATAATTTCAAAATGTACATTCCATTCTATTATTTTCTGACTTTAAAAAAGGACCATTAGAAATAATACTCTAATTGATTCTATTCTAAATCTCCTCTGGCTAGGCGAAATGCTAATAAGGCACAGTGGCAGCTGGCATTATACACATCAAGAGAAATATTGTTGTTGTTGTTATTATTAAAATTTCTATCCTGCCCTCCCAGCCAGGGCCGGCTCAGGGCGGCTTACATAAAATAGCATCAGAATTACAATAATATAGATTAAAATTAAGCAACATCAGAAAGCACATTCATAAATCACATTCACTGGTCCCTTTTCCTACATTACCAGTTGCAATCTGAGGTTGACTCTTGAATCATTGGTGGTAAGGGGGTACATTTGTGAA